>NC_136492.1:80217484-80334984 GCF_053919585.1 Euprymna scolopes
CTACTGTTAAAAATATACATTAAATAAAGTAATGTCCAAAAGTAAATGGTTGCAGCCATTTCCGGAACCGACTTCATATTTCCCACCCCAATGTTAAAAATATACATTAAATAAAGTAATGTGTAATGCGTAAATGGTTTCACGCATTTTCGGGACTGATTTAATATCCCCCACCTCACTGTTAAAAATATACATGAAATAAAGTAATGTTTAAATCGTAAACGGTTTGAGTAATTTCTGGGACTGACTTCATATCCCGTAACCCACTGCTTAAAATATACTTGAAATAAAGTAATGTTTAAATCATAAACTGTTTCAGCAGCTTTTCGAAAGTAATACATAAAAACATTAACACGGTTAGGGATTAGGCAACCATTGCTTCAACATGAATTTCTGAGTGTAGTATCAGTTTCAGCATTCCAGTGACTTAAATCCCTCCTTTTTGGGTCTTGGTTAATGGAGGAGAAATCCTTAATTATTGATACAATTGTTATTTTTGTTATTGACCAGAGTGCCCCTTTTGGGGAGCTGGTTTCCCCCTAAATTTATAACCGACCTCATGTCCAATTCCGCCCTTGTGGGGAGGCAAGTAAACAAAAAAAATAATCAGAATGAACATTTTCCAGGGCATTTTATAATTAATCAGAAGTGACATTTCCAGGGCATTTTGTAATTAAATTAGAAAGAACTTTTTCCAGTTACTTTTTTTAATATTAAAACTTTGTTACATTAAACATAGTACTTATTCAAAATGCCTCCACACGAGACAGATTAGACACCGGGGTCGTTTTTTTAACGTGGAGAAAAAAATTGTCTTAGTCGTAAAGGATTTCTCTTCCACTGAGAGAGAAGAAATTGAAATGTAGCACCTGAAGAACAGATACTACACTTTGATCTTAGCCAAAAGGCCAAGAAAGACAACTTTGCCTCAACAGCGACACCAATTTTTTTTTAATATCTCAATTTCCTTTGGAATTCCACTTTTTGGAATATTCCACTTTCCTTTTTTAGGGATGCACAGCATGATAACGGACGGAGCGATAAGCGTAATAATATAATGATAATGTTATATACCTTTAACATATAAAATATATACCTTGCATATTAAAGTTATATACATATAGTTATATATATAATTTTATATACATATTGTTATATATATATAATGTTATATACCTTTAACATATAAAATATATTACCTTGCATATTAAAAGACCAACCGACATTTTGGATTGGCCGTGTCGCACGGCGACTTTCAATTGCTACGTCTAACAATTTTAACAATTCTTACATAGAAAAAGTAGGCTTTTAGTATCAAGGTCAAAGCGAAAAAAACAACTAAATTTTACAGATGTATGTAGATAAAATCGACTCCATAATTGAGTGAGGTTTAATCTTCCCTGTTTCTTACAGAAGAGAATTTGCTAGTTTTCTCTACTCTCTCCTTATTTCCTAAGACGGTGCTCCACTGAGCGTTAATCTCTGGTTATTCCTCGTAAGGCATTCACAGCAAATGATTCGTCTTATTACCACAACTGCAATGAACTTTCCATGCTCTGTTCATACATAACGGAATTTCCATGAATAGGGTTTATTTCTAAGAACTTCAAATCCGTGGAACACATTACGACTACACGGATCCTCTTCTAACTACAACCGGGTCTTCTAAAATCCAATGTCAATAAATAGACCATTATCATAAGAATTGAATTTGCAGTTTTAAATCCTTTCGTCCTATACTTTATCGTCGAGCTGACAATCCATATATCTTATCAAACCTTCTTTTCGAATTCTTTTGGCCTTGGTAAGTGGTGTCTCTTTTCTAAAAAATGTTTTCTTATAAATACTGTCAATATAAAAAAATTGTTTAAGCTGTTTGAAAAAGTAACAGTCTCAAAGATGTTTTATGCAAACCAATGTGTGATAAACAGTATCTCTTTTTTTTATCTCTACTATTATATAAAGGAACTGTGCTTGTGTGTCGGTAAGTTCGTTCTCGATGTACTTGAAAACGGTTGGGTCGGTTTTTATTAAATTTCACACGTAGGTACTGCATGTTCCTGTGAGTTTCTTCTATATGTTTTGTATCAGAATGTCTTCGATAGTTATCAATAATAGAAATAATCCGATAAAAGAAAGAACAGGCGATTTTGACCAAGGTTAACACTTTACACAGCCTAACATCACATGTACACTTGAGAAGTTTTATTACTACACAAACCAAAAAGCCAGATATAAAATCAACAGTAGGTTCTTTGATATGACAGGCGCGCGTTCGAAATCAATGTTTCTGTTTATAGCACAATTTTAACATGATAGTTGGTTTTTCATTTTAAACTTAAATTCAAGCCATTATTACCGCACAACCAGTAAGGCCAGACATATAAAATCAACAATGACAAAGACGCGTTCGAAATGAATGTTTCTGTTTAGAGCACAACTGAAGCATGATACTTGCCTTTTGAATTTTAAACTTTAATTCAAGTCATTATACATAAAAAATAAGTTTATAAAACCAATAGTGCAATTCAGACTACAACTAAGTCATTGTGAGAGACGTGTGAGCTTCTTACCAATGCATCGCGATTTGATTGAAAAAAACAAAAAAACAAAAACAAAATGGACGATTTCATCGATTTCAATGAATAAAAATATGGGAGTGTGAAATATTCGTTGATCATTATTCAATCCTAGGCATCGTCAGGTTACCCTGCTAGTATAAAAATAAGTGCAGAATTTTTCTTATAAATGAAAACGAATTACATGAACAAAAGAAAATGGACGTCAATAATGAAATTTATTTTCCATGTGTGATGGAGTATTATTATATTCAGAGGCGATTCCTATACCAGTTCCTTTGCAGACGCGTATTAAAAGATTTCAAATTGTATGCGGGCATGAATGAAACTTCCCATGCGTAGCTATGCTAACTGACCAAATATGGATAGGATTATCGACAAATGGGTATAGAAAATCGTGTAGAAAATGTTCTCTGGTTGCTAAGGAACCACCAAATGACTATGAGAACAATTATATTTTGCTTCGCAAGACCACTAAGTGTATTGCACCACTTTATCATATTTGACAGTTTTAATAGATCGCCAAAAGTTATAAAGTATATAAAAAAAAACAACATCTACTATTTAAATATTAATTTGCTTGTCCGACGCCCGGTGTCACACGAAAGATCAGAATCGTATACATCAATTAATGAAAAACGAATTACCTCCCTTTATAGTCACTTTTTCTCAGTTAAAAATCATGAAAACAATTTCCTCCCCCAAAAATGTTAAACAACAAAAAATATAGCTGTCTGTTTTTGGTTTCAAATTGGTTATTTTATTTTATAATTTAAAAAAATATCGTGTTGGAAGGAGACAGTAATTTTATTATAGATGTTTTTTAAATTAAAAAAAAAGTGCAGTTAATTGACATCTGTTAACTTTATAATTTTTATTAAAAATTATTCAAAAAACAAAAGCAAATTAAAAAAAATAAAAAATTGATTCTTTTAGCTTTAAAAAAATAAAAATAAAAATTGATTCTTTTAGCTTTAAAAAAATAAAAATAAAAATTGATTCTTTTAGCTTTAAAACGTTAAAGACAATTAACTAAAATTTGTTTTAAATTCGTCGTTATTTACTTGACTTTAATTTTTAATTTAATTTTTTTTTTACACAGTGATCACCACTTATCAAGGCCCGGAAGCCACTCAGGGATAAGGGTTATTGCAAGTACATTACGTTAGTGTGAAGATTTGATGAAGTGTTTAATTAAGGGGGCGGTTCATTAAGAATTTGTTAACATTGGACTTGAAGACATCCAAGTTGTAGTCTGGAGGGAAGCAGGCAGACGGAACAGAGTTCCACAGGCGTGCACTTCTAAGAAAGAAGTTTTGTTCATGGAATCCGCGTTTTGATTTAGGCACAGATATAGAGTGGGGGAAATTTTTCACAGTGGATTCAGCTAGACGGGTGTTTTTCGTGAAAGATTGGCGAGGGGAGACCAGGGATTGGAGTTCAGACGAGCACCTGCCATGGAAATAACGATAAAACAAGGATAGGCTCGCAACGTCTCTTCTGTGGGAGAGAGGTTGCAGGGTAGAGAAAAGGGCATCCCCCACTAAGCCACGAAGTCTATTTTGTACTCTGTCAAGGCAGGATAGGCTGTTTTTAGCAGCTCCTGTCCAGATATGGCAACAGTATTCCATCCTTGGACGTACTTGGCTTTTATATAGATAGAGAATTGCATCAGTAGTGAGATATCTTCTGGAGCGGTAGAAGGATCCCACCATCTTTCCAGCGACCTTGGCAACAGACTTGATGTACGTGTTCCATTTCAGATCAGGAGTAAAGGTCAAACCTAGAAGCTTGTCAAAACACGGGGCCTCACCCAGACGAGACCCATCCATCACAATTGATGCCAGCTGGGGATCAGAGCGTTGATGATGTAAGGATAGGAGTTTGGTTTTAGATGCCTTAAAGGTAACCAGCCACATCTTCCCCCACTGAACCACGCGCTCGAGATCAGAGGAGAGAGAATCAAAGAGAGCTTTGTCATTTACAGCCTTTGATGTCTTGCCGTAGATGGTCGTGTAATCAGCATAGATGTCAACGAATGATTTAAGTATGATTTTGTTTATAATGTGTTTTTAAAATTTTCAACTATCGTGGAATTTCCCTGGGCTCTGTTAGTTATAATTAATTCTTTACAAGGACGTTTTGCCGATTCGGTGTTTCAGAAGCATTCTTTCTAACAATGGAGCACACTTTTTGTAATTACCATCCCAAAAGGTGGTTACTAGAGTTTTTTCTGATCTTGACCTGCTTAAGGCTTCCAGTCCTGGTTCAATTTCTTCTATCCTCTAAAAATTACTCAATCTCTGTTTCTCAAAATCTAGTTTCTCCTCTTGTAGGACGGAGTCCTCTGTTGTCTCTATCTTTAAAAATGCTGGCGGTCGGTCTGACCCAACAGAGTATTGTCCTGGTAGTCGCCTCCCTGTTACTAGCAAAGTTTTTGAAAGGTCGATCAACGGCAAGCTTGTTCGTTTTCTGGGAAATCTGGATCTCTCTAATAATGTTCGGTATGGTCTTTGTAGCTTTCGTTCAACTGCTGACCTTTTAACTGTTGTAACTGAGCGGATCTGTCAGTGTATGGATAATTTAAGAGAGGGTAGGATTACTGCACAAGGCGTTTTACAGAATGGGTGTATTCTGGTCTTCTACATAAACTTCAGCGTTATGATATTGGTAGTGAGGTCTTTGGTATCATTATTTTTTTTTCTTTCCAATCAAAGATTGCAAGTAACTGTATGGCATATATTCATTCTCTTTTCTTATCAATCTTGGCATTCTCTAGGATTCTATTCTATACCCAACTCTGTTTCTTCTCAACATCGATTATCTTTCAGAGAATTTTCTTCAAAAGATTAACATCTATACTGATACCATTTTTTAATGGCGTTGCTTCTCGCCTATCTAGTGAATAGTATTCTGAACAACACCGGAATTATTGCTGGGTACACACACGCAAGAAATGTTATCAAAAGTCATAACAATTGAAAGAAGTGTGCAGAAGCTTTGAAATCAACATTCTTCAGCTGACAAATTTTGAAAACAGTCATATTGAAGTTTGGCCTTGGACGAATTTAATAAGAGCCAGTAGAATGCAGCATGGAAAAACGAAATTCCTATCTGATTTTGTTTTGTAAATAAAAACAAATGCCAGCCAAGGAAGAATTCAGTTAGAAAGAGTGACGGACACCGAGTCGATCGACTCGTCACTCAGAACACTCCATCACACGCCACCTCTCTCTCTCCCTCACCCCATAGCATATTTGTGGAAGTATTATTGCAAGAATAAAATTGTCACTTTTTATATACCCAAAATTAAGAATATTTGTTATATACATACGCCGAGCATTTTGGCATACGAGGTATGAATAAATAGAACTAACTCGGAACAGTTAACATATGCAGCTAATCTAGAAATTGATTCGGATCAGTTGTGGATTGGGGTAGGAAATAGCTTGTTCGTTTAATCTTGTTAAAGCCACAGCTCGTGTCTTTCAATCGTAGGCGTATCACTTTTCTTTCTCAGATTCTCATGAATGGCTTAGCTCTTGAGGAAGAAATAAATTCTAAAACTTCTTGGTCTTTTTATCTCATCAAATCTGTCATAGAGTTCATATTTTTATTCATTGCTCTTTCCGCTTCTCTTAAAGCCGATTTCTTTTGTCGCTCTAAACACTTTCTCACACCCGAGGCTGTTGTCCATATTTACAATGTATGAAGTATTGCTGTCAAATTTGGGTTGGTGAGTTTCTATTTCATTTGAAGGGTCTTGATAAATTGCAAAAACATATTCGTAATTTGATCGAGCCCTTTTTTCGTGTTCACTGTAACCTCTCTCTTACAAACGTTGATGTTGCTAGTTTCAGTCCTTTCTATGAATATTATTACGGAATATGTTCTTCAGAATTGTCTGATTTATTCCCTGTTCCAGTTCGTTTGACTCTTGTAGTTTCCATCAATTTACTGTTTTGATACATAATTGTAATATAACTTTATATTCCAGTAGATTCTTTCCAAGAACGGCAGGCTTGTGAAACTCTCTCTTTGCTGATTGTTTCCCTGTTACCTATGGCTTTAGTATTTTCAAGATTGTCTAATAGGTATCTTCTGTCTTTGAGAGAATCATTTTTTGTTCTTGTAATCTCCTTACATTAAGGAGCTCCACACCATGTCTCTGGAGTATTCTCTATAAAAGAAATTAGATAAAAATATTAAAAAAATTATTTTGTGAATCTTTTGAAATTAATCATGTAACATCACAAGGGCACCTTTATGTTCAATATCAAATAGATTAATAAGAGAGGTTTGTCGATACACAGAAGAGAGCTCTAAAGAAAAATGATGGCGTAAGCTTGAAGGAAATAAAATCCAACAATTCCTATCACAGCACATGCCAATACAGTGCCATAGTTGAAAAGAAATTTAAACTACATTTTATAGACTGATTTCTTTGGGGAGGGGGAATGGACACAAATAGAAGACCGATACAATTTTAATTATTTAATACAAGTGGGAAACTATTTGTTAGAAGTTATGTAAAGAATTAGGAAAACTGAAAAGAAGCTGAAGTGATTAACTTTCTGATTTTGTAAAAACTTCAATTTTCACCCCAAACAAGGCACAGTGCTACTTTAATGTAGGGAGCTACTATCAGGGAACACAGCTTGCAGGGATATTATAAAGGGAGTTGAGCAGCAAGATGACTGTTCCCATTACACTTGAACTTCTGCAAGTCAATACAGTTGGGAAAGCAGAATCCCGGAAGGGAATTCCAAAGTCTAGCGGTTCTGGGGAAAAAACTATTGGAGTAGAAGGGTTTCTTACACCTAGGGATCTCTACTGTGTAGGGGTGGGGTTTTGCTGTGTCGGGTTTGTTGGGGGTATTTACGTCGAGAGGGTACAAGTGCTTGTAGGTCGTCAGATCATTCACAACTAAAATACTTGTAGAACAGGCAGAGGGATGCAATATTTCGTCGATGGGACAGAGGCTGAAGCTTAGATGACAGTTTAGGACATATCAGGTTAGCGACTCTCTTTTGGACCTTGTCTAGGAGCGAGAGACTAGTAGCAAATGCATCAGCCCAAAGTAGTCAATTAGAAATCTATACACGAAACAAACAAGCTTAATAAAACAACCTTTTCTTTTCTTTGTTCGTTTTACTCTTTCTTCTTTTCTTTTCGCTTCGTTCATGGTATTTTTGGCGTTGGACTTTTGAGATGCGATTCAGGTGAATGCTAAAAATCAAATGTCTTTAATTGCTACCCTTTTTATTTTAAGCTTTATTGGGATTTGTTCTCTTCATCAAGTAGGTTTTCACAGAAACGTGTGAACTCAAAATGTTTCCCGACAAATAAAAATCCTTTCAAACCCCTAATTAAAAAAAAATCCCGTGTTAAATTAACAAAGTTTATAAGACAGTGGCTTGATAAACTCAAATCAGAGTTCTTCCGGGAAATAACTTGCAACGCCACGCACCTCGACTCAGTATAAACAACGTTCATCCTAGAAGACTGGGATATTCTACGCTGAAATTTCTTTGAGCTTGCTTATATATCTTCAGTGAAAATAGCCACCCGGAAGATAAACACATATACCCACAATGGAATTTTTTAATGAACTTTCTAACGCTTTTGTTTACTTCTTATTCAAGAACTTTAAAACTTTTCAACAAAGTTTGATATTTCAAAGTATAGTTTACATTTCTGTCAAATTGTTGATGTGAATATATTTTATTCGTTAATTTATGTTTTCTCGCTTTCATTCATAAATCCCCGTTATTGAATTAGTTCTTGCTAACTGGTGACCATTCATAACGTTCATGTTTTTATACATCTTTTTCATTGGTTGATCCAACAACGTGTACATTAATTGTTAGTGTTGTTCTTGGCACGTTTCAAAGATATTACTCTCACGAAAAATACACAACCTGGAGCCGGGAACGATAGTACAGATACATACATGGAATGTAAACCAATTGAAGAAATGCCGCCGGAGAATAAATTTACAAGATTGATAGAACTATAATTTTTTTCATGTAATTTTCATATAAGAAGCGCATATTTTTTATATAAGAAACGCGTGTTTTTTATATAAGAAACGCATGTTTTTTTTATAACTAAAATAACTAGTAAGAGAAAAAGAAATCCAATACAAATCCTAGATATGGATCCAAAAAGAAAGAGGTTTGGTTCCAGATCAGATAAAATATCAAACTGTAGGGTGTTTGTGCTTGTCTGTGTTCGTGTGTGCGCGTTTGAGCAAGTATTTGTGCGTGTGTTGTGCTTGTATATACTTGCACTTTGTGCGTGTGTGTACATCTATGTGTGATGTGTATTTTTGTTTATGTTTGTGATGTGGATTGTCTGATTGGCATCATATCAACTTTTTGAAGTTATTCTGTTGCAATATTTTCGGCATATTAAGAGGGTATGGTCACAGATTTGCACGATTATATTTATAACCATATGTGCTAAGAACGCACCAATCAGATGCCAGAATTGCTTTATAAAATATATTGAATCATTTTCTTCATGTATTACTTTCCGTCTGGTTACAAGCAGACCACTGCACTCTGCTAATCCCAACTGAATTAATTCGTTAGCTGGAAAAGCTTCTCTAGTTGGATTGATGATGCCATTATTCTTTGCTTGGCACAACTTCATTTTCTATTACAAGAATCACTTGGAATCTCTTTTATTTTGATGTTTCTAAGTTAAAGTTGAATCATGGCAGGTGAAATTTTGGAGATATTTAAGAATATAAAAACTACACAAAGTTTGAGCAGGAGCTGCTAGAAGCAAGGGGCCTTGACAGAGTACAAAATAGACCTCGTAACTTAGTGGGGGATGCCCTTTTCTCTTCCCTGCAACCTCTCTCCCACAGAAGGGACTTTGCGAGCCTGTCTTTGTTTTATCGTTATTTCCACGACAAGTGCTCGTCTGGATTCCAATCTCTGATCAATCTTTTTCGATAAACACCCGTCTAGCTGAAACCACTGTCAATAATTTTCCCCACTCTTTAACTGTGTCTAAGTCAAAACATAGATTCCACGAACAATGCTTCTTTCTTAGAACTGCACGCCTGCAGAACTCTCTTCCGTTTGCCTGTCTCCCAGCTGACTACAACTTGGTTGTCTTCAAGTCCAACATAAACAAATTCTTGATGTACCACTCCTTAAGTAATCCAATCTACCAAATCTCCATTAATAACTACTACTACTACTACTACTACTACTACTACTACTACTACTACTACTACTATATTGTCCCATTGATGACTGTACACTCAATAACCCTTATCCTCGAGTGGCCTCAGGGCCTTGATAAGTGGTGACTCCTATGTAAAAAAAGTTTATTTAGTCACCACTTAGAATTCTTACGACCTAGAATCTATTGAAAATGAAAATTACACACGAATCAGTCTTCCATGCGCCATGAGTAAGTTGCTTGAATCTGTGATGAACTAAGAAATTGTCAATCACCCCAGCAAAAGTAATATACGAACGGCGTTTCAAAAGTAATGCCTCCTATTTTTTTTATTTCGCCCGAATATATCAGATGGCATTTTAGATTGCATTGTTACGATGACTGAATTCATGCATTAATGACATGAAAGTTTTATCTCACGGTTGCAGATATTGACGGTATGAAACCTAACAAAAACAAACCATGACATGGACGTGCGTCAGATACAGAGATGCGTGATTGAATTCATATGCAGAACAAAAAAAAAAAAACAAACCCTGAAACACAAAGCATTGTTCATTTTAATGGTACCACTCTTGTCTTCGTAGCTTTTCAACTTTTTGAGTTTAAAAATTAGGGGTTTTTCTTTTGGAACGGCCCTAGTACTTAGCAAAAAGCAAGGTAGATTATATCATAAAAGATTGACAGCTGATGTGCTGTCTATAGATAGATAGAGACAGACAGATTAAAGTAAAGAGATAGATAGATAGAGATAGATAGATAGAGAGAGAGAGAGAGAGGGGGAGGGAGGAGAGAGAGAGAGGGAGGGAGGAGAGAAAGAGAGTTCCCCTCTATAAGTGGCAGAATGTCAATGAAAGGAAGAGTAAGATTTTTAGAGAAATAACATTATGTTTGCGTGTATAAATGAAAATATGATGACACTTTATGGATGTAAGCGTGTGTTGATGATTTTCAGTATCTGTTGTCTCATCCTAACTTCTCCATCCTCCCAGCGACATTAAAATCTGGCAAGCCATATCATGAAAAGCGTGCAACGAACTCGACACAATATAGAAGTCACCTCCAGCGTTTTCGAAGAGCTAAAACTGTCTCTCTATTTGTTTGTCTGCTCCACAAGCTGCATTTTGTTTACTATGAACTTGGAAACCACTGAGTAGATTTCAACCAAACTTGGTATGTAGATACAATATGGAATGGAGTTTATTAAAACTAAAAGAGGTAATAAAAAACACGTCGGAAGATGATTATTATGATGATGACCATGTTGTTACGATTATAGTTGTTGCTCTTGATGATGATGATGATGATGATGATTATGATGATGATGATGATGACGACGACGTAGACGTAAGGGAAAGAGAGGAAACAAAGAGTAAGCAAAAAAACAAAACAAAAAAAAGCCATGGTGAAAAGTCCTCGTGGAAAGATAAACCTTCGATGCGACAATAAAATGCTAGAAAAGAAAAGCTGTTATATACGATATTCTGTTCGAACCTGCGAACTTACGGTAACAATTTAAAAGCAAAACGAAGAACCTATTTTACACTTGAGAATTGACTTGGATTTTATTATATAACTACTAGAAGATGTACCCGGCCTTGCCCCGTAGTAAATGTAACGTGAAATTCCTTAAAAAATGAAGTAAAAAGTAATTGAAAGAAACTGAGATATGTTCATGCGAGTATTATGTTTTTTCTAAAGTCTTGTAAGTAAAAAAAAAAAAAAAAATACTTGAGCTGAAATCGAAACTAAAATCCCAAAACAGTGAATCAAGTACGATAACCATTAGACCAGCTTGCCAAGATCTTAAATGTTTTCAAATCTACTTATTCTTAGCATAAGGAAGCTGTCCTGTGAACGATTCGCTCATGCGGAGTAGTGAAACAGTTGACAAACAAATAAAAATCCGATAAACACCAAGTACCAAATTTTCAATTTTTACCTTTTAGTAGCAATTTTTTGACCTTTTAGCAGCCATTTTTTTTTTACCTTTTAGCAGCCATTTTTTTTTACCTTTTAGCAGCCATTTTTTCCGGGTTAAAACCGATCAAACAGTTTTCCACATGTCTGAATACCCTATATACTAAATTTCAAGTCTGTAGATAAAAATTCGTTGAGTATATAGGTAGAGAGTTCTCCTCACACACGACACATATTCTCACTTTTATAGATATATAGATTATCAGATAAGAATTATTCTCAGTACGGGTTTAAATAATTAAACTCCGAGTGCTTATTTTTTATTTTGGACAAAAATGATGTTCACATCCATTTTTAAAAAAGCATCTCTAAGCTTAACCTTTCATTATATGCTCAAACAATGTATTTGACATTTATAGCATATAAGTTTTTATATTATGATGCCGGCCATTTTGAATTAGAATGAGCTTACTCATTCGCTCATTTTCTCATGTATATATTAATCAATTTCTGAATTTATGGTGAATATTTTTACTATTGTGTCTTATATTGTACAAATATTGTTAGACGTAGCATCATCTTCCATTAAAGTGAGTAAATAGTAGATCTATGTATGTGTGCGTCTGTGTGACTGCATGTAAATATTTAACCAATAAACTCTTAAACTTCTGGTCACATAACATTGATAAGAATAGATGCAGAGAGATAAAGATCGATCGATAGATAGATAGATAGAGTACTAATAAAGCACGCGATTTTGTACATATGTATTGGTAAAGATGAGAGTGATGTGAAAAAAATTCACAGCAATAACTCGACTAGCTGAAACCACAGAAATGTACTTTCTCCCCCCCCCCTTTTCGATTCTAAAAACCAAACGGAGCTTCCATTAAAAAGTCTTTTTTTCCTAGGATACCACATCTCTTAGATACTATGAATTGCTTTACAGCCGACTATGACACCGTTTTCAAGTCTGATGTACGCAAATACTTGTTACACCGTTCTCTTGGATAATAACGCTTCCCTTAATTAATGTTTTGCCTATATCACCCCTTTGATTGCAACCCTTTCGTGGTGGCACTTATTGTCCAACTAAGAATATCTTAAAATCTTTCTTCAAAGTAGACGCTGGGCCTTTATAAGTGGTCACACATTAATATATATATATATATATATATATATATATATATATATATATATATATATATATATATATATATATATATGTATATTTGATTTGACCTTTGAAAACTCTACCAAACTTCTCCGCCAATTTTGGGTCTAAACACTTGAAATTTTAAATGTTGGTTACTTGGACATGGATCAAACTTTTTAATTTGATTTGAGCCCAAAAAATAAATGTTAAGGGGTCAAAATTGGGGTCAAAGTTAACTTTTTTAACCTTTGCGGTCTCTACAAATTACTCAGCCAATTTCTGCTCTAAACATTTGAAATTTTACATAAAGGGTATTCAGAGATAGGGCAAGCTTTTTAATCGGTTTGGGTCGAAAATTTTAGTTGCCAAGGGGTCAAAGTTCAAAAGATTTAACCATTTTGACGTGTCTAGCAAACTACTTAACCAATTTTTGGTCTAAATATTTGAAATTTATACATAACGGGTATTCAGACATGCGACAAGCATTTTAATCAGTTTTGGGCGAAAATTTGTGTGCCAAAAGGTCAAAATTCAAAGAGTTGACCTTTGCAGATTCTACCAAATTCCTCCACCAATTTTGAGTCTAGAAGACTTGAAATTTTAGATGTAGGTAACTTGCACATGGGTAAAACTTTATATTTAGATTTGAGACAAAATAATAAATGTTAAGGGGGTCAAAATTGGGGTCAACGTTTAAAAACGTTGACCTCTGCGATCTCTACAAAATTACTCAGACAAATTTTGGTCTAAACTTTCAAATCTTACATAAAGTGTATTCATACATAGGGCAAGTTATGAACAGTACATAGGGCCCGAGCATCGCCGGGCTGAACTGCTAGTATATATATATATATATATATATATATATATATATATATATATATGTATATCTATGTAAATGACACAAAATCTATGTTCCAAATTCCAAAATGTTGTTTATTTTACCGTTTATTTCTTTGAACTATATAAGTATTATGTCAATTTTTGAATATTATCCGTCTTGACGTTTCAGTATTTACTTCGACAGTACTCGATACGTAAGTAGAGCCAGGTAATAAGTTTTGAAATTATATATGGCAATTAAGCTACACAGAAATTTGTGAAGATTCATCAGGCTAAGAATCTGAGTGTCCGACTAGCAAACTCAGCACCACAGGAATATATTAAAACACAAAGCCACATCAATCTCATGCAATAGCCTGACGAATCATCACGAGGATGAAACGTGAAAAATTATCTGTAGCCTAATTGCCATAAATATTTTCCAAATTTACTATATATATATATATATATATATATATATATATATATATATATATATATTAGCAGACCGCGCGGCATTGCCCGGTCGTAAAATATAATTTGATTAATGCTCATTTCGTATTTATTCATATTATATTGACTCCAATGTATAGTGATGATTTAAAGAGTAGAGAAAAAAAAAATCATGACTCGTGCGCAACCACCGAGAATTGAAATTAATTAAAACGTTTAGCTTACGATTTATATTTTCCTTTGACGTTAATGCCTGAGCTATAAAAACGTGTTTGCTGCAAGGCTAAAAATTAAAACACGAACAAATAGCTATTACTTTACATATGCATATTCGCAATGCCGTCGTTCGATTTTCATCTGGCAAATTCCATTTTTTTAATTTTCTCACTTTTTCACCGATTTTCCTCGGTTTAAATCCAAATATAAAGTTTAGCATGGGTTAGAATACCCTATATACAAAGTTTCATGTCTGTAGACCAAAAACTGATAGAAGAGTGTAGTAGGCAAATTTTTTAAACAAATATATATATATATATATATATATATATATATATATATACATACATAAATATATATAGAAAGAGGTTTGTGTTTACTATAAGCTTTTTACGCAAATATTACGCAAGCATAAATCATGTAGAATATCTGCATGAATATAATTACACGTAATTATTAACTAAAGGTGATCATACTATGAGAAAACCGAAAAAACTAATAGGGAATTAATTAAAATGAATGTTTAAAAGAATATGCAAATTAGCTAGATCTTTTGCAGATGAATGCAATTCCACGACCCATTTATAAAAAAATTGTATTTTTGTTTTAAATGAATGGAAAAAAAGGTCCGTGGCCTTCGGGCCGGGATCCTTGTGCGGTATCTGTTCTGATGCTACACTTATGTTAATTTGTCCTTCGTCAATGGAGGGGAAACTCTCTATTATTATAATTATTATTTTTGGCTACTGGCAGAGTGCCTCTTTTTGCTCTTCTTTTGGGGAGCTGTTTTTTTCCCCACATTTAAAACAACCTTGTGTCACATTTTGCTTTTGTGGGGAAGCTAATAAATATCAATAGAAAGAAGGGTTTTCAATATAAATATCAATACACACACACAAAAAAATTATAGGAGTATGGATTTTATAATTAAAACCAGCAATAGGAAAATAAGCTTTAAAAAACAATTAGAAAAATCGTATTCTGGCATCGAAAAATGAGTACAATTTTATCCGTTTTCGATACCGATTCCGATACTTTAAAAAGTTCCGAGCTTTCCAATTTCCGGTTCTGATTTCGATTCCGTTTAATCGTCCCAACACTAGTATAGATTCACGCGCATTTCATCAAGCTATGAAAAATAAACTACTGCTTCATTAAAAACATCTTTAAAGGAGAGTGTTTAATAAAAGACACAATACTATTCCTAACGTTTTGAAAGAGTTTAATATTTTCTGTTGTGCTTTTTGACTGCTAAGCCGAATCAAGAACGTTCAACTTTAGATTCACAGGCTATTATTGTCGTGCTCTGTTTATGTTAGTTCCAATACAACAAATTTCGATGAATAAAAAGACATTTCTATTAAAAAAAAGAAAAGAAAAGAAATTTTTTTTCAGACAGGCTAAGAGGCACTTAAAGATGTTTTTAATTGTTGCAGTGCTCAAATATATTGATTCGTACAGAAACCACAACATCGTCCCGAAAGTTTAATTTGAATACAAAATAAAACAACACTGGATTTTTTTTAAAATTTTATCCACAAAGTAAACATTTTACTGATATTTGTTCTTTTCGTTGAACCAATTATTCGTTTGTAGTATTTGGTTTATTCGGACTACTATTCTCATTTTTAGTGTAATTCTCAGCGAAATAGGCCAGCGGATAAAGAGATCAGGCTCATTACCGTAGGGTCCTGATTTCGAATCTCGCTAGATTCAGCCACTCTGATGAGTCGTAGACGACGAAACAGGTGTCGGTGGATAAATATATTTTAAAAAATGTTATATATACCGCTCCTCATGTGGGGTACCAAATTGATTAAAGGGAAAATTATTCCCAACTCGCATTTAGGTAAAAATGCACTTTCGTACATAATTGAATTAATTCAAAACGTATTGCACAAACAAAAACAAATAACATTTAAATAAATCGCGATATATCCTAACAGTCAGCGATATGGGCCGGCGGATAAAGAGGTGTATCTTCAGGTGTATCGACTCAAACTCTAGAATATTTCCGTATGGAATTTCGAACGGATACCTTTATTTAATTCACGAGGTAAACATTCGCCTGTTCTGTCAAGCATAACCGGATAAAAAGCTTATGTAATTCGCAACTGTATTCATAGTATCGCCCGCAATGAGGATTGAACCTTCAACATCCAGAAGCTTGTCACTTTATCCGTTACGTCACGGGTCCTTGCGGATAATTCTAGTATAAAATGTGAGAGTCTTAAATTCATTCTTGTTTATAAAGCCTCATCTAAACCATTCAGAAACATAAACTAAATTACTAATATTTAACCGAAGACGTAGGAGCCATCCGATAATATTGTTGGATACTTTTCCCCGCAATCTTCTTTGTGGTTCTATCTTGTCATCCGCACGTGTTGAACGCCACTTTATTTTCTTTTTCTGTACGTACCCATGTTGTCGGAGTCAGAAATAGAGAATATGTATGAAAAATGTATATGTAAGTATTTCTTACATTTGTTTCTGTTATGTTCTGGAAGTCCATGTAACTGCTAATTGATAACGCATAACGCACCCGATGGACAAGAGTTTGTAAAAACTTTGCAAATATGTCCGACCTTTCATATAACGTCCGATGGCTTTAAAATACCAGACAGAAAAGGAATAAAATTTTGTGCAACGAATTTTAAAAAGAATTTCGACAAGACATCGCAGTTCATAACTTGGCCAGAATAGGCCCAAGGTAGCTAACGATGATATATGGGATAATTTTGCTGCGTAAACTTTGATATATTTAATGATAAATATGTCATAAACTTAGTAAAATATTTTCTATTACAATTAGTAAATATTTTAATTCTTTGGGTAAAAAAATATTTAATCTCTTCATTAATAAAATTATAAGAAAATTTAGCGCGCGTTAGTGTGTATTTCATAAGTTAACATAACTTTAATAATTAAAATTTTAATTACTTTTATGTTTTTATTGGTCCACCGAAAAAAGGAGATTGGACCTGTAAATCTACCCTGGTCCGTTCGTCCGTTCGCCTGTCCGCACTTTTCTCAATAACTACACCTTGGAATTTTTTGAAATTTAACACAAACATTAAACACGATATGAGTAAAAACGTAACAGAACGGATTTTCCCTGAAAACTCTGGTTGCCCCGTCCTCGCCGGGGTGCCTTTCGGGTTTAAATGGCTAAAATTGACACTAAAAAAAAAAAAATTAATGCCTTGAATTTTTATAAAACTTTTTGAAAAGTTGTAACTAACTGATTTCTATATAATTTAGTTTGTCTATACTTCGCGATAACTCTTGGTGTGGCCCAGGGGCCCTTTTAGAGCTAATAAAAACACTCCATATTTGGGACTATTTTGCCATATTTGTCCAAAATTTTCTGTGTATGTTATTTAGCAGTTTTGCATGGTGCTGAATTCAAATTTAAATATGATAAGGCCTTGGGGACTTTTGGGGCTAAATGGGGAGTGGGGGAAAATGAAGAACTTATTTAATTTTTTTTTCATGAAGCATAACTCAAATTTACATATGTTAAGGCCTTAAATTGCACCGTTCGTTCATTTTCACCAGGATTTGAGGTGCCATAGGGACTTTTGGGGCTAAATGGGTGGGTGGAAATGCTAAACAGTCATATTCTATACCTCGTTCACTATGTACTCACGATGGACCATGCATGCTTCACTTTTTTTATTATTAATCCAAAATTATTGAAATAAAAATGCAACGGTATAAACCCTATTTAAAAGTAATTTTACTACGAAAGTAACGATAATTTATTTTCAGTTTTTTCGTATACAAAGAAGCCATGTTAACTTAGTTAATAGTTGAAAAAAAAAAATTACTTCATGACCACTCTAAATTAGAAGGAAATTTCGTAGTTAAGAAGAGAAAGACTAGTGATAAATGCACCAGTCAAGATATGACAACAATACTTCATTTAAACGGTTGAATAAAAAGTCACTTCTTGTTTTTAAGTAATTTTATTCATGCAAAAGATACCATTGAATATGGCAGCATTTCAAGCACCATTAGTGATTAGGGTCTTTCTTATTCTTTATTTTTTTCTGCTCATATCCGATGGGGGAAAACAGCATTCATATTCATATTTTTACCAGTTGAAATGAATGGCTATTTTCCATAAGGAGTTCTTTCTTTTGTTGAAAAGCTCATAGGACAGGCTTTCACTACAGAGGTAAAATGAAATCAAACAAACAAACAGACAAACATATCTAATGTATATAACACACTATGTCTGTGTATCTGTTTGTTTGTCTTTCTCCATTATTTCAAAGTGCATCTTCTCCAAGACGCAAGGTCGCAAAGCGATGCGAGGCGGGTCAAATGATTGCAGTTTTTGTGGACCGTTGTTTTAAATATATAAAAGTGAACTTGTCTGTTTTTTGTCTGTCTGTCTGATGTTTTTTGTCTGTCTGTCTGTCTGTTTGTCTGTGTATATAAGGAACCCTCTGTATAAAAGTACTCCGTCAATTTTTGGTCTACAGACTTGAAACTTAATATATTGGAGACTGAAGCTGTGGAACAAATTCGATTTATTTTTACCCGATAAAAATAGCTGTTAAGCGGTTAAAATCGGAAAAATATTAACTTGGCAGGTGTAAATCAAGTTAAAGTGCTCTTGCACGCATGCGCAAATAGGCATTTATATGTTAAAGTCATTCATTTTTAACTATTTCTTATCTATCTGACGATAGCTCAAACGCTATCTACTAAAGTTGAAGCGCTAAATGTTTCGTTTCGATTAAAGCTAATGGCACCCCAGACACACACACACACACACACACACACACACACACACACACACACACACACACACACACACACACACACACACACATATATATAAATAACTCAATGGTTGTGGGTTCGATCCTCGGCTGGGGAAAGGTGCTAGTCTAGCCGCACTGATGAATTGTGATGCAACGAAACAGTACTGTATGTGGATGACTAAATACCTATATATATATATATATATATATATATATATATATATATATATATATATATATATTTACTTTTGAAATCACAACTTTATATTGAATACATTATAATAATCTATAAAATATTATTTCTATAATCTCACGTAAGTCTAATGTATTTTTAAAACTGAATCATCATCACCCATTACACCCAATGGTGTGTTGGGCAGCAACCCCCCCACCTCCGCCTATCCTGAGCCAGCCTAGCCAGTGAACCCCAAGAATGCTGCATAGCTTTCCTCTTCCTTTCTACCGTTCTTCTCCAAGTTGCCCTCTAACTTCCGATCCTTATAGGAGTGTTGATACTACGCAGCTCTGATAGAGTTTGAGCTTGGTGTTGGTGTTGTATTGCGCAGATCTCCAGATGTTGCTCATTTCCCTAAACACACTCCTTGTCTTGCTAAGCCTGCTTTGTATGTCCTCTATTGTGCTGCCCTCGGGTCTGATCATGATGCCCAAGTAGGTGAAGCTGTCTGTTTGGCGCAAGTTCTTTTCATTCGCCTGAACTGGAGTTAGTCTATTCACGCTCAGTGTCATTATCTTTGTCTTCTTGCTACTAATATTGTGTCCAACCTGCTACCCAAATGTCTGTAACCTGCTGGTTTTCTCTTGCATATGTTGGTGTGTATGGGACAGTAGTGCTAGATCGTCGGCAAAATCCTGATCTTCGAATCCCCCATTGAGGAGACCTCTGTTGTCCTTCTCATAACCCAATCGATAACCATGTTAAAGAGAACTGCTGACATCACATACGCCTCTCTGACACCCGTTTTAACGTCAAAGAGCGTGCTGCTGTACTCGACCGAGCATCTGAAGTTCTTGTAGAAGCCCATCGAATCCCCCATTGAGGAGACCTCTGTTGTCCTTCTCATAACCCAATCGATAACCATGTTAAAGAGAACTGCTGACATCACATACGCCTCTCTGACACCCGTTTTAACGTCAAAGAGCGTGCTGCTGTACTCGACCGAGCATCTGAAGTTCTTGTAGAAGCCCTTGATCAGATGAACCAGCTTGGATGTGATACCATAGTGCCGTAGGATACCATAGCGTCTGTGGATGCTGTCAAAGGCTTTTTCAAAGTCAACAAAGTTCACATACAGATGTATATGCCACTCTGTACAATACTCAATGATGTTCTGGAGTGTGTGAATCTGATCTGTACATCCTCGATGTTTTCTGAACCCTGCCTGTTCTTTTCTCAGTTTGTCATCCACAATATTTAACATTCTAGTTATGATGATCTTGGCCAGGGTCTTACTTGGCACGAAAAGAAGAGTGATCCCTCTCCATTTGTTAGTCGTTTAACACCCACTTTTTCGGGATCTTAACAATTACACCTTCGTTCTAGTCTTCGGGGACTTTCTTACCTTCTCATATTGCTGTGAACAGTAGTAGTAGCATTTTTGCTGCAAGTTCAGGGTCTGTCTCGAATAGCTCTACAAGAAGGTTGTCTTGACCTGGTGACTTGCCATTCTTCAGCGTTTTGATGGCAGTTATGATCTCCTCTGCCGTTGGGAGGTCGGTGTTAATATCCAGTTTCTCTTCAGCTTCTGGAATGTCAGCTATTTCCTCAGGTGTTGGTCGATTGATGACTTCCCGGAAGTGTTCAGCCCATCTTTGTTCTTTTTCAGTTGTCAGCAGTTTTCCCTGCTTATTTTTGACTGGACCATCTGTACTCTCTTTAAATTTCCCGCACACTTGCTTGGTGATCTTATACAGCCTCCCTTGTACTCCATGTGCGGCGGCCTCCTTTTCATCAGCTGCAAGTTGTTCCATGGCCTCCCTCTTGTCTCGGCGTGCAAGTGTCTTCACTTTCTTGTTAGTTCCTCTGAATAATTCTTGCTGTTGTTCATTTAGTCTAGGCGATTCACTTTGCAGAAGATTCGTCTTGATCTTTCCTCTCTCTTCCATTGCTTACAAAGTCTCTTGCTGTATCCAGTTCTTGTTGGTTTTCTTCTTGTGATAGCCTATTTATTTCTTGCTGATTTCAGTGTACAGTGCAACATCTTGTTTCCACGTATTGTCGACATTGGTGTCTTTTAGTTGTTCAGACATGTCCTACAACATCTGAAATCGATTCCTAAAGTCGCTGAAAAAGGCAACCATTACGATGTTATCCCTCAGTCGCTGGATATGATAATGCATTTTTCTTTAAACGAATTTTCTTTAGTTTGGTCTTGGTCAGTGCCGTCACCAGGTGATGGTTACTGCCGATATCTGCACTCCGCCTGACTTTCACATGTAGCAGGGAGCGTCTCCCTATACCGCAGATCATCAAATGGTCAATCTGATTCCTGTCTCTTCCATTTGTCGAATTCCAGGTCAGTTTCTGCATGTCACGATGTGTGAAGAGGGTCCCCCTATCACCAAGTTGTTCATGGCACAGAACTCCACCAGTCTCTCGCCATTGTCGTTCCTGGTCCCCATCTCATGCTTTCTCATGACTCACTCAAAGTCGGTGTTGTCATTCTCAACTTTGGCATTGAGGTCCCCCCGATGATAATTTGGTCATAGCATTGCGTTATCTCCATCTCTTTCTGCAGTTGTCTATAAAAGTCATCCTTTTCTTTTTCTCTACTGTCATTGGTTCGTGCGTAGCATTGGATGATGCTGATGTTGACATGTTTGCTCTTCAGTCTCGCACAAATTAGTCTGTTGTTTACGGGCTCCCATTCTAGCAGACTTCGCTCTACACCTCTCTTGAGGATGATGGCAACTCCCTCATGGTGTTGGTCGTCATCCCTCCCAGAGTAGAGGTTTCTCCGGTGGTGGTTTGCAACTGTCTAGATCCAGCCCATCTGCTCTCACTCACTCCTAGAACATGGAGGTTAAGGCGTCTCATCTCAGATGTTACCTCTTCAAGCTTGCCCGTCTCGTATATTGTTCTTAGATTCCAATGCCCTAGTCTGATCTTGGTTTTAGTGGTGTTAAGATCCTCATTAATCTGTTAACGTCCCCTCAGCTTTGGCCAACAACATTCATATGAGTTTCACTTGACTCAGGAGGCCCCTCACATGCTGAAGTAGGGGTCTTCTTTGCAGTTTCCGTAAATACTTGTTTTACGAGAAAGGGTCGTTAGCCCTATGCTCAACCCCCAACCTGAAGGACCAAAGATAACTCTATCTGGTTTCTATCCGTTGACCTTTCTGGCAAGCGTGGCCCTGCCAGGAGCTTTCGCTCTCGCCAGCATAGTTCATGGATCATTGAAACGCTCTAGCTCCTTCACTGCGACAAGGTGGTAATCCAAGAAGAAGTTAAAACTGAATACATGTTTTATAAATACAAAGAAATTAACTTTTCATAATAGCATAGAAGAAAACT
This sequence comes from Euprymna scolopes, assembly GCF_053919585.1. Taxonomy (NCBI): domain Eukaryota; kingdom Metazoa; phylum Mollusca; class Cephalopoda; order Sepiida; family Sepiolidae; genus Euprymna; species Euprymna scolopes. Next base: position 80,240,143 of record NC_136492.1, read on the forward strand.
TTAAAATCTTTATAAAATAAGAAACCTCTTTTGTTGATCTGCCAAGAATGGGCATAAAGGATATTCGGCATTAGTTCAAAGCTAATTATTTTGGCTTATAAACATAATTTCTATTTTTTTTTGCCTCAATAAAAACAATACCTAAATACACACATCGTATTTTCTCTCTTATAGTTGCGTATTTTTTTACACAAAATTTCAAAAATGTCTTTCTTTATACAAGGTATAAATCTGAAGAAGCTAGGCAAATATAGAAATTGACCCAGGTACTATAACAAAACCGTTCAAGGAGCCGGTATATACTAGTAGTCTCCAAATACTCTACTAAAGTTAATGTTTTATTTTAACAAAGTATGTAACGCACATTTATTTAAACACTAGTTTTATATTATTCTTTCAACCAGGCAATGCCGGCCATCTCTCAATGTAAAAGATAAAAAATGAACATAGATTTTAATTAATCTTCATTCTTTCTGTCGTCATCATATTATTTTATTCTTTTGAAAATCTATGTAACCGGTCTTTGCAAGCAATAAAAATGGGCGATAATATCGCCAAAATCAATATTTGATTCATCCTCAGTGTTTCCTTATCTTGTTAACGCTCGGGTAATTTAAAGATATTTCATACTCTTTATTTTTCATTTGCCTTCAAGCGCCATTTTGTCGGCAATTTTAAAAGCGTTCGTCCCTATTACAATTGCCACAACGGGTATTTAAAAAAAATACTTACCCCCCTGTTCTTTTTATCCCTTTTTTCTTTTATTATTTTATTCTTTTGTTCTGTGTTTCGTGTTTACTACTCTTGTTCTTGTTCTGTTTTTTGGTCTTGTTTTTCTCTATTTTCTTCCATTTCTTCTTTTATTCTTTCGCTTCGTATTCCCGTTTTTCATGATCCTTTTCTTCTTCTTCTTTTTCTTGTTCTTCTTAGCACTCTCTTCTTTCCATCCTTCATTTTCTTTTTTTGCCCTCCCCCTTCCTTCATTTTATATTAATAATACTTCTTGTTGTCAGAATACCTTCATCGATCTTCCCCTGATAACTAGTTCTAGACTTCACTCACGTAAACCTTCTCCATATTATTTTCTTATTGAGTTCAATTCCCAGACTGAACGCAATAACAGTATTGTCTGCAGATATTTGTACTTCCAACGTATTTGGAAACAGCAAGAGAAATAAAATAATGAAAGAAACAATTACAACTTTGAAAAAGCGTCGACATCAAACATCAAATATCAGATATTACTGTTTACTTTCCACTGTGGCACTGTGAAGACATTAAATAAACGAAAAAAACAGCAAAAAAAAAAAAAAACAAAAAAAAACACATCACACACGCACACACATAATGAGTTTATGTATGTATTTAATGTCTTAATATCTGAAAGCCGCCAACTTATGTATGATATTATTCGAACCTTAAACTTTGTAAATCTAATTATATAGTTGATAATTTGTTTACATGTGTATGAAAAACTAAAAGAATATTGTAGATATGACTAACATCTTTAGTTCTGCCACATATTGCTTCTATTCTTTTCTACGTACTTGAGCAATGTATTCGAACTTTTTTTTTAATTCAATCTTCACCCCAAACAAGAGCCACTTTGAAGTAGGGGGCTACTATCGGGGACAATTTGCGGGGGCATTATGAAGGGAGATTAGTAGAAAGATGTCTGTTCACATTATACTTGAACTTCTGCATATCAGTACAGTTGGGAAAGCAGTATCCTGGAAGGGAGTTTCAAAGACTTGCACTTCTGGGGAAGAAACTATTGGAGTAAAAGACTTTCTTACACCTAGGCATCTCTACTGTAAAGTGGTGGGACTTAGTTGCTTGTCGGGTTTGTCGGGAGTAGTACCGTCGAGGAGGTACAAGTGCTTGCTGTTCGTCAGAGCAGTCACCATTAAAGTATTTGTAGAACAGGCAGAGGGATGCAACATTTCGTCGATGGGACAGAGACTGAAGTTTAGATGTCTGTTCAGGACCGATCAGGTTGGCGACTCTCTTTTGAACCCTCTGCAGGAGTGAGAGACAAGCAGCAGATGCACCAGCCCAAATGTGACAGCAATACTCCATACATGGGCGAATGGTGGCCTTATAGAAGTATACAGGATACTTTCAGGCGTAAGTAATTTTCTGGCACGGTAGAGAGAGCCCACATTCCTTGCAGCAGCCTTGGCAATGCTCTCAATGTATATATTCCAGTTCATGTTCTCTGTAAACGTTAGGCCGACGAGTTTAAAGGAAGTACTTTCAGGCAGTGTATTCTTAGTCATTCTTAGCCATTGCTATTGGTGGTAGAAAAGGTTTCTAGTAGTTATTGAAGGAAACAAGCTTAGTCTTAGCAGCATTGAATGTCACCATGCATTTTCGTCCCCATTCCACTACAGATAGAAGGTCATCCTCTAGTGATTCTGTCATTTCCTTAGACACGTGTTCATTTGTTTTTCCCCTCCTGCCTGTTATAGAGGGTAGTGCCATCGGCAAATATACCCATCTCCGAAACATTTTATCAGGGAGGTCATTTATGAATATCAGGAACAATAAAGGTCCAAGGATAGACCCCTGGGGGTACTACCGCATTTATATCATATTGTTTAGATGTGCGACCGTCAAGGACAACTTGGATTTTTCTCTTACTTAAGAAGGATTTAATTACATTATGTATTCTTCCAGTGATACCATATGATCTAATTTTCCTTAGAAGACCATCGTGCCATACCCTGTCAAAAGCCTTAGATATATCAAGGGCTACCCTTCCCTGTTTTGTCCAGTGAACGGTATATACGTTCAGAGACTACAGTTAAGATATCTGCTGTTGAACGGGCTTGCCTGAATCCATATTGTTTGTCGGTCAGGAGTTTAGCAGCTGTTAGATGTTGGGCTAGGGCTTGATTAACTAAGGACTCAAATATTTTGGCGAAAAGCAGGAGGAGGCTAATGGGGCGATAATTTAGTGGGTCAGTTCTTTCACCAGAGTTCTTGAAGACTGGTACCACAGAAGCAGTTTCCCAGCAGTTTTGAAAGCAAGATTCGCTAAGGCATTTATTGTATATTTTGGAGAGAACTGGAGCAATCTCAGCAGAGAATTTTTTATTAGCACAGCCAGGATGAGATCTGGTACACATGCTTTTGAGGAGTCGAGGTTTTTTATGATACCATGCACCTGAGAAGGGGTAATTTTCAAATCGTCTAGTGTGGCGTCTGTCCGCAAAGGAAATTCGGGGAGGGAGTGGTGTGCCGGGTCTTGTGTGGAGTTTGAGGCAAACCGACTAGCAAGCAGATTTGCCTTGTCAGTTGCCGTGCAAGCAACCTCATGATTGTTTGATAGTGGGGGAATCGTTGACTGCCTATTATTTACTACACTGTTGTAGATTTTCCAAAAATCACGAGTTCCTAATTTCTGTGCTTCAATGCGTTTCCTGGTGGTTTCATTGTAATCTGTCTTAGCTGTCGCTATTACTCTCTTACAATTATTTCTGGTTTCTATATACTTCTGTCTGTTTGATCTAGACTTATGTTGGTTGAATCTGCGGAACGCATGCTGCCTTTGAGCAATATCAGCTGCACAAGCAGATGTAAACCATTGAGGAGAGTTGGGTTGCTATAGAATTTCCATGTGGGAATATGTGCTTCAATTGCAGTTTTTAACCATTCAGTGGTCTCATTTGCACACTGTTCAGCTGGGAGAGAAAATATATTTTGCCATGGGGCATCTCTGATGAGTTCCTTGATGGCTTCCCAGTCGGCCTTTTTGTAATACCTCGTTGTTTTGAGTAGTGTGTCTTCAGTTTTAGGGCGAGAATTTAGGGTAATTTCTACTATTATCACAGCGAGCAGCATTCTCGAGTGGGCTGTAGGCATTTGTTGTACAATCATCGGGAACTGTTGCCAGAAATAGATATAGAAGTGATGTTGGTCTTGCTAGTCTGGGAAACATGTTGGGAATGTAACTGTCTGAGATAGGGAATGGGATATAGCGAAGCTATGTGTTGTGCTACCAGCTACGTCTGTGTAATTAGAGAATCCAAGCCAGTTACTGTGGTAGACATTGAAGTCACCAAATACATGTACTTCAGCGCTAGTATCGAGCGAGAGTGCTATATCTATGCTGTCAGAGACTTTGTTAATTAGGGTACAGTCCTGGGTTGAGGGAGAGCGGTAGAGAAAATACAAGTAGCTAATATTATGTTGCATATTTAGTCTGAAGCACATAAAGGCCTGATCGTCTGTTTCTAGTTTTATTTCTCTTGTCAGGGGGAGGGTGTTACGAATATAGACTCCAAGCCCATGCATATTTCTGTCCGAGTCCTTACGGCAAAGTGGGAGATAACCGGGCATGTTAAAGTGGTTAGAGGGAATGGAGGAGTGAAGGTTAGTTTCACTTAATGCTAAGATATCCGGGGTGTTTACAAGGAGATATGATTCAACATCATCTAAGTTATTTCTAAGCCCGCGGATATTCGTAAATGCAAACCTCAAGGGAGGAGGCAGGTTGGTTTTCTTTGAGTTTGGTCCTGGTTTGAACGTATCTTTTGCTTGAAGTGTCATTTCATTTTGTTTAATTTAAAAGTTTCAGTTAGGGTGAGGGAGTGAGGAGTGCTGGACAAATGGTTGTGCAGAATATCAGACATGCAACACAAGTCTGAAACCGAAACCACACACACACACACACACACACACACACACACACACACACACACACACACACACACACACACACACACACACAATGATGAAGAACCAATGTTCGAAGTTCTAGCACACACTGGACTGCTCCATCGTCCGATTGAAAGACAGGAAATGCGTCCTTATCACACGATCCATGTAAGAAGCAGACGATTATTGGACTAAACATTGTTTATTATAACAAAACTTATGTCGAAATTATTATGATCACTTCCAATGAAGGTCACTTCGACGTATAAAAAACCTTACCAATGCAAAGACAAAGAAAAGCAACAAAAATTAGAATAGAAAAGACTTGGTGAATAGAAACAAACAATTTTATTAGAAAAAGAAAAAAAAAGAAACTTAGAACCAAAAAAAGTTCACGAGCTATTTGCTGTTAAGATTTTGCTCCCAGATACAAAGAAAGTCCCTTGTGGGGTAATAATTACGAAAGATAGAAAGAAAGAAAGACGGGTTGAGAAGACTTTTTTCTACTTACTGCTGTGATATGAGATTTCAACCAACGTAAGCCTTTTTTTTAGAAAGATCGAAGTACTTTAGAAAAGTCAAAAGAGTTCGCTTCCTTTATTTGCAATTTAAGCTTATATTTTATAATATGGTCTTTTTTTATTTTAAATAAAAGTCCTCTCAAGTATATTAGTTGAAATATCTGGAGACAAAGATAACTTATTATCTCGAATAATTTTCTGTGAGTATTCTTTTATAGCAAGGAATTTATTTTCTTATTTTCCTGAAGGAATAACCAGTAAAAATACACATAGTTCTTCATATAATAACGTTCTCTGAAGAAGAAGTCAGTACAAAAACAAATTCCTCGTTCCTTTTTTGAGTTCGGCCAGAAAAGATATACTCTTTCCTTTTGACTTAGAAAAACTGCAGCTTGAGACGTATCCACTTTCTTCAGGACTTAGAAGAAAATATCTAATTATAGTGGTAGGTAGTTCAAATTAAATATTTTCTAGCCAGAATATTTCCATACATGTGTCTTCTCTCTTGTTGGTATTTTTTCCGATATATCTAACTGCCAAATCCTCGACAGATTTCTTGGATTTACTTGAAGTATATTTCTCTCAGCGTTATACCAATTCTTTAGGCAACTTAGACGCAAACACTTCAACATTATAAACTTCGGCAGGTAACTTGGACAAGTTCACTTCAACATTTTAACGAGTTTAGACGAAGAGAAGATATCACGTCAACACATTTTAAATGTTAAGTCCAAACTGTCAACTTCAGCTTGAATTTTATCAAAAAAACGCGGGAATGCGCAGATCAATCAATATGCAGAAATTAGTCATTTTACCAACAACATTAGCAGCAGTGGAGCAAACCCAAGAGAAAGGAAGAAGAGAAAAAGTAGAGGAAGGGGAAAAAGAGAAGAAGAAATATATCCCTTCCAAAATTTTCTACACTTAATATTTCAGTCCGAAGACATACCAGTCTATAGCAAATTCGGATGCATGTCATATAGAAATGGTATAGTTACTAGGTATGTCTGGCATATACAGTTCAAGTTTCAAAATCATAAATCAGGATGGTAAGAATCAAACTCAGCTTACTTGAAGTTTGGTCTGCAGCCGAATTACTCTACGCTTTCACACAGTGATTCTGAGACGTCCAAATACAGTACTAGCCTTGGATATCCTGCAATCAACTTCGTCGTCTGTTTACTGTCCTTGACAGAATACTTCTCAAGTAAGTGAACTTGCCCACAACTGTTAGGTTGGCTCCAGGAATTTAGATCTGAGCCTTAACATACCTTTTCTAGGAGTAGGCTAATACATTACTTTGATCTTCTTTAGATTAACTGTAAGACCGAAATTGTCGCAACCCTTAGAAAAACAATCAGCACTATATTGCATGTTTGACTCTGTGTCCGCACTGAGGGCACAGTTGTCAGCAAATAAAGGTTTCGTATGATGGTGATCTTAATCCTGGTGGCAGTTATCACAGTCAAGCTCATTGCATTTATATAGTTCAAATTACTTTTACACTTTAATTCCAAATTATCAATTAAATTACTTCAGATTTCCTATCTAGTTAATTCACCGTTGTCAGTTCATAGACTTTTACGGACTCTCTCCGATATAGTTCGCAAAATAACCATTCACAAGTTTTCAAATTCTTTTAAACTTAATTCTCAAAATATCAACTTATTGATCTTCAAGTTCATTTAATTTAACTCAACAACTATCAATCCAGAGGTTTTGGAACTCCCTTTTCATTTAGTCCAGTCGCTTGAATTTTATTTTAGGCAGATTAAAGACTAAAACTCACTATTAAAAATTAAAATACGTGATTTGCTATGCCCCTCAATAATCGGCACTTGATAAGTGGGGGGGGGGGAGAAAAAAAAGGTGTCTTCAAAGATTATTCTACTCCACGTACGAACGTCACACCAAGCGATCTACGCGTACGCAATCCTCATCTAAAAAAAAAAAAAAAAAATATATATATTTTTTAAAAAATTTTCCTCACAATCAGATTATTGGAGTACACAATTCTTACTAGAATTTTTTTTTTCTAATTCACTGGAATCAATCATTATCATAAAAACCCATTCTTAATAGAATTTTTCAATTTATTTCACAATCACGAATTTAAAAACATGCTTAGCAGAGTTTTTCAATTTATTCCAACGATATAACTTCCTCATTTCTAATGATAATCAACAGGGTCAACGATTCACTTTACACACGTTGCCTACTCAGTCTATTGTTCGCCTAATTTATCGATTAAGAATAATTAACAGGTTCAACGATATACATCGCTCACGTCGTATGCCTCTTTTTACCATCGCCACCCAGTGGTACTGTTCCTTTCCCGGGGTAAGGCGATCTCCTTCCTTCGAGCTTTGTCTTTCGGGGAATCATGGAGCAGCATATCATCCCATTTTCTTTTGACACCCGATCGGCGTTTCGCTGCATGGTCGGAACGACCGCACCTTCGGCTTCTTGCCCCAGGCTCTCTCTTACAGTTCCAACCGGGCCTCGAACGTTTTGTACTTACCCAACCTGCGTCGAGCTCTAGTGATCCTACGCGACCGATGTCAATCTCTCGCAATCTCAACGTTTCTCAAGGTGAAAAGTTTGTGATCTTCGAAAAAGAATATTTTTACGTTGTGCCGTGGATTTTTCTTTTTTTTTTAAAGTCTTTTTCTTTTTTTCAAGTCACAGTTCGCAATGGAATTTATATATATATATATATATTTTCTGGATAGGGTCTGTATCCTGGTCAACAGACACCAGATGTGACCTTCTCGTGTAGAAGGACCCTATTTAATCGTTCTCTGGTAAAACACGGCTAGTCTTCAATCGTGGTCGTGTGTTTCTCAGTCCCCCTTGCGTCAGGGGATGATATAGCGTTCGATCTGCAGCTCGGTAAAAAACAGTAACTCAACAGATCGCCATCCGGCGGTAAGACAATTCAAATTCACAAAAAACAAAAACAAAAACAAACAAACAAAGTACGTTTTTCTTTCTATTCTAGTTATTAAGTCCAAAAAATACATACAAATACAATGATTAGACAAGTCCGAATAATTCACGACTTCTCTTAGTCGGAGATTAAATCTTGCACTTTCTTTCTTTTTTTAGCGGTGGAGTCGTGGCGAGACAGGAAGTTATGGAAAGGGGGAGGATTTACTCGTCGACAATACAACCGACTCTTCTGCGCGCGTGCGCACGCACACACACACACACACACACACACACACACACACACACACACACACACACACACACAAACACACACACACAATCTATCTCAATCTCTTATTTTCGGCTCCGCTCTCGTTTATATATGTCGAGGTGAGGTAGGCTGGGTAGTTTCTGCAACCAATCAACAACGACAGTTTCCACTTCCGGCATATTTCGATTGATCTCTTCAGAACAAGTGGGGATTCTCCCATGAGTTGCATCTGCGAACCTGCAAGCAGTTTTCTTATGACCCTTCGGTCACATCTATAACTTCAGGTCGGGGTAACTGTACTCAAATCCGAAACATCTCTTCCTTAAACCTTGAGTCATCATTCATTTGCATCGACTCACAAAATATATTTTCGTTACATCTCTCGAAATGATATTGTATGTCCATTTATTAAATAATTCAATAAAAAATCACATCCGCCCGTTTTTCCCTCCAGCGAATTCTGAGTTTTCGCCCCCTTTTTTTGGGAGCTCAACCGCCCACTGAGAGGGTTATGTCACACGAGTACGCATGCGCGGTCGTGAAATGTGACAGCTTCCTTATATTAAGCATGAGCAGGTTTTAAAACATCCTTTTAATATCATGTCTAGCTGGTGTAAGGTTTTGATCTCGATCTCAGCACGAGTACTCTTCTTTTTACAAGAAGTGAACTGTTTAGAAAAAACATAAAAATCGCATGCACATGTCTCAGTTTATTTTCGTTTTTTTACTTTATTTTTAAAAGAAATTTAACGTTACTTTTAATGTATACGGTATTTCTGTTTATGAAATAATAAGAATTCTGCGCATTAACTAAAATATGATATGTATGCGTATTTTAAGACCGGACAACGCCGGGCGGCCTGCCAGTATATTTATAAAAGTGAGAATGTGCATGTGTGTGTGTGTTAGAGGACCGTTCTCAACTTATAAACCCAACGAATTTTTGATCTACAGACTTAAAATTTGGTATATTCAGACACGTGGAAAACTTTATAATCGGTTTTCATCCGGGCAAAAAAGGCTGCTAAGGAGTAAAAATTGAAAAATTGGTACGTGAGCGTCGTCGGATTTTTTTTTTTTTTTTACTGTATTCCAATTTTTACGACTGCGCATGCGCGGGCGAGAAACATGACATCTGCCTTATGTTAAGAATAAGTAGGGTTTTTAAAACACGTTGAAAGATCATGCCAAGCTGGTCTAATGGTTGTCGTACTTGACTTACCGTCTTTAGATTTTGGTTTTGCTCACAGATTAATATATATATATATTTCAATACAAGAAGTGAATTGTTTAGAAAAAAAATGAAAAATAATACTCGCACGCACGTGTATCAATTTCTTTCTGTTTTTTACTTCATTATTTAAAAATAATTTAACGTTACGTTTTATACCTACGGTATATCTATTTATAGTAAACTAGCGAGGGGTACCCGGCGTTGCCTAGGTGTTTGGAGGTGTGTGTGGGTTAAAAAAAGTAAGTATGACGATCGAACCCGAACCGTTGAGGCAAAGTTCTAAATTAAAGTGTGAAAAAAAAAAAGTGCGACGTTAACCATTGCCCCACCGCGAGATGCTAACGGAAACACGTTTGAATTTATTTAATTACTTGGATTTAGCAGGTGCCCGTTTTAATGAGTTAGTGAGGTCAAGTTTGACTGCGGGATAGTATTCATTTACTGCTGAACGCTTCCCCCCCAAGATGTTATAGGAAAAAGACTAACCCACATGCGACGAGAGACAAATATTGAATATTTATCTTCCCGAAATCGAGCAAATTAAATAGACAGGCGAACTTCGTTGTTAACTGTGAGATATTACGATTTATATGTGATATAAAAAGTTTTAAAAAGTTGTGAAGCGAGCGACCGCTTCTCTGAAAAAAGCCTTTTGTTGACATACAGAAAAAGCGAACACACACACACATACATGCATACATACATACATACATACATACATACATACATTTTCGCTTTTATATATATATAGATAAGAAATCCGCAATAATTCAAATGTAATATCTACGCGTATTTTACGACCGGACAACTGCTAGTATCTAATAATTTTGTATCGTTGTTGTATAACGTATATCGTAGTTGTTATATAAATAAACACATATATATATATATATATATATATATATATATATATATATATATATATATATATAATTTCACAAATATCGTTAAATAATAAATAATGTATTTGATATACGTAACAAATATAAAACAAAAAAATCGATTAAGATTTGCTTCAGTGAATCTCACCAAAGAAGTATAAAAAATGATAACGATAACTTCTGACCCCACACCCCCGTTGATCAGTTACTAGTCTGCAATTATAATGTCATTATTCATGTACTTATATTCGCCGAGTTATCAAATAGTCAGCGAGAGATAAAAGAATCAAAATTGTGTACGTTTGTGAACAACTATGAACGCGGCAGACGTTTTTCTTTGTAAAATAACTACGAACGCAGCGGGATCCGAAAACGTAACTGAGGATTTAAAGACGAAAAAGAGGAAAAGAGGAAATGGAGAACAAAATGGCTACCAATCGCTATGATATTTTTTTGCAGGGCAGAAACTTTTACGCTAATCTTTTTCTTTTATTTTCTGATGCGATAGTTAAACATTTTATTCTTTATTTTTACGTGTATATCTTGTTTGATATATTGTTTTTTATTTTTACGTGTATATCTTATATGTCTGATATCTAGTTCTTTGAAGGCTGATTGTTTTTGAGATGGCCGTTTGTTCTGTTGTCTTTTTTTCCCATCTATTGTGATAGAAGTGCTGTTTTATGCGCATGCGTATATTACCCATCATTTCTTTTGTGAATGGCACGATCATATTATAACGTGTTCAACTATTAAGATAATTGCTAAGCAAGTGAAGTTCATATTTGAACTCCCCACCACTTAAAACAGAGTCCCGTAAAAAAGATACGAAACAAAGGCAAATAAAAACATCTCAGCACTCCGAAAAAAGTAACAACATTAATGTTATTTAAATGTAGTACAGAGGTGGCCATTGAGAAGTTCATGGCGCAAAACAATTATCATGGCTTTTTCTCAAAACTTTATTGCAACTTTATAATACAAATATATAAATAGAAGCAAAAAATCAATATTTATCAAATTGCTGCTATTCTCTGTTTCAATATTAGAACAATCGTTCTAGTGCACAAATACAGTTTTAGATATGCGCACACACCGAGGAGATAATTTGAATGCCTACTGGAGTGAATTGAAATGCCAACTAAAAACAAGTTGAAAGCCCACAGAAGGAAATTTGAATACATATAGAAAAAATTTGAATGCTTACAAAAGCGGATTGTAATACCTACTGGAGAGAATGTGAATGTTTACTGGAGAGAATATGAATGTTTACTGGAGAGAATGTGAATATTTACTGGAGAGAATATGAATGTTTACTGGAGAGAATGTGAATGTTTACTGGAGAGAATATGAATGTTTACTGGAGAGAATATGAATGTTTACTGAAGAGAATATGAATGTTTACTGGAGAGAATATATCAACTTACTGATGAATGTTTACTGGGGAGAATGTGAATGTTTACTGGAGAGAATATGAATGTTTACTGGAAAGAATGTGAATGTTTACTGGGGAGAATATGAATGTTTACTGGAGAGTAAATGAGTACAAATGCGAATTGAAATAGCGAGAAATAAAATAATCAAAATTGTGTACTTTTGTGAACAACAGTGAACGAGCAAACGTTTTTCTTTGCAAAATAACTACGAACGCAGCGGAAAAGAGGAAAAAGCGGAAAAGAAGAAATGGAGAAGAAAATGGCTACCAATCGCTACGATATTTTTTTGCAGAGCAGAAACTTTTACGCGAACTTTTTTTCTTTTATTTTCTGATGCGATACTTAAACATTTTATTCTTTATTTTTACGTGTATATAAGACGAATTTGAATGAATTCTGGAGAGAATTTGCATGCTTACAGGAGAGAATGTTAACGCCCTTAAAAGAGAATTTAATTTACTTCGGAAAATAATTTGAATGCATACAGGAGAGAATTTTAATCCTTACCGGAGAAAATTGGAATAACCACGGGAGATAATTCGTCATAGACATTATTCTAGAGTGTCCAAGATATTGTTGTACAAAGGGTTTGTCAGGATAGCCTGGGAAGAGGATACTTCATCCTAAAGTTAAATATTCACAAAATATACACTAACAACATAGTATTCTTAAACCCTCTCGTGATGCTTACACACTTGGTTTTATGAGGAATTGTGTACTTTATATAAGAGATGTTAATTGCATCCTCCAGACATGATGAATATTGTCATGAACTCCGGTAAGACCAAGTAACCACAAGGAAGATATACTATAAAATCGTTAAATGTTTCATTAAGAAAAGATAAACGTATTCGCTTCTTTACTATCCAAACATGTGAAGAGTGAAGAGAAACCTTGATTATATACTCAACTATGCATGTATCTTAATAATTATAAAACTCTGCGAACCGTCCGGGCGTCCTTGCTTGCTTGAATATTGTAATAATAAAAACGTCTGAATTTGTCACCGTTTCAAATTTTAACGCGATGACGTCATTTCTAGCAAACTTTTCAAACTTAACAACTAAGGCTCTATGTTTTGGTTTTTATTCTAGCTGATGGCAGCCAAGCCATATTTTTTAGACTTTCATAATCACTACTATATATTGGGTACAATGTCTGCCCATCTGTCTATCTATCTTTTATTATTATTACTCACTGGTAGCTTTCACACAGGCCATTATCTGAGAATTCTCTTTGAAAATAACCTGTGGTGTTCCCTGGAGTTTGAGTGACAACGTCTCCCCAGATTTCCAGTTCTCTCCGCCTCTTCCGACAACATTAGCAACTCGTTTGGTAGCAGTCACTGGTCTTCACTGGAATAAGGGTGGCAATAAATCTCCTCACGGTCCCAGTACTATTATTATTATAATTATTATAATTATTATTATTATTATAATTATTATAATTATTATTATTATTATTATTATTATTATTATTATTATAATTATTATTATTATTATTATTATTATTATTATTATTATTATTATTATTTCATGTTAATCTCAATGTTTTAAAACCCGTTGTAATCACTACTATATATTGGGTATAATTTTCCCGATGCGTATTTTTAACATAAATATTTTATCTGTAAAAATACTTTTTCCATCGATACATATTTTCTAAACATTTTCACGTCACACAGCATCCGCAGCAGTGCTCTATATAACAGTATTGACCATTTCCACCAATGCTCCATTACTGGAATAATTTTTTGAGTACGCAACATGAGAGACGCTCAAAGGTACAAAAATAAAAATTGTCCCAGTCGTGAAGGATTTCTCCTCCACCGAAAGAGAACAAGAAATGGAAGTGCAGCATCCGAAGAACAGATGCTGCACTTTGATCCTGACCAAAAGGCCAAGAATAGCGGTGAGCCCGAACAACGGGCGTGGAAAGAGAAAGGAAAAAAAAAAGGCAGTTGTAAACGACGAAAGGAAGAAAGGGAAAGACAGAAAAGAAGATAAGATCATAGCTTATGGCGGGAGAACGTGATGACGTTAAATTGGCCATGACAGCGTATGGGTGGCGAGGATACCAATGAAATTCCGATGTACAAAGCGAACAGTGTCGACGAACAGCTGGGCGATAAGTGACCCTATTGAAAAGACACGTGGCCTTTGTGGAATCGGATTCAGCTGTTTTTATGTTCTCTCAAAAATAATTAAGTAAGACATTTCTGTTTTTACGACCTGTCAAGTTCCATTAGGCCCGCGCCGGCCGAAATTGAGAACGCCCGAATGCCAACAGAGGAAGAAAGATAGCTCCTTTTTTGGGTATAGGCCGCCTGGCGAAGATTTGACGGACAGCGATCCCTTAATTCTGATTGGCCAACGACCCGAAACGGGAAGAGACCCAGTCCACGCCCCCACAATATAAGCAGCGAGCCTTGAGAGATTGATAGTTAGAGAGAGTTTTGCTTCCTTGGGTCCGACGAACGAAGATTCCCCCATCGATTAACCCTGTCACGTAGATAATTGAGTTTTCTGTCGGAGAGAGAAGAGAAAACCTCGCAGTTAACAAGTGGCCAGTCCCTAACTAAACAGCGAACTGCGATTGTACCGTGATTGAAATACAAAGAAGTTTGTACAAAAGGAAACACTGATTGACTTGGTCTTTTCAATTGTTTTGCATGACAAGTCTGTTTCAGGAAACCGGCCGTTGACATCCTCGCCGAGGAAACACCAGAACCGACAACCGGGGTCATTCCACCACTGGACGACGCGCGGGTGACATAGGTGTCACAAACATACGAAGAAGAAAGCATTTGAAGATTGAAATTGTTTCAGAGAGTCTAAATTTTTACTTTGTATTAGTAAACTTATTTAACTGCGTTAATTTTCAAAGAAGTGGTCTTAAGAAATTTCAAACTTTCATTCGTTATTTCTAAAATCCATGTAAATTCTACTGTTGTACGAGATGCCTCCGATAAGTTTCCAGACTTTTTTTCATATAAGCACTTTTATTGATAGTGAGCATATGAAACTCTAGTCCCCGTTGAAGTAATCTCCTCTAGCTACAATGCACTTGTTGTACCGTTCCAAAATATTCTGGAAGACCTCACGGAAGTCCTCTTCTGTGAGCGTGTGAATAACCCTCGTCACAGCCTCGTTCATCTTCTCAGTTCTCTCCTGACAGCCTCTAAGATTTTCCTTGAGCTTAGGGAATAACCAAAAAGTCACAGGGGGCAAGGTTTGGACTATAAGGAGGGTGAAAGACTGTCTTGATGCCGATCTTGGTCAAATAGTTTGTGATCTTCTCCGAACACCTTTTAGACAAGCTTCGCACATATCTTCCGCATTTTCAATTCCTCGCAAATAATTGTGTGTACACTCCCCACACAGACATCAAACTGTGCACTAATTGTCTCTAAAGACATAAGACGGTTCTTATTTATGAAATTCTTTATTTGGCCAATAAGTCTCGTGTTCTCACTTCCTTACTTTTCCCACACCTCTCATCATTCCTCACAAACTCCTTGCCCTTTCTGAATCTCTTATGTCACTCAAATCTGATGCTCGATTCATGCGAGGTGGTTCAAAAGCAGTCGGAAGCATTCCATACGTTTCTGTTGCATTTTTCCCAAGTTTAAAACAGATTTTTATTGCATATCGTTCTTCTAAAGTTTCCTCACGTCGAGATTACATTTTTGAAATTCACCAACTATGACAATCAAGCCTTAACAGGGTGAATTCCAATTCTTTCTGTAGCAATTCATTTGAACCAGAAATCATAAAACTTGGTCAGTAATCTCATAAGATATATGGCAATAACATAATGAATTTTCAAGAGTCTGCGACAATTTTAAATGCATGTCCAAAAATGTATGGAAACTTAATGAAGGTACCTCGTATATTTAAATCATAAAGTTTCTATTTTTGGTAAACCTGTAAATGTAACGAAAATGTAATAACTTTGGTTTAGTTTATTGGACGTTTTAAAGAATCTCTTATTTTGGCTTTTTTAAAAAATTTATAATAAAGCCTAAATGGAAAAATATCAAGGGAACATTTTAATACACTCAGAATTATGGTTAATAAATTTCATGGAGACAACATTTTAACTTTCTATTTTTCCAGGTAATAGAAATGGCAACCGAAAAACATTGTACAAATAAACCAACTGTTGTTTACGGTGAATACACACTTGCACCAAATCGCAAAGTTGTCATCACTTTTGCGAAGCGCGTTTACCATGCATATTTTGGCATAATGCTGGGAGATCAAGACAAAAATTTGTCACCTCATATGATCACAAAAAAGCACACAGTATCTCTGTCAATGGAACAAGGGCACGCAAAATTCCATAAAATGGTGAGAGCTCTCAAATCATGCAACTAATTGTTATTTCTGTGCTATCAATATCATGGGATTAGCAGAAAAAATATAGCAGAACACTGGAGTATCCCAATCTGCCGTTAGCTATGTACCCTACCTTTCATAGTGAAGAAATTTCTGGGCCTGTATTTAAAGATAATGTACAGAAGAAAGTGTCAATAGCGATGATTAAATTTGAAGCATGGCAACTGACTATGACGCATTTTTTCCCTCATGACAACCATAAGAAGCGAGAATCTTTTCTTCAATACGAACGATCTTGTTCTGTAGTTTTAATTTTTCAAGCATTTCTGCTGAACTTCTTGCATCTCGTTTAAAGGATACAAGAGCATGCTGAATGATGCGCGGATGAGTTTATTTCGTACCGGGCACCAAAAATTCATAAAATATTTTGCTCATAAAAATGGCTTGGTGATTTTGTCCTTATTGAGCCGCGCTATTTTCGAATAAGATTTTCTAGTTAAATTAAAGTCTTAAGATATATTTTTTTTATCAAATTGTAAGGTGAAAGTATAGAATAGTTACGAAACACCCTCGTCTCTCCATACTAAGAATGGCTTTCTAAATAATAACGTTATTATTTCAGCACAGTTCAATAAGTGCATAAGTACCAAAGGCTCATTCTATTACAATATACATTGTGAAGCTATTGCTAGATTTCGGCATCCCTGAATACAAATCAATTGATTGGCAACTTGTTATTGATAGCAGCGAACAGTCTTTGAAATATCTGTTACTATAAAATTAAAATCAGTTTGCTTTTGTGCTATTAGCACATTCGACGACATTAAAAGAGCATGAAACAATTAAGTACGTCATAGAAAAAAATTCTTACTATTGACGTTCACTTAAAAATGAGCCCCTTGCTTGGTCAACAGTCTAGATTTACGGAATATACATGCTTTTTACGACTCGGGTATATTAGGAGCCGAGTTCATTATCACGTGACAAAAGAATGGCCAGGACGTGAAGAGCTTGCATTTTATAGAGCAAGAAATTTGAGAAACGAGCCTCTAGTTGACAGAGAACGTTTTCTCTTTCTCTCTCTCTCTCTCTCTCTCTCATATATATATATATATATATATATATATATATATATATATATATATATATATATATATATATATATATATCCATTGCACATAAAGCTTGGTTTGATGAAGCAACACACGAAAGCATTAGATGAAGATAAACGGTGTTTTCTTTTTCTGTGCGTAACCTTCGCTGATTTGACAGCTGAAAATTAAAGGCTCGCATTTTCGATGATCCTTTCTCGCGTTTAGTGGGACCGTAAATCACGTTGAACAAGAAACGTGGAGCTGGTTTGTTAAAGTCGTGATGAATTTTCTAGATAACACAAAAGTGGAGAACTATGTAAACCTATTATGCATAATTAGAATTCTTTGGGTTGAGTAATATGTATATTCATTTATTTGTGAAATGTTATCCTCATGTTCATAGTTGTTGTTGTGACGCAGTAGATAAAGGTGGTAAGTCTAAACGGCTCCAGGTGAGCATTGTCTGAAGACAGCGGTTTCAATCCTACTCAAAGCAAGCCACAAGATTAGTTGGTCAAAACGTGGTAAGACAACAACAACTATGGAAGGCAGTAATTACTGAGAATACAGTTAAGAGACTCAGCATTCTTATCCCGCCGCGGTTAACCATTTGAAGAAGGCCAAAGGATGAGTTGGCCGAAACATGGTGAAACAACAATGATGAAGTCCGCAAATAAATAAATATGTAAATCAAGAAGCAAATATGTTAGTGGCCTTTCAGAACCTTGGCTGCAATATGAGTATTAAAATGCATTACCTGTATTCGGACATGTTGACCAGTGTAGTACATTGCACAGCAAAGATTCCATGAATTTGATTTTTATTCTTAAAACCTCTTATACTTAAGCCTTTAATTTTAGACATTTTTCTGGAATCAAAATTATGTAATGGATTTTAATCAAAATTGGAATAATGATTCCAGATACAAGGTTTACCATCATTATATCTTGATTTTAATTTTTTGAAAAGGGCATTAAATTAGTGAAATCTATTTTGTCTGGGAAAGCAGTTTAACCCGTTCTTGGACAGGTCCTTATCTTGGGTTGAGCATATTTCTGAGTGAAATAACTGGCGTATAATGCCATGGTCTTTGTGTAAGCGTTTTGATAATGTTTGATTATTTTAATTTCACATACCTGCTTAGTAGCAGGCAAAGTAGCATAACGATTAAAAGCACCGACTGTCGTGTAGATGGTCATGTTTCGACCTAATGCATCTTAAAGCAGTTTCTAATACAGCCGCACCGAAGAATTGTAATACAGCGAAATCAAACTACTCCGTCAATTTTCAGACTCCAGATTTGACATTAGGGGTATTTAGAAAACTCTAATTAACCGTTTTTCCACCAAAAAATTGGCTATCAAGGGGTCAAAGTTCAACGATTTGGCCTTTGAAAATTCTACCCAACTCATCCGCCAATTTTGGGTCTAAACTCTTTAAATTTTAGATGTACGTTCCTTGAACATGGATCAAACTTTTTTAAATTTGATTTGAACCCAAAACAATAAATGTTAAAGGGGTCAAAATTGGAGTCAAAGTTTTAAAAAAGATTGACATCTGCGGCCTCTACCAAATTACTCAGCCAATTTTTGATCTACACATTTTAAATTTTACATAAAGTGTATTCAGACATAAGGCAAGCTTTTTAATCGGATTTTGGCTGAAAATTTGGTTGCAAAGAAGTCAAAGTTCAAAAGATTTGACCTTTGCGGTCTCTAGCAAACTATTCAGCCAATTGTGGGTCTAAACATTTGAAATTTTACATAAAAGGTATTCAGACATGTAGCAAGTTTTTTTAATCAGTTTTGGGCGAAAAT
Source organism: Euprymna scolopes (assembly GCF_053919585.1). Taxonomy (NCBI): domain Eukaryota; kingdom Metazoa; phylum Mollusca; class Cephalopoda; order Sepiida; family Sepiolidae; genus Euprymna; species Euprymna scolopes. The sequence goes on from NC_136492.1 coordinate 80,259,330, forward strand.
TTGGCTGCCAAAAGGTAAAAGTTGAAAGAGTTGATTTTTGCAGATTCTACGAAACTCCTCCGCCAATTTTGGGTCTAAACACTTGAAATTGTAAATGTAGGTTTCCTGGACAGGTGTCAAACTTTTGAATATATATATATATATATATATATATATATATATATATATATATATATACATAAAGTTGTGAACAGTACATAGGGCCCAAGCAAAGCTGGGCTGAACTGCTAGTATATTAATAAAAGCTGTACGCATATGTGACATTACAGATAAACGGTTGATCTTAAAGCCAAACTAATTTAGAATAGTCATTTACATTAACTTAGCAATGTTAACTTAAAAATGTTATTATAACAATTTAGTCGACAACTTAGAAATAATGACATGTACAAGCATCAGGTGATTATCTTAGTGATGTATACTAATGACGTCGTTAAGAAGAGGAGATGGTCTTTTTAAGATACGTGGAAATTAGTTAGAAAAACAGTTAGAGTTGAAAGAGGGAGAGAGAGAGAGAGAGTAACAATTAAAGGATAGCTCCACACTCCCCAAAGCCCACAAGCTGGAGCCTCACCATCGGATATAGTTTAAGGTCATATCCAGGACCGCATTTGTATTGTAAATGCATTTATGTATATTATTGTCGCGTCATCAACTGTATTTAAATGTACATACACACAACGATATATATATATATATATATATATATATATATATATATATATATATATATATATATATACTCGCATACAATCACAACATTAGACGGTCATAGATACACTAGACGATAATAAAAAAAACTTATATATATGTATCAACCCTACTACATTACACTTCGATCTAGTATCTATCGATCTAAAAGTTTTTGATTGATTATTCAAATTTAAAATTATGCATTAATAACATTAGAAACAAATGTTTCGACACATTTAGCGTTCTAATTCAATATTTATCTTATTACCAAACAACATACCTATAATAGTCTGAACTTTTCTCATTATCAATAAGAAAAAAAAAATAAGCAAACATAAAAAATAAATCAAGGTTGTTTTTCCAGTCAAATCATCGTGTGTATTTTTCGTTTTATTGAAAATCGAGCTTTTACTCCTGTGTCTGTATTTATTTTAAACAAACTATTTTAGATCCATGTCGCATAATACCATTTATCTCTTATGCTAAGTAACAATCCCTTTCTTTGTGACAGTCTCATACGGGTTGATGGTTCCATTATCACTACAGGAAATATTAAGTAATAAATATGGACTTAACACTTGTACTCATTCATAGCTAATGTAATGTAATGAGAACAATCGACTTCAGTTGGTTTAATAAAGATTCACTTCGAATTTTCTTTTACTAGAAATCGCTCCGGACAAGGCATGAAGCCACTCGATGTAAGGAGCTAACAAATACCACTTCAATAATTAGCCAAGGATTAGTGCTATATGAACAGATTCAAACCCGCAAACAGCAATTCTTCCCCATTTATCAGAAACATCGCTCATGGAATGTGAGGACTAAAGGATAGAATAATGAACACGAGAGTTTTATATCGATTCTCGAATTCGTCATGAAGGCCAGAGGTTATGTTGTAGACCCGTGCCAGGGGTCACAAATGAAAGAAACCACAAGTAGTGTAAAGTGAATGAATATAATAGGAATTCATCATAAAGAATACAGGAACCACTGAAGTAGTATGAGAGGAACGTGTTCATAGGATGTGGTTAAGCATGGTATGAATGTCTCCATTGAGTCTTTGAAACCAGTGGTATTCATAAGACTGGTTGATTTCACTTAGTTCTCAAATAGGTGCGGTTTGTCCTCCCCAACACTCCCCTCCTGAGTTTTACATTCCTCTGGAATGATCGTATAGCTCTTTTTCCTGGGGTTGATCTCTATCGGGTCGATCATTTACCTTTTTTTGGAGGACCGGCGTTGTCCGGCTGCTTGTGGTGTTACCAGGTCAAACGTGCCATATATCTGGTCCGTTACTTCTTGATCAGCAGGAGGCTGTCTTTCGTCATCTGTGATAGTTTCCGAATTTGGTTCAAATGCTTCATGTGAATAAATCTTGGACCTTCGATAATGTAAACCATCCGCCCGATCCTTTTCTGGACCTTTCCTAGTTCCCACATCATACTATTATTTTTGTGTACCTGGAAAAATACCTTTTCACCAGGTAAGTACCTCTTTTTAGGAACTATAGCATTCGGCGGTTTCACCTGTTTTGGCAAAGGTTTCTCGAAGACCAGCCTAATTTTCCTCGCGAACATTAACTCTGCCGGCGACATCGTCTATGGAGCGCTTTCATTTGGCGTAATTCGGTAAACGTGTAAAAACTGCTGTAGCGCCTTTTCTGAGCGCATTCCTTTAGCCTTTTTCAGGGCTCTTTTCAGTGTGTCTACAACCCTCTCTGCCTGGCCATTCGATCGGGGATGATAGGTTGGTGGCGTTATGTGGTGAACCTGGAAATCCTCGCAGAAGCTTTTAAAATTTGCTGAAGTGAATTGTGTGCAATTGTCTGACACTAGACAATCGACCACACCAAACCTAGCATACAATTTGTGAAGAGTACTGATTGTAAAATCCGGCGTTGGACTTTTACATCGAAGTACCTCAGGCCATTTTTGAAAACTGTCTACCACTATTAAATAATAGTTTCCATCCAGTGGGCCTGCGTAATCTACGTGTATTCGTTGCCATGGGTGGTCCGCTTCTTGGAAGCGTTTTTGCAGCCAATGCGCATCCCTTACACGACTTTACTGTGGCTTCTATATCCGTGTCCATACTCTTCCAGTAAACGTAGGATCTCATGAGGCTCCTCATTTGAGTAGCCCGAGAGTGCCCCGTATGGAAATCCTTTAGGATTTTCTTTTGTAATGTAACTGAGATTCTTTCTTTCTTTCTCGGTACATCAGTACATAGAATAAACTTCCACTGCCGATTCATCTGATTTAATTTTTTGTTTCGTTTCTTTGATGAAACTATATTTTTCAGCCTCCCTTATTATATCTTCCAAAGTAACTGGTAGTTCCTTGATCGTATTACATAGTATTTGTGTATAGTTCTTTTTCACTTTGTAATGACGCTATTACTGTGTTTTCCAGCGGTTCCCTTGATTTCGGGATTACTCGCGACAATCCGTCTGCGTGACTTAACTTCGCAGATGTAAGAAGTTCCATACTGAAGTCGTAATTCAGTAGAATCGTCCCCCATCTTTGCAGTCTGTTGGCTGTGTAATGGGCGGACCTTTTATAGAGCCAAAGATGGTTATAAGCGGATTATGGTATTAATAGGATTGGTTGATTCCTCTTAGTTCTCAAATAAGAGTGATTTGTACCCCACAACAGGTTACATCGACGAAAACTTTGTGAGAGACGTTTCAAATCTATACCTGTTCTATCGTTATTTTCATGGCCGGTGCTCGACTGGGCTTTAATGTATGTATCTCCTCTTCTATAAAACATTTGCAATAAATTATTGCATTCTGTCGATGGTTCCCTTTACTCACTATCAGTGGCTAAAACCAAACAAAAATTCCATGAGCAAAGTTTTATTCATCGAACTGTCAATCTGTGGAACACAACATCGTAGAGATGCTTCTCAGCTGACTATCAAATGCTCGTCTTCAAATCTAATGCATGTAAGTTCTTACTGAGCCGTTCTTGTATATAATCAAACCGTACAAAATTCCACCATTACCTATCATCAAAGTATTGTCTTGTCCACATACTCAATAACCTTTATCATTGAATGACCCTTGGGTCTTGATAAGCAGTATAAACAACAAAAAAATGCAAATAGCAGTCTGAATAATTCAAACATTGCACATTATCAATCCGGTTGATAGAAAGTTTATTATATGCTATGATTTAGATACATAAAAAGATAAACGCGGTGACATTTGGTTCTTGTAAAATGAAAATATTTCAAACCTCCAATTTGAGATGACATTTGAAAGTAAAACGAGATGTCGTTTCGTTTACTTTCGATACAATTCTGCGCATATCTGAATGAACAGTTTTGTTTACTTCGTGTCAAGTAGATACTTTTTTTGGTCTTGTATAAAATATCGAAAGTTTCACATAAAAATCAAAGAGAAAAGACACGAGAATAAAAAAAAGAAGTGATAATTGAACTCCAAACAAATAAAATAAAACAAGATAATAATCGATGTGAATACACAACAAATACTTTTCTCTTCTTCGTTCTAGCAATACGCAAAATAAAGATGGACGACACGAATACATTATTTGGTACTTGAATTTAGCGCCGAAGATGTGTGATAATAATTCATTTTTTCATATGCAAACATGTACCATAATATTAAGTTCGCTGTACTTTATCATAACAAAGGCCCAAAAAGGCCAAATCGGCTCACTAATTTTAGGGAAAAATTTTAACGGACAAACTTAAAAGTATAATATAGATATATAACGCATATATGAAGATGTTCAAGGCTGTTCTTTACATGCTATTATTTTTACCCTTCTTGAGACAGGTATTCTGGTATATATATATATATATATATATATATATATACACGTACGATCGTAAAAATATATACATGTGATTGTAAAAAAAACAAAAAAATATTTCATGCTATTATCTTTACCCTTCTTGAGACAGGTATTCTAGTATATATATATATATATATATATATATATATATATATATATATATATATATATATATAAACGCATGGTTGTAAAGAAATATATATAATGTATGTATTCAATAGTTTTTCTTAATGCCCACAATTAAGCTCAATATAATGGATTTACACTTTCAGAGCATATATATCGATAGTAAACATTCCAAAGCCGCATATGTATTTATTATTTACATTCATATTGTTTTATTGCTGTTATTGTCGTGTCTTACACGTTTTTTATTGAATGGTAGAAATTTACCAAACACCATTTCATAGACATGCATAAGTTCCCCAGAAAGAATACACAGATTTATTTCTAAGATTAAAAAGAATAAACTATGGTGAAATGAAATGGGAATTTTTAAAAATCATGAGAGAATTTTTTTTTTTTACTTATTATAGGATATGTTGAAACCTTTCAGAGATAAAAACAAAAACATTTTTTTAAAAAATTCAAATCACATGAATAGACTAAATACATATATAGTGCCATATTTGAATTTATCGTGACCCGGACATATTTCGAAATTTTCGTATTTGTGCTTTAAAAGGAAGCAAGAATTCAACCGAAAAAAAAATGAGTTAATCTTATCTGTAAACTTTTAATAATAAAAAAACTTAATTTTTAATTAATTAAATTCGTAAATTTTTATTTATAATAATAATAAAAAAAAACTTTTAATCGGATTAGATTCGTCGTTAAGGTATTACAACGTAAGTGATTACAAAACTAAAAACTAAGAAAAGATAATCCATACAGCTTACGAAAAACTATGTAAATAAATGTATACAATGGCGGAGATTTTATTAAATAAACATATCTATCTATCTATCTATCTATCTATCTATCTATCTATCTATCTATCTATCTATCTATCTGTATGTATGTATGTATGCATGTATGTATGTATGATCTAAATTTTTATATCCCTTTCTTCAATTTTTTTTTACTTTGATTTTCCATGTCTCACTGTAGCAAATACGATAATACCTCTATAAATATTTGCTAATATTTTCTCCTCTGAAGAGATAGTAGACATCGAAACCCTATAGGATAAAGAGATAAAATTTCTAAAGTATTCTTTGTCTTGCTTAGAATAATAAAAACCTTTGATATGAAACTCAAACATTTCACTTCAAAAAAGGTTTTTTAAATTTATTGAATCACTATAAGTTAATTTATATATATATATATATATATATATATATATATATATATATATATATATATATATATATATATATATATAAAAGCGAAAATATGTGTATGTGGGTATGTATGTATGTATGTGTGTTCACTTTTTGTGCATGTCTACAAAAGGCTTTTTCCCCGTGATTCTCGGTTGGCTCGCTCCTTTTTATATGCTGTCGAAATAATAATATCTACGAATAAGGAACTCGGGTCGCAGCTATCTTTAATTTACTCGACTTTTACAAGCTATTTTCGAGATATTTTTTGATCGTCGCGTAGCGGGGAAAACAGAAACTGGCTTCCAGCGCAAAACTAGGCCAAACATCACGCGACTTGACGTTCTCGCACCTGTTAATTTAGCTTTATAAACATCAACTTAACACACTTACCAATTCATCTATTCCCGTGGTCGAGATAGTTAGGTCGCTGGTTTTTTCCATTTCCTTTACACCTCCGCGTCAAAGGTTCGGGGTTCAAGCCTACCTTTCTACTAAACCATTTTTATTTTACACCCCCAAACACCCGGCCAACGTTTTTTTTTAAACAGGGTTGTTTTGATCTACCCCCCCCCCCCCCCAACACACACACACACACAAACACACACACACACACACACAAACACACACACACACACACACACACACACACACACACACACACACACACACACACACACACACACACCTCCAAACACCCGGGCAATATATCATTATAAATAATTACGTTTACATACCTACAGACACAAAAGTGCAGAAGAATGTGATCAAGGTTGATCGAAATAATTCAGACCCGTAAGGAATTCAAATTTGGCTCCATTAGCAAGGAACATATCCCAAGGACCACTGTTCATAGGCATAAAATTGAGGGAAATTTTAACGTTAATGAATTTGTATCACAGCTTATAGTGCACTAAAACTAGCACCTATCCCATGCAAGGGATTTACCCTTCAACTATCTAGTTGATATGCAGTTCTCATTACTGAGCTACAGGACATGTGCTGGTAAATTATATTTACGAAGTCTTTATCTGAACATTGAACGTCACCTTTACAGAACTGTATTTGTTTTTTACAAAGAGCTTTGAATAACGTTATAAATCAGCAGACAATATAATTTAATGACAGTGCTCAACCTGAAACATGTCTTTCGCTAAGAAAACTAATGTATAGATAAACAATAAAATAAAACTTATTCTTAAGATAATGTGAATACATTGCTATTCTACATCGTAACCTGAACAACGTTGTGCAACCTTGCTAGTATATATATATATATATATATATATATATATATATATATATATATATATGTATGTATGTATATATATATATACTAGCTGACTGGGTTCAAAAACAGCCTACAGAAAATAGACTTTTACTTTCATCATATTTTGCTTTGGTTTGATACCCCCAAATTCGAAGCTATCGCTTTACAACCCTTCCTTTTCATAATCTATCATACTTTCATCAATCACAGTCCATTTTCTGTAGGCTGTTTTTGAACCCAGTCAACGACGGGTACTTTTGCTAGTATATATATATAAAGCTGAACATCTGTGTGTGTGTCTGGTTACGAATAGGCACCTATATGGTTGACTATTATAGAAAACTGATCACATATAATGATAGAAGATGTATCGAGACACAAGAATGGGTATGTTTGATCTGGAATAATGATGATTCATTACAATTGTGGGGTCTGCGTACGCATCTGGTCCACAAAGTATTGAAATAAAAAATTAAAAAATTAAAAAAAAACGTTTACAAGTGTTTTTGATATAGATGTACATAAGAATACTTTAATAAGTATATTTTAACTTAAATAGGGATGGTATAATAAAATTGTGGGGTCTGCGTTCGCGTCTGCCCTCCATAGAATGGAAATAGGCACACACATTAATAAAGACTTTTCATGTCTATCTGCGTAAGTATACTTTGATAATTATGTTTCAGTTTGAAGAAATATGATATAATAAAATTATGGGGTGTTCGTTCGTCCCTGACCTCCATAGAATGGAAATATATCACAAAGGATTTTTAATATAGATCCACAGAATATTGTGATAAGTGTTTCAGTGTGAACAGTTATGGTATAATAAATTATGGGGGTTATCTATTTTATTTTTAGTTTCATCATATTTTGCTTTGGTTTTGATATCCCTAAATTCAAAGATATCTCTTTACAACCCTTCCATTTCATAACCTATTATACTTTCATAAATCAGAGTCCATTTTCTGTAGGCTGTTTTTGAACCCAGTCAACGACGGGTACTTTTGCTAGTATATATATATATATATATATATATACACATATATATATAGCTCTACCTATGTATCGAGCACTGTTTAAGTAAATACTGAAAAAATTACGCTTAAAATTATATCTTCGTATTTTAATTATGTGATTAAAATAGGTAATAAATCTTACGCATATATATATGTATATATATATATATATATATATATATATATATATATATATATATATATACATACATTAAGTTGACTTGTTTTTATATACATATATACATAATTATTACATTATTTGCTTATAGATATATTAAAAACACCCACTTAATCTTATTTAAATATATATTTCTTTGTTCATCTAAAGCAAAAGTTAAACGGAAAAAAATGTTTCCTATAATTTTGATCTGATAAACTTTGAAGGCTCCAACGCGTATTGCAGCCTCAATTTAAGCATCGAGATGAATTGCTTGAATATATATACCTACTTCTAAGTTTAAAAGGTCAGACAGAGTTGTCGGCCTTATTAAAATAAATAATTGAGCTGGGACCTTTTGACGCCATTGTTTAAAGGAGGAAGAAAAATACAATTAAAACTTCTTTTAACGGAAGAATGTATTTGTTTTGATTAAACCTTGGCTGGGGCCAAATTTAGAAATATTGCTACAGCGAACCAAATTACATCGACTTCCTTCCGTTTGCCGATCATTTACAAGATAATATTATTCTCTGTTCCATCTTGAGAAAAGAATTATTTTCTCTCATAAAGTCAAGACAAGCAAAGTATGTTCGCACATATTTCATTTGCTTTCGTGTGTTAAATTTCACATGTTAAGTACTAGAAGACAACTAGATGGTTGATGGTTCGATCCCTGGTTGGGTGTGGTATTGTACTTTACTTTAGTAATTCATAAAAATAAAACTGGAATTGAATAAATAAAAATCCAGGTCGGCATTTTTTCTTTTTTAACAACTGATTTTTTTTTTACTGTTACTTTCCCGTCTCGATAACGCTTAAAAGTTTCCCGCCATCGTCCATCTCGCCTGATACACTTTTCTTCCCTGATCACGTGGTGTCCCCCCCTTCTTATCTTACTTTTGACGCCACCTCGTGCACACATCCGTTTTTTTACATGGAGGTCACTACATCAAGGCCCGGAAGCCACTCGGGGATAAGGGTTATTGCGTGTACGGTAATCAATGGGATAGTATCGTAGTAATCGTTAGTATTGGAGATTTGATAAAGTGTCTTACTTAAGGGGGACGTTCATCAGGAATTTATTTATGTTGAACTTGATGACATCTAAGTTGTAGGCAGTTGAGAAACAGGCAAACGGAAGAGAGTTCCACAGGTGTGCACTTCTAAGAAAGAAGCTTTGTTCATGGAATCTACGTTTTGATTTAGGCCTAGATAAAGAGTGGGGAAAATTATTGACAGTGGTTTCAGCTAGACGGGTGTTTATCGTGAAAGATTGGCGAAGGGGGACCAGAGATTGGAGCTCAGACAAGCACTAATTTACAGACGTCTTTTTTCTAACAGCTTCTGATATTTTCCGACGCGCTCATACGCGCTCTGTTACATAAGGAGAAATGCTAATCTAGCCGCACTAAAAATCTGTGCTTCATCGAAACCGTTTGTCTGTGGATGATTATATAAACCCCAATGATTCCTTTTCGGGTCGAGCACTGTCATTGAGTTATGTTTCCCACTTCTTAGCATAATGCAAAGCTCTTTGTAAATAAATAAATTGAGCACTCCTGAAGGACGATAGGTGTTTAAATAAATAGACATTATAGATATCTCTTTCGACTTTTTCTACCCTGGCGTTGTGGATTTAACTGCCGACTGCAAACCAAATAAAATAGTTGAAGTTTCAATCTCTGGCTATGTCGAAGTGCTCGTTTAGCTAAGTTGAAAAGCTGTGATACAGGGAAATAGCCTGTTTGTAAATAACGCACACACGCACGCACGCACGCACGCACGCATATATATATATATATATATATATATATATATATATATATATATATATGTATCTTTGTCAATCCCGCTTTATATATATATATATATATATATATATATATATATATACTAGACTACCCAAGACCCGTTGGGTCAGTATGTTATATTAGCTATGGAATTAATGTATGAGCGTGACACTTTTGACGTAAAGAAAATAGTTTTTTGTGACATAACAGAAACATTTCTATGGGAGTATATTAAAATGAAAAAATAATATAGATAGATTTCTATGAGTCGTTCTGTTTATAATTGTTTATTTTGGAAAAAAATACTTACAGCCATTTAATTATAAGTGATTTGCCATACTTATAGGTAAATGTGCACTGAACAGATACCGTAATACTTAAAGCTAAATTCAAATTTTGATATATCTTTTAATTTAAACGCGAAAAAAAACAACAACAAAGCAATTGAGACGCTGAAAACATGCACAGTAAAACAATACGTTTTATTGTTGCGTTGATTATTTGTAACGCAAATAAAAACATATTTTCGGGGTTATTTATTTATGTTGGTAGCGTAGAAGAAAATGTATGAAGTTTTTTTTAAGAAAGCTGTATTGAAAAATGGAGAATAAATTAAAAAAAGTAAGGCGGTGGGTAAATCGCTTTTGTAAAATGCTATTATGGTTGTCAACGGGTGAAAGTAGATTTATTTGTAAGAAATTTGCATTAAAATAACTTAAAAGTAATACGGAAATTAATGATGTAAAAAAATGCAGAAAGTATTAACAATTGTTTATTTGGATAATTTAAACGCGAAAAAAAAAACAATTGGGACGCTGAAAACGTACACAGTAAAACAATACGTTTCATTGTCGCGTTGATTATTTGTTTATGTACGCATATGTAACCGGAAGTCGTAAACCGGATGTTGGGTTAGAACACTCGTTACAAGGTCATTTGAGTTTTATAATTATACTTTTAAGAGTTTGGAGGTATGTGTTGAGGAAAAAATGTGGTAGTAGGAAGGCAGGCTCGAGCCCGTACCGCGATGGAGGAAAGGAACGGGAAAAAATCTGATGTCTTTACTGTTACGACCACCGCAAAACTGGAAATAACTTACGTTTAAATAAGGGCTTGACAATCGAAAGGAGAGGATGACTTTCAAAAATATCGGTGAAAAAGCGCCTCCCCCCTGTAGAAAAGTGCCCAGTTAAAGGTGAAGATATTAATGTGTTTAGCCAATTTCGATATGTGTCATCTGAAAGGTCGAACTTCAAAGCGATACTGATTTTGATAAAATCCGTCGCCTCAGTCGAAAGTTTTAGGCAGACATGTAAACGTACATACATATACATACATTTATATATTGCTAACTAAAAATTTTCGACACAAAGCGATTAAAAAGCTTGCCCTATCTTTGAATACCCTTTATGTAAAATTTACAATGTTTAGACCAGAAATTGTTTGAGTAATTTGGTAGAGACCGCAGAGGTAATTTTTTTTTAAAATTTGATCCCTACTGTGACTGCTTAACGTTTATTGTTTTGGGTTCAAATCTAGTTATTATTTCGTGTCCAAGAAAAATATATCTAAAATTTCAAGTGTGTAGACACAAAATTGTCGGAGGAGTTTGTTAGGGGTTTCAAAGGTCAAATCGTTGTACTTTGACCGCTTAACAGCCAAATTTCTGTCCGAAAACCGATCACAAAGATTTTCCCAAATCTCAGTACCCTGTATATAAAATTTAAAGTCTGTAGATTAAAAATTGACAGAGTTATTGCGTAGAAAAATGTACACAGACACACACACAGACATGTTAATTTTTATATATATACTAGCATGGATGCCCGGCGTTGATCGGGTGATCGGGTGTTTGGAGGTGTATGCTGAGCAAAAAAAAAAAAAAAAAAAAAAGAAACCAAAACGGGCAATTTTTTAAACCTTGACGCTATTATGACCCGTAAGCATTTATTGTTTCGGGCTCAAATCAAATTATTAAGTTATGTCCAAGGAACCTATATCTAAAATCTCAAGTGTTTAGACACAAAATTGTGGCAGGAGTTTGGTAGAGTTCTCAAAACTCAAATCGTTGAACTTTGATCCCTTAACAGCCATATTTCTGACCGAAAACCGATCATATCGATTTTCCCAAATCTCAGCACCCTGTATATAAAATTTCGAGTCTGTAGACTAAAAATTGACAGAGTTATTGCGTAGGGAAATTTACACAGACAAAGAGACACATAGACTGACACACAGACACATAGAAACGTTCACTCTTATAGATATACTAGCATGGGTGCCCAGCGTTGCCCGGGTGTTTGGAGGTGTATGCTGAGCAAAAAAAAAAATGGTCATTTTTTTAAAATTTGACCCCTATTATGACATGTTAACATTCATTATTTTGGTCAAAATCAAGTTATTAAGTTAGATCCACGTCCAAAGAACCTATATCTAAAATCTCAAGTGTCGGATAAGTTTGATAGAGTTCTCAAAGGTCAAATCGTTAAACTTTGACCCCTTAATCGCAAAATGTCTGGCCGAAAACCGATCACATCGATTTTCTCAAATCTCAGTACCCTGTATATCAAATTTCGAGTCTGTAGACTAAAAATTGTCAGAGTTATTGCGTAGAGAAATTTACACAGACAGACACATATAGACACACACAGATACACAGACACGATCACTGTTATAGATATACTAGTATTTCGGCCCGGTGTTGCCCGAGTGTATGCTGAGCAAAAAAAAAAAAAAAAAAAAGAAAAAAAGAGGTCAATATTTTTAACTTTGACCCCAAATATGACCCCTTAACATTTATTTTTTGGGGGGTTCAAATCAATTTATTAAATTAAATCCATGTCCAAGAAACCGATATCTAAAATTTCAAGTGTATGGACCAAAAATTGTCGCAGGAGTTTGGTAGAGTTTACAAAGGTCAAATCGTTGAACTTTGACCCCTTAACTGAGAAATTTCTGGCTGAAAACCGATCGCATCGATTTTCCCAAATCTCAGTACCTTGTATATCGAATTTCGAGTCTATAGACTAGAAATTAACAGAGTTATTGCGTAGGGAAATGTAAACAGACAGACAGACATACGCGTTCACACACACACACACACACACACATATATATATATATATATATATATATATATATATATATATATATATATATATATACATACATACATACATACATACATACTAACTAACATTTCAGGCCGGGGTTGCCCGAGTGTTTGGATGTGTATGCTGAGCAAAAAACAACAACAAAAAAAGTGGTAGTAGGAAGGTAGGCTCGAACCCGTACTGCAAAGGAGGAAACGAATGAGAAACAAATCTGACATCTATGCTATTACGACCACCGCCAAACCGGAAGTGACATTTTTTTAAAATTAAGGCTAGACAATCGAAAGGAGAGGATAACTTTAAAAAATATCTGCGAAACAAGCGACCCCTCCCGTAGAAAAGTACCCAGTTTAAGGTGAAGATATCGATGTTTTTAGCCAATTTTTCGATATTTGCCGTCTGAAAGGTTGAACTACAAAACGATACTGATCCTGAGAAAATACGCCGCCTCTGTCGAAAGTTTTGGGCAGACATGCAAACATACATACATACATTTATACATTGCTAACTAAAAATTTTCTGACCCAAACCGATGAAAAAGCTTGCCCTATCTCTGAATACCTTTTATGTAAAATTTCAAATGTTTAGACGAGAAACATTCTGATTTATTTGGCAGAGACCGCAGAGGTCAGATCTTTAAAACTTTGACCCCTATTATGACCTCTTAACATTTATTGTTTGGAGCTCAAATCAAGTTATTAAGTTAGATCCATGTCCAAGGAACCTATATCTAAAATTTAAGTGGTTAGACCCAAAATTGTCGGAGGAGTTTGGTAGAGTTCTCACAGGTAAAATCGTTGAATTTTGTGGCCGAAAACCGATCACATCGATTTTCCCAAATCTCAGTACTTTGTATATCAAATTTCGTGTCTGTAGACTTAAAATTGACAGAGTTATTGCGTAGGGAAATGTACATACACGGAAAGACACACAGATACACAGACAGATACACAGACACGTTCACTCTTATAGATATACTAGCATGGATGCCCGGCGTTGCCCGGGTATTTGGAGGTGTATGTTGAGCCAAAAAAAAAAAAAAAAAAGAAGCGATCAATTTTTTAAAACTTTGACCCCTATTATGACCCCTTAACAATTACTCTTTTACGCTCAAATGAAGTTATTAAGTTAGATCCATGTCTAAGGAAGCTATATCAAAAATTTCAAGTGTTTAGACCCAAAATTGTCGGAGGAGTTGGGTAGAGTTCTCAAAGGTCAATCGTTGAACTTTTACCCCTTAACTGCGAAATTTCTAGCCGAAAACCGATCACATCGATTTTCCCAAATCTCAGTACCCTGTATATCAAATTTCAAGTCTGGAGACAGAGTTATTGTCGGAGGAGTTTGATAGAGTTCTCAAAGGTCAAATCGTTAAATTTTACCCCTTTATCACCAAATTTCTGGCCGAAAACCGATCACATCGATTTTCCCAAATCTCAGTACCCTGTATATCAAATTTCGAGTCTGTAGACACTTTCACTTTTATAGATGCAAACGAAATATATACGTATACATAAATATATATGGAAACAATTTTGTGTTTGCTGCAACCTTTTTACGCAAATATTATGCAAGTATAAATCATGTAGAATACCTACATGAATATAATTACACGTAATAGTTAACTAAAAATGATTATCCCATAAGAAAACCGAAAAAAACTAATAGGAATTTATTAAAATGAATGTTCAAAAGAATATGCAAATTAGCTAGATCTTTTACTAGTGACTACAATTCCACAACCAATATATAAGAAAGTTGTATTTTCTTTTTAAATAAATAGAGCAGAGTGTTTTTAATATGAATATCAATACACACCAAAGGAACAAGAATTTCAAAGAGTATAGATATATTTCGGGATTGACAAAGCATAGGTGCTTACATAAGTATTTTGCTCGATTTGTTTTTATCAGCCATGACTATTGTAATATCATTTAATTATCAAATTACTAAATGAAATAGTAACGCATGAGATCATAGTTGCAGTGTGCGTAACGGAACCGTAACAAAGTCAAATTGTACTATACCGTTATTATACTAGAAACCGTTAATTTCGTTCGGAATGCACTCACATGCTTCGACGATAACTCTTCACGCATGGGAGCGTCGCAGAGGACAGGACAAAACAATCTTAATGAAGGTATAACGTTACCTTTGAACGTTACGATGAATTTGAAATAACATACTGGATTTTTTTTGTTTATTTGTTGGTTGGTTGGTTGTTTTTGTTTTACGGCATATCAACTCTTTTCGGGTTATTTAATGCCGAATGCAATGATTTTGAAGAAAAATGTTTTTAATAGAATATATTTATTGTTTTCACGTCGGTTTCTATGTAACCCATAGTTGGGACCCTAACAAGTACTACCACTCCGGGTCAGAGTGAACCTGGAAGCAATGGTAATTAAAGGGTGGCTCCACACTCCCCAAAGCCCACAAGCTGGGGCCTCACCACTGGATATAGTTTAAGGTCATATCCAGGACCCCCATTGAGGGACTTTTATCCTCTGCAGGGGAGCAGTCGGTGTATTCTAATGCCCCATCGACAGGGCCCATTTTGTTTTCTATCGTAACAGTAACTTTGCTTTCGGATTTCAATATGAAACCAAACAAAAAAAAAAAAACAAACAAACAAGCAACAAAATACAAAACAAAACAAAAAAACAAAAAACAAAACAAAAAAAACAAAAACGATAACAGCGCATACGCAGGCATTATACCGGTACTGTCAATGTCAATTACTATAACTATGACAACAATATATTCTTTTCATTGTTTTGACTCTCGGGTGTGTATCTGTTGATATCTTATATGCTTTTACATAGAGTGATGTGGTTCTCAGTTGATTAACTGTGTCTAACTTTGTCTGATATATACTCGAGAGTCAAAACAATGATAAGAATATTCTGTTGTCATAGCCCTATCAATTACACTATAAAGAACGGATAAAAAGTCAGTTTCGCTCGAAAGTATCCTGCCTGTCCTCGTCGATGCTTTCTTGCGAATTAGAATGTCCAAGCCTTCCTCTCTGAAACGTGCTAGTAATGCGTGGTAGAGAAGTCTCTCGTGTTTTAAAGCTATTTGTAAGTATTTTAAGAAACAATTATTTGAACTCTTATGAAAGCCTATTTTATAAATAGATAATAGTACACGTTGATTAGACGCTAGCAAAGTGTAACAAGTCTCATCTTCATGACAACAGATGTGATAATGTAGGACGGCTGCTATAGTACAATCTGTAACATTTAGCCTCTCTATTATAAGTAGTGTGCTATAATGCTGTAGCTATGGAATAACGGTCGAATAAGACAATTAGGGAATGAAACCCGTTATTTCATTTTATTATTTTATTTATTTGGAGAACCTGCATGATTTCATGGATGGACTTTATGCAGTATTTGCTTGTAAAATACGTAGTTATTAATTCGTTGCTTGTTTTAGTTAATTGATAAATACGAACTGTAGCTTACGAAATTATGGGACGGAGGGAGTAGTTAGGTTTATGTTTTTTTTTAACAGTATCATATAAGTAACCGGGTTTATAATAACCAATTATTCGAAGTGGGTTATGGCTATGATTTAGCGTATTATTGACTATAATTTTTTTTGTGTGTGTTTTTTCAGTGTTCTTGCTGAATAGTGGGATTTGAAACAAATGCATTTTAGGTAAGAAAAACACTTGCTTGCTCATGTGTCATGTCAAAATTAGTATAATTTATAAAACTAACAACAAGTGACACAGTACAAGATATGCAAGATCTAGCAGTTACAAAAAAATTATGCGTACTAACGGTTCGACATTCTGTATTTTTAAATGGTGGATTTTAATTGAAAGGAAGTTTAGTCAGTTTATCATACAGAATTTGTCGCAAAGAACTGTTACACATTTATACATACGAAAAAAATCTATAATTCGAAAAAAAACTTATTTTTAATTGTAATTATTGTTTCTACTTGATCAGTTGTACTTTTTCATTTTTCCATTTAGTCACGAGTTTCGCATGTGATAACGTCACGCATATGGCGTAATCACCCTTGTGTACATAAAAAAAAACGTACGAAAAAATCTAGTTCCACAAACTCAGCATATATGAAAACCAAAAGAATATTACCCGAAGACGATTGAATGAATCAATCGAATGCACACAGAAATAATGAAACATAAACCTTAATTAAAAACATACTTGTTAAGGAGAAGCATTTCGTGTTATTTAATAATGTTTGTTTTTATATATACATGGCGTCAAAAAGTCACTGAAGGGTTGAAAATATTTGTCATTTTACCATTAATCATTAATTTTTCTCTATTTCAGATATTTTACAAATAATATTTTGGAAATTAATTATGGATAAATATAGCATTGAACAGTGTACGCAAATTGTGAAATTGTTTTACCAAAATCAGGGATCAATTGTTTTGACTCAAAGAGCATTTTCATGTAAGAGATTGCCCAACTAACAACACAATTCGAAACGTTGTGCGCCGATTTGAAGACCAAGGAGCTGTACGTGATCGTTTGTGAGCTGACAGACATCGAAACGTCATCACAAATGAAAACAGAGAAAGAGTGCGAGAGAACATGGAGCAGCATCCTGAAACTTCGATTCTAGACGTTCCACATAACTTGGGATACGTCGAAGCTCACTATACAATATTCTGCACAGTTTAAAATCAATGCCTTATAAAGCGCAGCTTGTTCAACACTTAAAGCCTGAGGATTTTCAAACAAGGGTTCAATATGCGGTTCACATGCAAGAACTTGTCTGAAATGACCCCAATTTTCTGCAACAGTTGATTATGTCAGAGAAGCCCATTTTCATTTGAATTAAATACAGATGTTGGGGTTCTGAAAATCAAAAGTAGTTGCACCCCATAAATTACACTGTATGGTGTGTAGTAACGGAGGAGAAGATTATTGCACCTTATTTTTTTGAAGATCAAGACGAAAATGCTGTTACTGTTACTGGAGAGAGATAGCGGACTATGATAACAGATTTCCTTAACCGTCGAATTCAAAATAGGCCCGGATTATGGTTCCAATAAAATGGGGCAACGGCACATACGGCGAGAGACACCACTGAGCCTCTCAGGCAATGCTTTGGCGACAACATTATCTCTCGCTATGGCAAAGTCAAATAGCCACCATGTTCCCCAGACTTCACTGGCCCCGATTTTTCTTGTGGGGATATCTTATTCTGCAGTCTGTCATGAATAATATTTTGGAAAGAGCACAAATATGCGAGGCTGAAAATGAGCAACATTTAAGACATTATTTTTCATAAATAAAGATTGTTTGAATTTTGCATTTAAAAAAAAATTCCCAATGTCTTAGGTTGTCTTAAAATTATAGACAGATTTCATCGAAAAAATAAAGAATCTATTTAATTCAAAACCTGCCAGTAACATTTTGGACACCATATATATATATATATATATATATATATATATATATATATATATATATATATATATATATATATATATTATAAAGCTGAATGTGTGTGTGTGTGTGTGTGTGTCTGGTCACGAATGGGCTCCTATATGGTTTACTATTTTAAAAAACTGATTACATATAATGATAGAAGATGTATCGAGGCACAGGAATGGGTATGTTTGATCTGGCATAATGAAGATTCATTACAATTGTGGGGTCTGCGTACGCGCCTGCTCCACAAAGTATGGAAATAAACAATTTAAAAATTAAAAAAAAAAAACGTTTACAAGTGTTTTTGGTATAGATGTACATATTAATACTTTGATAAGTATGTTTTAACTTAAATATGGATGGTATAATAAAATTGTGGGGTCTGCGTTCGCGCCTGGCTTCCATAGAATGGAAAGATGTCACAAAGTTTAACAAGGTTTTTAAATATAGATCCACAGAATATTGTGATAAGTGTTTCAGTGTGAACAGGTATGATATAATAAATTATGGGGTTTATTTATTTTATTTTTACTTTCATCATATTTTGCTTTGGTTTTGATACCCCCGAATTCGAAGCTATCTATTTACAACCCTTCCTTTTCATAACCTATCATACTTTAATAAATCAGAGTCCATTTTCTGTAAGCTGTTTTTGAACCCAGTCAACGACGGGTACTTTTACTAGTATATATATATATATATGTATATTAGAATTCACAAACAGAATAGGTCCTGTATATGACCTTAAACAATATCCAGTGGTTAGGCCCCAGCTTGCGGGTTTTGGGGAGTGTGGAGCCACCCTTTAATTACCATTGCTCCCAGGTTCACTCTGATCCAGAGTGGTAGTACCTGTTAGAACCCCAACTATGGATTAAACAGAAACCGACGAAGACAACAAATATATTCTATTAAATTTTTTTCCACAAAATCTTTGGATTCGGCATTAAATAACCCGGAAAGAGTTGATATGCCGTAAAACAAAAACAACCAACCAACCAACCAACCAACCAACCAACCAACCAACCAACCAACCAGCAAACAGAATATGAAATATACGTTTAAAACTCAATAAAACGGTTTTCATCTAAACTTTTCTACAAATTAGATTACAAAAATTCTCACTATGGTCAACATTTGTAGACAGTTTGTTGAGAGAAATTCATGGAATAAGCCAATCTTCTCTATCTTAAAATAACACATTTAAACTAAGTAGACTAACGTAAGATTACATTAAGAAGTTAACACGCCAAGAAGTTAGTTATTGTATGTTTTATTTTTTCGATGTTTTTATGAATTTTTATTTTTTGTTTATTACTAACTTTTTCTTTGAACGTATATCTTATCAAAAATAATCAGATTTGGCGGAAGCAGACGAAAAATAGAAAACATTAGAATTAGAAAATTGGTTTCATATTTTGTCATTTAATTTTTTATGGTAAGACCTGTTCTTTGATTTAAGAGTCAATTTCTAGGAATACATTACAGATGCGTATATATATTTTCCATTGTAATATATATATATATATATATATATATATATATATATATATATATATATATAAGCAAACAGTTAATAAAACATGTTAAAAAACACTTTGAAATGAGTTAAAAACATATTTAATCTGAAAAGGAAACACTAGATAAGTGGATAGTCCTTAATTCGCGGAGTTTCGAAGAAATACTTTCCTTCTCATCAGAGGGTAGGAACTAGCAAAAATGCCGGATCGGATTTTGCATGCAAAACTATTTGATGAAAAAACAAGTAAGTCAAATATCTTACTTGAAAACAAAAAAAAGTGAAGCAGAGGGAATATGGTGAAGAAAAAGGTGATTACACATGAATGGATAGTCTAGTGGAAGATAAATAATCCAGTGACGGTAAAATCCAAATGTATAACTTCAAGAAAGTTAAAAGAATTTCCATTATATATATATATATATATATATATATATATATATATATATATATATATATATATATATATGGGTAATTCCATGTGAAATCTTTCAGAAATTTGGGAGTTTGACGCCCATATTTTCAGATTTTGTTGAAACTAGCATTACAAATGAACATCATAAAAATTAAGAAATCCTGAAAAATGTTAACTCCCAGCGATTGCGAATTTAGAGAAATTTTCGTTTTGTAGAAATCACCCGAAATGTTGCCCCAGCAACATTTATGAAATTATCCTGTACCTCTATTCGCCCATGTAAGAAGTATTGTTTTCACATTTGAGCTGGTGCATCTGCTACTAGTATCTTACTCCTAGACAAGGTTCAAAAGAGAGTAGCTAACACTGCTCATCTCTCTACATAATATCCCTGCAACTTGCGAAAATGCCGGTCTTGAACTGTCATCTAAGCTTCAGACTTTGTCCCATCGACGAAATGTTGCATCCCTTTACCTGTTATACAAGTATTTTAATGACGAACTACTAACCCCTTGTACGCCATCGACGTAAATACTCCCGACAAACCCGTGAAACAGCTAACTCTCACCCCTTCACAGTAGAGATCCCTAGGTGTAAGAAAGCCTTCTACTTCAACAGTTTCTTCTCAGAACTGCTAGACTTTGGAACTCCCTTCCGGGATTCTGCTTTCCCACTGTACTGACATGCAGAAGTTCAAGTGTAATGCAAACAGACATCTTGCTAATCATCTCCCTATATAATATCGCTGTAACTTACGTCCTCAATAGTAACCCCGTTACATCAATGTGGCACTGTGCCTTGTTTGGGGTGAAAATGGAAAAATACTTTTTCTTGAATATTTTCTATTTGAAACATGAGGTGATCCTGAAAATTCATCAAGGTAAATCTTTTAACCCGAGGAATCTAAAAATATCATCCGATTCGCGTAGAAATCATGTCTCTTATGTGATTTTATCAGATGTTGAGACATTTCATATGCGGCTCAATATGAGGAAAATTATGTGGTTGAGATGATACTGCTGTCTTTGGGACATACATGCAAATATCATGAAGTACCTCTGGATTTAAAATCGTAAAATGTCAACTAACACTATCTGTTCAAAGTTTAATATTTTTCCGAAAGTTCAGAAATATCTTTCCGAGGGAAGCAAATAGTTTGGTCATATGAGAGACATTTCCATATAGACATATATATGACAGAAAACGCGATCATCCTCACGAAAAAGGCAACCCTAAAAAGGCAGAAAACGCTTACCTTTCGTTCAAGAGAGAGAAAACAACGGCAGACATGAGTCTAAATTTGAGATGGAAGAAAAGTGGACAGTTATGGGCTATAGAACATGTCGAACAAAAATAAAAGACGTGTAGAGAAATATTTTTCCACTTCTGATCAGGCAAAAGGAATGTGCTATCCAAAATAATAACTTGGCAGCGACACAACAGTCTGAATGTTTTTTTTAATGAGGCTAAGATATGGTACAAGAACACACAAGTATCAACTCTCATTTAAAAGAAACCCATCGTTGACCAATGCCCACGTCAGACGCACAGCCAGAACCACAGCACTACTTAAACTGTTGAATTATCCGCACTTTCTCTACCCATGACCCCTCAACATAAATATCTTTTTTGTAAATGACTTCCCTAGAGGTTTCTCAGGACCAGCGGATAACAATTTAAGAACCCAAAAGAGCCCCTCATTGGATCTTGGTAATTCGTCGCCACTAACACCTTTAGCAGCAGCACTTTATCAAAAATTGCCGGAGCCGGATGGTGAGCAGTTGGCCCTGGTAAAAAGATATAAGACTATCAAAGAGGTTCAGAGAATGAGGTTGTAGGAAAGACCTCAGCTGCCCAAAGTACAAACTACGAGAGCTACCGGGGCAGCAATAAAGCAAGTAAATATTGCTCCCTAACAGCCTTAAACACTAACCATTGCTGTTACTAATTACTTCCACCACCAGTCTCTCTCAGCACGTCATTTGACTCTTACCTAAAGATAATCTCGGAATAATTCATAATATATATAGGACATATATTAACATTTTTGATTTTTTACATAAAAAGATGAGGAAAATCGAAAGAGTAAAAATAAATAATATTAAAGAAAAGCTCTCTTATATCTTTAATAATGTTTGATGAAATGAAAAATACTGCCTAAGCATACACGTATATGCATCTCTATTTCCTTCTTTCTTTTTTTCTCTCTCTATCTATCTATCTATCTATCTATCTATATATTTAAAAAACTGAAAGTTTCTGTCTGTCTGTCTGTGTGTGTGTCTGTGCGTGTACATTTCCATACGCAATAACTCTGTTAATTTTCAGTCTACAGACTCGAAATTTGATATACAGAGTACTGAGATTTGGGAAAATCGATGTGATCGGTTTCCGGCAGAAATTTTGCTGTTAAGGGGTCAAAGTTCAACGATTTGACCTCTGAGAACTCTACCAAACTCCTCCGACAATTTTGGGTCTAAAAGCTTGAAATTTTAGATAAAGGTTCCTTGGACATGGATCTAACTTAATAATTTGATTTGAGCCCAAAACAATAAATTTTAAGGGGTCATAATAGGGGTCAAATTAAAAAAAATGGACCTTTTTTTTTGCTCAGCATACACCTCCAAACACCCGGACAACGCCGGGCACCCATGCTAGTATATCTACAAAGGTGAAAATGTGTGTGCGTGTGTATATGTGTGTGTGTGTGCATTTCCCTACACAATAACTTTGTCAATTTTCAGTCTACAGACTCGAGATTTGTCATAAGGAGTATTGAAATTTGTGAAAATCTTTTTAATCGGTTTCCAGCCAGAAATTTGCCTGTCAAGGGGTCAAAGTTTTACGATTTGACCTTTGAAAACTCTGCCAAACTCCTCCGCCAATTTTAGGTCTACACACTTGAAATTTTAAATGTAGGTTACTTGGACATGGATCAAACTTTATAATTTTATTTGAGCAAAAAGTAAATGTTAAGGGGGCAAAATTTGGGCCAAATTTAAAACGAATTGATTTCTGCGGTCTCTACCAAATTACTTAGCCAATTCCTGGTCTAAGCATTTGCAATTTGACATAAAAGATATTCAGATATAAGGCAAACTTTTTTGGTTTGGGTCGAAAATTTGAGCTGCCAAGAGGTCAAAGTTTAACAGATTTGACTTTTGCGGGTCTAGCAAACTACTCAGACAATTTTGGTCCAAATATTTGAAATTTATACATAACGGGTATTCAGACACGCGGAAAGCATTTCATACGTTTTGGGGCGAAAGTTGAAAGAGTTGACCTTTGCAGATCCTACCAAATTCCTCCGCCAATTTTGGGTTCAAAGACTTGAAATTTTAGATTGAGGTAACTTGGACATGGGTAAAACTTTGTATTTTGATTTGAGACCAAAATAATAAATGTTAAGGGGTCACAATTGAGTTAAAACAACTGACCTCTGACAAATTTTGGTCTAAACATTTGAAATCTTACATAAAGTGTATTTACACGTATGGCAAGTTATGGACAGTACATAGGACCCGAGCAAAGCCGGGCTGAAATACTAGTATATATATATATATATATATATATATATATATATATATATATATATATATATATATATATATATATATATATATATATATACTAGCGGAGGTACCTGGCGCTGCCTGTGTATGTCAAGGTGGTGTAGTAAGGAACGCTGAAAAAAGTGGTAGTAGGGGGAGAATCAAAACAGCAGTAGGCAGCCCAAGTAGAGAGAGGTGTTAGGGTTAGGGTTAGGGTTAGGGTTACCAACAAAAAATGTTAGTAGACAGGCAGGCTCGAACCCGTAATACGAAGGAGAAAAAGGTAAAAAGAAAAGTAACGTCTCAGCCGATGCCTCCAGAGAAAAACCGGAAGTCGCGAACGTTGAAATTAAGGCCAGTCAATCGAAAGGAGACGATGACTTGCAAAAATGTCGACGAAAAAAACCGACCCATCCTAGCAAAAAACTGGCCAATTGAATGTTGAACGAATTAATGTTTTTGGACAATTTGTCGATATTTGTCGCCCGAAAGATCGATGATAAAAACGATACCGGTTTCATCATGTCCTGACGCGTCTTTTGGAAGTTTTTGCGAGACATATAAGCACACACACACGCACACACACATTTTTCCCTTTATTTAAAAATATCTTGTAATATTTTTGAACAAATATATATCTATACATATGTATATACATATATACAACACACATGTAAATGTTTTTTGTTTGTTTTAGCTATTATTTCTTTATATTATTATCGTTATTATCGTAATCTTTTATGAAGCTTTTTATGTTTGTCAATTTAAAAAAAAGCGTATGTTCTTTTTTTAATTGTCCTTTAGCACGAGAGCCGTTACAGTAAAAATACATTATAAAATATCGAATCAGTTTAATCTTATCCGAAATAGTTTCCGCGAGGAAGCCATCTACAAATCGGAATAGTGTTGCAATATTTTGGAGTAGAAATACAAAATTCATCAGGACAAAAAAATATAGCCAGAAAGTTATACGCTCCTGGAAAAATATTTCGCATAAACCTATAACTTATACCAAAGATTCCAGAGTTTTTGAGGTATTGTTTTATTCAATATCTCGTAAAGAATTATAAATCTCTTTTTTACATGTAAAAAACAAAAACAAAAACAAAATAAAACAAAAAACAATACGTTTTTATGAAAGCAACGAAAGTCATAAGTATGATTTGTTATTTGGATACGAACGCATCAACACTAATCTATACATATAAAAGCGAAAATGTGTGTATGTATGTATGTATGTATGTATGTTCGCTTTTTGTGTATGTCCGAGAAATGCTTTTTTCTGAGAAGTGATCGGTCGACTCACTTCTTGTTAAAACTTTTTATATCACGTCTAAATGATAATATCTACGATTTAACAACGGGGGTCGCCTGTCTATTTAATTTTCTCGACTTTGAAAAGATAAATATTCAACATTTTTCGATCGCCGCATGTGCATTAAGCTTTTTCGCATAATAAAAGCGAAACTAATCCTGGCGGCATTATTCCGAAAACTTCCGTAAACATCCGAAAGCAATCAGCTTTGATCAATGTGGAGTTTCTCCTTATATCAGACAATTGCTATTCAATTTGCACAATCCCCTTTTTATGGGGAGCGGGGTTTCCTCACAAAATCTTAGGGAAACAAAAAAAAAATCGTGCCCCGCAGTAAATAAAATACTGCTCTGCAGTCAAAGTTGACCTCATTAAGTACGGGCACCTGCCAACTTTTAATACTTGAATAAATTCAAACATTTCGTGGTGGTCCGGTGGTTAACGTCACACGTTTTTTTTTCACACTTTAATTTCCAACTTCGACTCAAGAATTCGGGTTCGATCCTTCATACTTACCTACCAAACATTTTTTTTTACCTTCCCCCCCCCACAAACACCCGGTGTTTTGATTTACCTAAAACCACACACACACCTCCAAACACCCGGGCAACGCCGGGTACCTCCCGCTAGTATTACAATAAAATAAAAATAACGTATTAGTACGGTGGGGGACGTTCTAAAAGCAATGCCTTCTATTCCTTTTTATTTTGCCCGAATAGATTAGAGCGGATTGCAAATTGCATTTTTATGATGATTGAACTTATGCATTCATGACCTTAAAGTTTAAACCAATCAACATTTATCGGTGACTGTTGAATGTTTACGAAGCCAATGCAGTTCATGTCATGACCAGTTAGGAGACGGATTTGTGAATTTCAAAGTGGTAACAGAGATCTGAGTGACAAAGCGCGCTCATAACTTCTACTACGGATGTATAATTCATGGTTAGTAAAAGCACATTGAAAAGGAGAGTGACTATTCTTTATAATTTCTTAGTTTTTTTAGTTAAAAAATTAGGAGGCTTTATTTTTGAACGACCCTGTTATGGATTTAGAGCTATCTAAGTTTTGTTTGTTTATTAATCCGATAAAGCTGAGTTTTCGCGAATACAACCGTTCATGTTGCTTTATGACGTTATCGATTATAAGGAAAACATAATTATAGAATAAATATATTACAGAAAAATGTTATTATAAAATATACTAACCGTAGAATAAAATGTGATTATAAGAAAGTTATCATAGAAAATTTTTACATTTTATAAAATAAAATGATTATAGAAAAATGTGAATAGATAATAAATGATTACAGAATCAATCAATGAGATTATAGAAAAATGTGATTGCAAAATAAACGTGATTATAAAATAAATGTGATTATAAAATAAACATGATTATAAAGTAAACGTGATTATAAAATAAATGTGATTAAAGAATGTAGAGTCGAAGAAAATGAAGGGAGGAAGCGCCCACGTGTCTGCGCGTCATGCCTTACCTTGGAACGCTCCTACGGTGTGCGTACGTGCATGGCCAAAACCCGGGAGAAATTCCGAAATGGCGCCGTCCTCATCTTGTAGATTGTGCGATCATCACTGGGCTCCACGTGACCGTTCTTTGGCTGCTGATTGGCCGAGGACGAACGCCGGAAGGATAAAGGGAGTGTGTTTGGAACATGGGGGGGTCTTTTCTAGGATCGACGTCAGTGTGATTGTATCGGTGAACTGCTGCAGCTTTAAGAGTACCTTAGTGTGTGTGTGATTTTTTGGGACTTGCTCGTCTGCTGACTTTACAGGACTTTCTTTTCTGCTGATTCTACAGGACCTGCCCTTCTACAGAACTTGGAACAAAACTTCAAGCCTCGTCTTTCTTTTCACACGTAGTCGCCTAAAAAGGTAGAATCCGACTTACTTGTGAAACGGCATTAAGCTATTTCGGCAAAATGAGGGGAAAAATTGACCTCAAATTAATACCGGAATTCGATGGATCAACCCCGGTACTTGACTGGGTGGAAAAGTTGGAGTTACATTGTGTTTTGTCTGGCGTAAAGAACTTCAAACGTGTTGTCCCTCTGCGCTTGTCCGGCGGCGCCTTTGCCGTGTATCAACAGCTCAGCCATGAGGGCAAACAGGACTACGAGACAATTAAGGCGGCGCTGTTCAAGACGTTTGCGATTGACCCCGCCACTGCTTCGGAGCAACTTGAGGCAAGGACCCTACGTCCGGGCGAAACGGTCGATGTATACATAGCAGAACTGACCAAGTTAACGGTCTTGTTTGGTGGACTGCCCGAGCGGGCCTTAACATGCAAATTCCTAGCAGGACTCCCGACAGAAGCAAAGCGACTATTACGAGCCAGCTCAAGCGCGGATTCGTTGCCCCTTAATGACCTAGCGGATCGGGCCAGGACTGTAATGAAGAATTATTCCGAGATGAGGGAACCGGTAATTGCTGCTGCCCGGTCCACGCCGAATGATAAGAAACCGTATCAGGGACCCGGTCCACGTGGCGGAATCATATGCTACAAATGAAATGGACAGGGCCATATTGCAAGGAACTGCCGGCAGCAACCAACGGCCGTTCGCTGCTACCGGTGTAAGGAAGCCGTCCATATAGCTCAAGACTGTCCGGGAAACGGAACCGGGGACAAGGTGTCAGCGTCAACCTCTTCCCCACGCAGAAATTAAATGAGACGCTGCCGATCGTTTCGATATATGTCAACGAAACACTACGTTCAGCACTCCTCGACTCCGGGTGCTCCCGCACTATCATATGTGCAGATCTCTGCCACACTTGGAGAAAGAAGAACGTCCGAGTGACTACCATCAGTGGAGAGACGCGCACATGTTGCGGGGTGGGCAGCGTAAACATTCGGACGAAAAATGGAATCTCCGCTAACCTAGAGGCGCTGGTGGTACCAGAAAAACCCCTGAGTTTTGACCTGCTCCTAGGATATGATGCCATCAGAGCTCTTGGTGGCGTCTACATAACGGCGACGGGGGCGGTACATTTTCAGGAGAAAGCCCCAGTGTGTGCTGCACTAAAGATCGACCAACCAGACTTCAGCGTCGAATTTGACGAGCAAAAGAGGGCCTGGACTGCCTCATGGAAGTGGTCGGAAGACCGAGAACCGACCAAACTGCAAAATGGCATAACGGAATACCATGTGCCCGACCACATGAGGCCCGCGTACGAAGAAGAACTCCGCAGATGGATCGAGGATGGCTGGTTGATTCCCTACCCCTACAAAAAACTTGGACCCCCCAAGGGTCTGATCCCATTAATGGCAGTTGCTCAACAGAACAAAGCAAAAGTCAGGCCGGTGATGGATTACCGAGAACTGAACTCATATGTTGATGCGTTCACAGGCGAGGCCGACGTGTGTGCTAGCAAACTGCGAGAATGGCGCCAGCTGGGTTCTAATGTGTCCCTGTTGGACCTTAGAAGCGCATATCTGCAGGTCCGGGTTAGCGAGACACTGTGGCCGTTTCAGACGGTAGTGTTTTCCGGTAAGAGGTATTGCCTCACGCGACTGGGCTTTGGGCTGAACGTTGCGCCCCAAATCATGAAAACGATCGTCAATGCTGTATTGTCACAGGATAAGACCGTAAAAGAGGGGACATCAGCATACCTTGACGACATATACGTGAATGAAGACGTTGTGCCATCATCACGTGTGAGGGCTAAGCTTGCCGAACTTGGACTGATTTGTAAGGATCCAGAACGCTTGGAGGATGGCGCTCGTGTTTTGGGGTTGAGCGTTCAACAGGAGCGAGGGACCTTGAGGTGGGGGCGCAGAACTGCAGTCCCCGAAGTGCCCCATATCCTCACGAGGCGGGCCATATTTTCCCTGTGTGGAAAACTGGTAGGACACTTGCCAGTATGTGGATGGACCCGGGTCGCAACAGCCAGCATGAAGAGGAGGGCGAGTGCAGTTACCAAAAGCTGGGATGACGAGACGGTGGACAATGTTGCTTCGCATGGTAAAAGAAACCATCACAAGAGTCAAGCAGGAGGACCCCGCTAAAGGAGATTGGTGCGCTCAGGGAGACAGACTAAATGTGTGGGGGGATGCGAGCTCCCTCGCGATCGGGGCACTATTGGAGATGAACGGGTCTGTGATTGAGGACGCCTGCTGGTTGCGACCACTGGATGATGCCGCTCACATCAACCTAGCGGAGTTGAATGCGGCGATAAAGGGAGTAAATATGGAACTCCAGTGGAAGGTTAAAGAATTGTGCTTACACACAGATTCGCTGTGCGTGTACCACTGGATAGTTGACACACTAACAGGCAAAGCGAGAGTGCGCACCAAGGCGGCTACCGAAATGCTAATCAGACGAAGGTTGGAGACACTAAGGAAGTTAGTGGAAGAGTACAACCTATCGGTGAACGCGGTGCTTGTCGCTTCCACCCGCAATCTTGCAGATAAACTCACCAGTGTGCCCCAGAGGTGGTTCGACGCAATGAAGAAAGAAGCCGAACAAGGATCGTTATATACTGCCTCTATTGAGGAGACGGATGAAATCAAGAGGGTAAACCACGACACTGGACACCCCGGAGTGAGACGGACATATTATTTCGCACACTTAACCAACCCGTCAGTGTCCAAAAACAGTAGAATCAGTGGTCAAGGAATGACAAATATGCCAGTCAATCGACCCGGCTCCCACCAAATGGCAGAAAGGTCGGCTGGAAGTCGACGGGACTTGGAGGCGGCTGGGCATGGACATAACCCACTATGGTGGTCAGCACTTCCTCACACTAATCGATTGCGGACCGACGAGGTTTGCGATCTGGCGACTGTTAACAGGACAGGACTCGGCTAGTGTCATCCGCCAATTAGAGTCTATATTTTACGAGCGGGGGCCACCCGAAGAGATTCTCACGGACAACGACACAGCCTTTTGCAGCGGGGAATTCAGGCGTTTCATGGACGAGTGGGGGACCCGGCTTAGACACAGGTGTGCGTATGTGCCGAGTGGCAACAGTATAGCAGAGCGGTGCCACCGAAGTGTGAAACGGATAGCAGCAAGGAAGCAATTCACGATTGCGGAGGCGGTATATAGGTACAATACAACGCCAAAGGATGACGCGACTGCTGAAAGTGCACCTGCTAATGCGATACATCGCTATCGAGTGCGTGTTAAGGGCATTGACGCCTGCCCGCCTAATCAGAAGAAGACGTAAGGACGGTACAAGTCAGGGGACACCGTCTGGGTAAGGCCTCCCAATAACCGATGCACGACCAGGTTCAGACAGGGACGGATCACCGGCATAATCGGTGAGCAGGCTGTGCTGGTTGATGGTGTCTCACGCCATGTAAGGGATGTCCGGCCCGCCCTTGATATAAACCAAATGGTGAACAGTGAAAGTAATGAATCATCCAGTGATGAAAGGTGGATCCGGCCTATGGCTGAGAACCTCAGCACGGATGGCGATAGCTCCAGCACCACTTCTGAGAGCTCGGATGAAGATGAAGATGAAGCGCAGCCGGATGGTAGGACTGTGGACACTGGCCCAGGTAGCTCGGAGGAAGATGAAGTGCAGCCGGATGGTAGGACTGTGGACACTGACCCGAGTGGCACTGGTGGAGATGAAGAAGCCCAGCTAATCCCCCTCCGTAGGAGCGTCCGCATCAAACGACCGCGGCCGCAATGCCGCATGTGTGATCTTGAGACCAGGGGGGGGTGTAGAGTCGAAGAAAATGAAGGGAGGAAGCGCCCACGTGTCTGCGCGTCATGCCTTACTTTGGAACGCTCCTACGGTGTGCGTACGTGCATGGCCGAAACCCGGGAGAAATTCCAAAATGGCGCCGTCCTCATCTTGTAGATTGTGCGATCATCACTGGGCCCCACGTGACCGTTCTTTGGCTGCTGATTGGCCGAGGACGAACGCCGGAAGGATAAAGGGAGTGTTTTTGGAACATGGGGGGGGGTCTTTTCTAGGATCGACGTCAGTGTGATCGTATCGGTGAACTGCTGCAGCTTTAAGAGTACTTTAGTGTGTGTGTGTGATTTTTTGGGACTTGCTTGTCTGCTGAATTTACAGGACTTTCTTTTCTGCTGATTCTACAGGACCTGCCCTTCTACAGAACTTGGAACAAAACTTCAAGCCTCGTCTTTCTTTTCACACGTAGTCGCCTAAAAAGGTAGAATCCGACTTACTTGTGAAACGGCATTAAAGAATAAACGTCATTGTAAAATAAATGTAAAATTAAAGGAAGTTTTCATTATAGAAATATGTGATGATTAAAAAATATAATATTTTTTTTACAAAGGATTCATTACTTATTTAGGTCCAAAGGTCACTCGAGGATAAGGATTAATGAGTGTACAGTAGTCAATGTGAAAATGTCGTAGTAATCGTTAGTAATGAAAATTTAGTAAATTGTATTGTTTAGGAGGATGGCTCATCAAGAACTTGTACACATTGGACTTGAAGACGACCATATTATAGTCAGTTGGAAGCTTTGTTCATAGAATCTACGTTTACGTTTAGGCATAGATAAAAAGTGGGGGATATTATTAGTAGTGGTTTCTGCTAGACGAGTGTTTCTCGTGAAAGTCAAGCCAGTGGAGGTCAGACGAGCACTTGCCATGAAAAAAACGATAAAGCAGAGACAGGCTCGTAACATATCTTCTGTGGGAAAGAGGTTGCAGGGAAGAAAAAAGGGCGTCCCCCACTAGGCTATGAAATATATTTTGAACTCTGTCAAGGCAAGATAAGCTGATTCTTTCATCTCCTACCCAGATGTGACAACAATACACTATCCTTGGACGTACTTGGCTCTTATACATGTAGAAAATTGTATCAACAGTAAGAGATCTACTGGAGCGTTAGAACGATTATACCATTTTTCCAGCAGCCTTGGCAACGGATTTGATGTACGTGTTCCATCTCAGGTCAGGAGTAAAGGTCAGACCGAAAAGATTGTAAAAACATGGAGCCTCCCCGTGATGATAGCCATCCATTTCAATTGATGAGAGACAGGGATTGATGATGTAAAGATAGAAGCTTGGTTTTAGATGCATTAAAAGTAACCAGCCGTTTCTTTCCTAATTGCACCACGTGATTAAAATCAGAGGAGAGAGAGAATTAGAGAGAACTTTGTCGTTAACGACATTGGAAGTGTTGCCATAGATGGTAGTGTCGTTAGCATAAATGTCCAGGAATGATCTTAGAATGTGATTTGAGAAATCATTGCCGTCTATAAGGAAGAGAGTTGTGCCCATAATGGATCCCCGAAGGACTCGTCGATAACCCTTATCCCTGAGTGGCTTCCGGGCCTTGATAAGTGGTGACCACCGTGCAAAAAAAACAAACAAAAAAACTCCAGCATTAATACTGTGAACTTCTGATTTTGCTTATCAACCACTACTCTTATGAACCTATCAGAGAGAAATGATTTAATAACTGAAATGCCATTTCAAGCTGCACCATAGTTTAAGATCTTATGGAGTAGACCTTTATGCCATACCCTACCAAAGGCCTTTATCACAGATTCCAGGAACTTGCTCATGACTCACAGGAAACTGATTGGTCTTTGTTGAGAGGGAGATGACCGATCACCTAACTTTTTAAATAAGGGACATACTGATGAGGTATTCCAGGGTATTGAGAAGCAATCTCCTTAAGACAACGCTTAAACAACTTTGTAAGTATGGGAGCTAGTTCTGGTTAAAGCTTTTTGAGCACTATAATAGGAATGCCGTCAGGGCTAGTTGCTTTACTGGAATCGAGGTTTTAGATTAGTTTGGCAACATCATGCACAGATATTTGTATATCGCATAGCGTGTTTTCAGACACAGGAGGAGATCCTGATCGCAAAGGGTAGAATTAACTGCGAAGTTCTTGGCAAAGAGTGTGGCTTTGTTCGATGCTGACGAGATTACCTCAGGTCCATTGATGATGGTTTGGATTGAGCATATGCTTCTATTCAGGATCCTGTTTTTTATTTGCCAAAACTGTTGGGAACCAAGCCGCAGTTCAGCTACTTTGGACTAAACGACTAAGTATACAACTTTTAAGCGTTTTTTATTACTATTTTACAGTGGTTGCTGACAGTCCTGAAGGCGGCTTTAATCATCTATTACGTTGGAAGCAATGGAAATAGTGATTTCTGTGCGCAATGGCAGCAGCACATTATGGAAAGAGCCACGGAAGGTTGTTAGGTTTTTGCTGGCATTTTTTGAGGGGTATAAAGCCGTCTATACCTACCATTCTGTCAGGTGTGATACTATAGAGGACACGTTCTTTTTAAACATGAAACGCAGAGCTAGATCTGAAAAAATGTACGAAAGCTATTCTAGTAATCCATAGATTATTGATATACTGTACGTTGGAGAGGTATGTCCGAGGACATTACATTTTGTTTTTATCTTAACTGATACAACCGAGTGGTCGAAAGATCCCAGTGGAGACAATAATGGAAGATGAATCTAGCTCGGGGTAAGTTCTGCGAAAAAGGTCTAAGGAGACTTGTACATTGATCATCAGTGTCAGGCATACAGGTGGGTTCGTGAACAATCTGAGTTAGGTCATAAGCAATGGAGAAATCGTGACATTATCTGTTTTGTTTGAATAGGCAAACCATTTCACATTGTGAACATTGAAGTCTCCACAGATGTGAATGTTAGCCGAAGGATGAACAAACAGGATGTCGTCAATTTTCTCAGATATGCTTTTAAAGATAGTAGCTCCGCTGTTATGGGGACGATAGAGACCAAATATAAACGCAGTGGTGTGAGCAAGCGCAACCCGGAAGCACAAATAGGTCAATTTAGGGTCTTCTCTGGAGATGTGTATACTACATAGAAAGCCATCTCTAATGTAGGCACATATTTCATGCACATGGCGATCTTGGAGGTCAGATTTGGATGTTAAATTAGAATATCTTTTAATTACGAACTGATCAAGAGAAATAGTCGGTTCAATGTCAGTTTCGCTTAGAAATAATGGGTCTGGTTTGGTCTCATTTAATTGAATTTCAACCTCTGGAAGGTTTGAACGTAGCCCCCTGATGTTGAAGAAGGAGACATGGTAGTGGAGGTCAACGTTGGAAGTTGGAGTTTTGGGTTTAACTGTGTATTCTTTCTGGAGACTTTCATGATTGGGTTTTAGAATTTTCGGAATAGGTCGACAGACTTGTTTAGAACAGGGCAGAAAAGGAAAGTAAGGGAGAACAAGAAAGTTTTGTAGACCATGATAAGGTAAAGCCTAACAATTAACCGCTAATATGGCATCGAGAAGCTCCACCAGTAGCTACAGCATGGTCCAGAATCTATTTATCAAATGGCAATACAACAGCCCCAGTACTTTGCACTTGGTGATAGAATGGCCACCTTAGTGGTTAGTCCAAGGTTCGGGTCTTTGACCATCAAGTGGATAACATCAGCCCAGATAAAACGTTTACCTCCAGCACCCTTATTAGTGATATGTTTACAAAGATAGAAATAGAAACCGAAAATTTCGGCCAGTTCAGGCGACTCCTCACGCAAAAATACTGTCGACCTAGAATATAGCTTTTTCTTCTCTGTGTGTCAGAAAAATCGCTTATTTTAAACAAGGACTGGTAGACAAATTAGAAGAAGTGGGAGTTATTAGAACTGCCGACAACGCACCCACAATGTATTGCTTAATCTCCATAAAATAATAAAAATAATAATAAAAAAATAATAATAATGATGATGATGATGATAATAGTAATAATAGTAATAATAATAAGTATTGTACATAATATAAGTTCAATAGTCATGGTTAAAAGAAAGTATGGCGATAGGCTCCTCTCTAACAGAAATAAAGAAAGAATATAGTTGGAAAAGTTAACATATGTAATTCTTGAGCAACACGGATAATTTCCTCAAGCCATTCCCGAATTGTCTACCCATTTTGCTAACATTCGACGCTAGGTAGCGCATTTATTAGTATGTCTTTTTGAAAATTATGCAAAAATGGAATGGCGTCGGCAGATTTTATTTGCAAAAGAATGTGGGCAGACGTTGATTCAACATTGGAGAATGCGATTAAAAAGGTGATTATAATATAAACAAAATTAGAAAATAAATCGAATTATAAAATAAACGTGATTATAAAATAATTGTGATAGTGGAATAAATGTGATTATAAAAATGTCATAGTAAAATAGACGCGATTATAAAATAAATGTCATTATGGGAGAACCTTGATTATAGAAAACACGGGATTGTAAAATAAATATGATTATGGATAAAACATTATTATAGAATAAAACTAAGACGATTCTTCGAAAGAACGTGATCATAATGAATATGAATATAGAAAAATGTTATTAAAATTAAATGTGATTACAGAAAAAACATGACTGTAGGGAATCAATTAACCAAAGTTGCCTAGTTATTAGTAGTAAGGGTATTAAACTTTCCAAAATTTTGAACAGAATTAAAAATGAACCAGAAGGACTTCCACATTATATAAAAATAGGGGTCGTTGCAATATTTTAAATTCATAATGGAGGCATTGTCCCTCACAGTTAGGAAAGTCTATTTATAAACGCTGCTGCTAGAAAATGACGAATCAAATTAATTCACGTTCTACTATCAACCAATCAGAAACCCGAATTGCTCCATAAAAATTAAACGTTTTGAATAACCTTGCACATATTTTTATTGCATCAACAAGAGAAACATCTTTGGTTGCAAAATTATAAAGTTCGAAACCTGAACAAAACAGCTGTCCACTGAGAATTCGTCATCTCCAAGACTTGTATAGAATAACTAACCACCGGAAACTGTTCTGTAACTAAAACATGGCTTCCAACTCAATAGATAAAACGTTATTACAGAATAAAACTAAGACGATTCTCGAAAGAACGTAATCATAATAAATATGATTAAAGAAAAATGTTATTAAAATTAAATGTGGTTACAGAAAAAAACATGATTGTATGGAATCAATTAACATAAGTTGGCTAGTTATTAGTAATTAGGATATTAAACTTTCCATGACGAAATGACACAAACTTAAAAGCAAAGTCGAAATAAACGTACAACATTTGTGTTCTATGACTATGTCTTTCTAGTGAACGTGATTGGTAATGAGTATAGATTTTAGCATGACAGTAAAAATTCCTCCAGATCTCTGTATGTAGAAGAGGTTGAGAAGTATAGGATGTAAAAATAAATGAAAGCCAACAAAACAACTGCATATTTTCGGAAAACACACATCAAAAATTGATCTAAATTGAAGTCGAAGTTATCTTATTTATTTATTTTTTTCCTACTATAGAAGACATAAAAACTTTATTTAAGTAGCATACTTAATATCTGCAATTACCATACGCTTGCTTGTATTAATAAAGTGGCCTCCATGATATCCATACCAAACCACTGAACTTAGCTTACAATTAAACTCTCACTATATTTGTAACTGCAATATACAGTATCTTAGCTGTGATACTAGGGCTAATTTTCTGAGTAGATGCAATACTCTGTGCCTCACCTTAATGACTACCTATAAATAATAAATACAGAATAATAATTCCGAATCACAATGAACTAGTTGTTCCTCTTATAACTGGGGGAAAAACCCTAACAGCTAGCTACGAAATCTTAAAATACATTTTACCTCCAAGACGACTGCGTTTGTCTAACCTGCATGCTAAAAAAAAATATTTTTTTTCCCTTTCTTCAAGCTAAACCTTACCTGTAACTCAAAATCCTAATAGAGATCTACTGTTTGTAAATAAATAACCCCTTTTCTCTTGAACGCTAACAATCTGCTCCCTCCCAGCAAGCCGCCACTAAACTCCCACATTGCACCTCATTTGTAGTAGAATAGAATCTCTAACTTCCAGCCCCTAACCCTCACATGCAAACTGTTTAATAGCCATCACTAAACATCTATACATTTCTACCTCTAAGGAATGCATTAGAGCTCATTCCTATCCAGTAAGGTATCTAACAGCCAAAGTACGTACTCAGAAGCAAAGCTATCTGCATTACATAACTGTCTCCTTGAGAGTTTTGCAACCATTAATACGAAACTGAACCGGCATTCCTTGTTATTCAAAATGTCCCATGACTCTTACTTGAAAACTGAAATTATCTTCTCGATAATAGAAGCACACTTTATACCTACAACTTCAACTCTAATCGCATCTACTGAAAACCTGCCCATATATCTATTCGCCTAATTACACATGATTCAAATCTTGCTGTTTTATCCATACTATATTGCACTTACATCTTAACCCTCCTATCATCTAAAATAGTTTGAGCACAACTCGTAGATCAATTCTTAATACCTACTCATACTGTAACATTAACCTAGACCTAAGCTAACATAAATAAAATAAATAAAAAGGGAAAGACTCAAACCACATTATCTCCTCCCTAACAAGCCTTCTTACAATCATAGATGCTTACACTACATGAGCTCCACTCACCCCCTTTATCCAGTAACAATGAAATAGCAATGTCCCTTAATCACTTTGAGGAGTGTAACTAATCAGCAGAGATATAACCCCCACAAACTAACCCAGTAACACTAACTAACCACGCGGGGTCACAGAAATATCTGGATTAGAACCTAGGCGCGGAGCAAACCCTCTCGGGGCTGACGGACCCAGTAGATCTTCCCAGATCATCCGTCTAGGAGAAGGAAAACTCTGAAACTAAACCAAAGGGGATGGAGGCCTCTTCAGTCTAGGATGACAGCCTTCCTAGATCTTGTGACTCAAAAAATTAACGGTTTGCAAACCTAAACTGCTTAAGGAGTAGATAGGCTCTGTCTATCACCCGACTTCCATACTCCTTCTTTGCCTATTAGTCAGGCACAGAGACACTATCTTAGTGATTTGACAGAAACACCCAGCGGTAGATCTTGTTTCTTGGCTAGGGCAACGAACGCCGTTTTCCCCATTCCCGGCACAGCCCACCCCTAAAACTGGACATTTGGGAGTGCTTGAGTACAATATATGCCTGAGCAATTAGATTAAGTTGACCTTCTTCTAATGGGTTGAGGGTACCGGATTGACAGTTCCTGGCTGCTGTTCCCGACTGGTAGTACAGGAGCCCTAACTCTTTGGTAGCGCTTAGAGCGGCTGCTCGATCAACAGTTGAATAATATCGGGTTGTTTGTAGTCCCATGTCACGCATGGAAAGAGACCCTGCACTCATCCCAGGTGGGCTTTCCTGAGGCCACAATCCTAATTGGAGAAAGGTCAGCTGATGGTCTACTTGTGATGCATGTCTGATGCTCTGCATAACCTCTTGTTTAGCCCCCCTTACCTACACCGAAACTCTTTAAAAATATGACGACAGTACAATAAAAAAATAAGCTTAAACCAGGCTTAGGGACAAACAAATTCAACTTGCCTCCTCCCTTGAGGCTTGCATTCACAAATATTCATGGGCTTAGAACTAATTTAGCTGATGTTGAATCATTTCTCTTAACAA
Source organism: Euprymna scolopes (assembly GCF_053919585.1). Classification (NCBI taxonomy): domain Eukaryota; kingdom Metazoa; phylum Mollusca; class Cephalopoda; order Sepiida; family Sepiolidae; genus Euprymna; species Euprymna scolopes. Next base: position 80,298,181 of record NC_136492.1, read on the forward strand.
ATACCCCGGATATCTTAGCACTAAGTGAGACTAACCTACACTCCTCCATCCCATCTAACTACTTTAACATGCCTGGATATCTCCCACTCTGCCGTAAGGACTCTGACAGACACATGCATGGACTTGGAGTTTACATTCGTAATACCCTTCCCTTGACTAGAGAAACAAACCTAGAATCGGATAATCAAGCCTTTATTTGCTTTAGACTAAACATGCAACACAATATTAGCTACTTTTACTTTCTCTACCGCTCTCCCTCGACCCAGGACTGCACCATAATAAACAAAGTCTCTGACAGCATAGACACGGCACTCTCCCTCGACACTAGCGCACAAGTACATGTATTTGGTGACTTTAATGTCCACCACAAAAACTGGCTTGGATTCTCTACTTACACAGATGCAGCCGGCAGCACAACTCATAGCTTCACTATATCTCACTCCCTATCACAAATTGTTACGTTTCCAACACGTTTCCCTGACCAGGAAGAACAACACGCATCACTTCTAGATCTGTTTTTGACCACAGTTCCCGATGATTGCATAACGAAGGCCGACAGCCCACTCGGGAACGCTGATCATGCAGTGATAATGGTTGAAATTGCCCTAAACTCTAGAGCCAAAACCGAAGAGCCAGTGTTCAAAACAACGAGATATTATAAAAAGGCTGGGGTTTTTATATCTCATTCAGCTAATCAGAGATGCCCAATGGGGAAATATTTTTTATCTCCCTGCTGAACAGTGTGCAAACGAGACCATTGACTGGTTCAAAACTGCAATCGAAGCGCATGTTCCCATGCCGAAATTTTATAGTAAGCCCCACTCTCCCCAATGATTTACTTCGACTTGCGCAACTGCCATTGCTCAAAAGCAGCATGCATTCCGCAGATTTAACCGACATAAGTCCAGTTCAAACAGTCTGAAGTATATAGAAGCTAGAAGTAACGTTAAGAAAGAAATAGCGACAGCTAAGAGAGAATTTACGGAAACCACTAAAAAACGCATCGAAGCACAAAAACTAGGAACTCGAGACTTCTGGAAAATCTACAACAGTGTAGTAAATAATGGGCAATCAACAATTCCCCCACTAACCAATAATCACGAGGTTGTCTCCTCAGCAACCGAGAAGGCTAACATACTTGCCAGTCGGTTTGCCTCAAACTCCACACTGGACCCTTCCAACCACCCCTACCTGACTTTCCTATGCGGACAGACGCCACGCTAGACGATCTGAAAATCACCCCTGCTCAGGTGCATGCTATCCTAAAAAACCTTGACACTTCAAAAACATGTGGACCTGATCTCATCCCAGCTGTGCTATTAAAAAAGTTCTCAGCCGAAGTAGCTCCAGTTCTCTCCAAACTCTACAACAAATGGCCTTAATGAAGCTTGCTTTCCGGGCTGTTGGAAAACTGCTTCTGTTGTACCAGTATTCAAAAATTCTGGCGAAATGATTGAGCCATCAAACTATCGCCCCATTAGCCTCCTCCCACCTTTTGCCAAAATATTTGAGACCTTAATCAACCATGCTCTTATTCATCACCTTACAGATGCTAAACATCTGACTGACCAACAATATGGATTTAGACAAGCCCGTTCCACAGCAGACATCCTCACTGTAATCTCTGAACGTATATACCATTCACTGGACAAAGCTGGGGAGGACTGAGTGGTAGCTCTAGATATATCTAAGGCTTTTGACAGGGTATGGCATGAGGGTTTCCTCAGGAAAATTAGATCATATGTGATCACTGGTAGAATGCTTAACATAATTAAACCCTTCTTAGATAAGAGAAAAATCCAGGTTGTCCTCGACGGTCGTACATCCAAACAAAATGATATAAATGCGGGAGTGCCTCATGGGTCTATCCTTGGACCTTTTTTTTTCCTGATATTCATAAATGACCTCTCCGACGAAATTGCCTCTGAGATGTGTATATATGCTGATGACACTACACTCTATAACAGGCACGACAGGAAGACGAATGAACATATTTCTAAAGAAATGGCAGAAACACTAGAGGAAGACCTCCAATCTGTAGTGGAATGGGGTAAAAAATGGTTGGTCACATTCAATGCCGCCAAAACTAAACTAGTTTCATTCAATAATTACAAGAAACCCTCTCTACAACAATGGCCAACGACTCTTTATCTGAGAGTACATCTTTCAAACTCCTTGGCCTAACGTTCACAGGAAACATGAATTGGAACAATTACATTGAAGGCATTGCCAGGGTCGCTGCAAGAAAGGTGGGCTCTCTCTACCGTGCTAGAAAGCTACTAACACCCGAAAGTATCCTGTACCTCTATAAGGCGACCATTCTCCCATGTATGGAGTATTGCTGTCACATCTGGGCTGGTGCATCTGCTACTAGTATCTCGCTCCTTGACAAGGTTCAAAAGAGAGTCGCAAACCTGATAGGCCCTGAACTGGCATCTAAGCTTCAGTCTCTATCCCATCGACGAAATGTTGCACCCCTCTGCCTGTTCTACAAGTATTTTAGTGGTGAATTTTCTGACGAACTGCAATCACTTGTGTCCCCACGACGTGAGCACCCTCGACAAACCCGACAGGCTGCTAAATCCCACCCCAACACTGTAGAGATCCCTAGATGTAAAAGATCTTTCTACTCCAATAGTTTCTTCCCCAGAACCGCTAGACTGGAATTCCATTCCAGATTCCTGCTTCCCCAACAGTACTGACGTGCAGAAGTTCAAGTGTAACGTGAACCGACATATTGCTGGCCAAATCCCTACATAGTACCCCAGTAGTTGTTGCCCCTGATAGTAGCCCCCTACACCAAAGTGGCAATGTGCCTTGTTTGGGGTGAAAATGTAATTAAAAAAAAGAGACCTGTACATGCAGATTTTGAAGAGAAAACTGTACCGATCAATAAAATAGAAGAAAGTCCAAACACCATCAAATGTGTTTCAGCAGTTGATATTTGAACTTAATAAACGACCACCCTGGTTCAATCGATGGATAATTTTACTGATCACTCGATGCTCTATTCTAGATATCCGAGTAAACTGAAATCACACATATTCAAAGCAATGCCTAAATCGTTAGAAAATGACCTACAGTCTGATTATAATGGGAGCTATAAATGAATGATATGCTACCAAGACAAATCTCTTTTTCCTTTGACAATTATAAGAAACTTTTCCAATCACCGATATTCATGGCTGATAATATCCTTCTCGAAAGTCAAACGTTAAAACTCAACGGCTTACCTTTCACAGCTAACATGTATTGAAATAGTTACAAAGAATATACTGACAAGTAAGCTGCAAATAAGGTTAACTTCTTCTACTGTGCTAGTAAACTCCTAGCCCATGCCGATATCCTATATTTTTTTTGTAAAGTCACCATTCGCCCATGCATGGTATATTGTTGCCACATCTGGACTGATACATTCACAGCTCGTCTCTCCTCTCTTGGACAGGTTGCAGAAAATAATTTACAACCTAATTGGCTCCGTACAGCATACTAAGCATTCGTCCCGTCTGTCTGTAGTGTTGCATTTTGTATGGTTCTTTTGATGTCAAGAATTTGTTGACATATTCGCTTATATTAAATGAAAATGGCGGTTGAACTAATTGGAAAAATGAGTAATCTCAAAACTTTTGATCTAATTAGTGATTTTAGTTTGTTGGAAATTAGCGTGAGATGATCATATTATATTTTTTCAAGTTGACACAAGTTTCATAATCATAAGAAAAAAAAATCACTTGTGTAAAGCCGACAGTTTTAATCATTATTATTTTTATAAATAATTACATTCAATATGCGCATAACAACGGATTATACTAATTGCGCATATTTGGAACCTTTATAATTAAGTGCCGTAGCTTCAAGATACTTCAAAGAAAGAAATTTATATTGGAGATCTGATGATGATGATGATGATGATGACGAGCGTAAAAATGAGAGATTATAGAACTCAAGTATATAGACTAAAGAAATAAGAAAGTTTATACTAATTTTCAGGTTTCCATGTCTGGCGGTGTTAGTGCTACACCACATTTAACAGACGGGAGCCGTGAATGGATGGGACAGAAATTAGGAATATTTTATAATAAAATGTTAGCGACAAAACAACAGAACTCTTCAAAGGTATCAGCATCTACTTCTATGAAGTTGAGTATCTGGACATGTTTATATATTTATATATTTGTATATGCAAGATTCACTCCTAAACTAATTAATCGATCAGTATAAATTTTGGAACACGGCTTCCATGGAACTAATTTTACTCATATTGACAGATGTATTCTTCTAGCGCACACATACACGCATATATATATATATATATATATATATATATATATATATATATATATATATATATATATATATATATATACAATTTTTATTCTTCGTATTCATTAATCCCGATTTACAGTGGAGTCCTCGTATATATGCACATATGCATGCAACAAATAATATTTGTATAACAAACAAACTATATATATATATATATATATATATATATATATAGTTTGTTTGTTATACAAACATTATCTGTTACATATGTGCATATATGTTTCAGTGGAATCCTAATTCAAGGATACCACTTCCTCAGGCCAAAAAAGAATCGATATTGAAACAGGAGTTTAAATTAAATTAGTTTTTATAAGATATTAGGGCGTAGTTTACGTTCTGGAAGAAAGTGGGATGTATAATTTGTGAATATGAGCAGTAAGTGTTTTAGAGCGAGGTGTGGTAAAGGAAGGGAGTAGGTATGAGGCAGGAGGAGTAGAAGTACGATTTGGTGTGGTTAAACTGTCTCAGTGAAAAGGTGTTAGTATTATTTTAACTTGATGGTTGTTTATTGGTCTAAGTTTTCGCTGTGATCCGATGTAATATAATACTTTTATCGTCGCCACTTCCTTATCTTAGTTTTTTATGGTTGTTTTTCTTTTCTGGTAGCGACAATTTTCCATATATGTGTGTTTGTGTGTTAAAATATATGCTTGTGCAAATGAATCTCTACCTTCTGTATCCTATAATATATAAAACTGAAGCCCGATAATTGTTAAGATATAACAACATAGCAACTGGATGTGGATTCGATGTAAAATGTTTTTTAAATTTTCGTTTGTTTTACTACGCATATCTTTTTTTTTTCTAATTGAAAATTTCCTGTTTTTTTTTTTAATGAACTGACTACTCCACAAGAATAGATGAATTCTTATCCTGGAATCAGAAAAGACGATTAGAGCACAAATATATATAACACAGATAACCAGACAATTGGTAAAACCAAACTGTCTGCCTTTTACTTCTTTACCCAGTGTTTGTAGAGGTAAAGCAGCTCGTTAACTGGACACGCGGATATCTATTTATTTCATATAGAGATTAAGTGTTAGATCTTGAAAGGGACCGCTTGATTTCTAAAACTTTACACTGCATTGAAATTTAAAAGATTTTAGAGGTGTTCTTCTTGCATAACTAAAAATAATATATATGGGAAGTTCTAATACAGACATATTGATGTACATTATATAGCCAAGCTAAAAAAAGGGAGCTATTCATTCTCTAAATTCTCACGTAGATATGAATAAAGTCTACGAATGATAAAATTCATATAGAGTGAGAGCTACCGAGAGAAATATATATCCAATACATGTGTATTTTAAACCTACATAGAATTTTGTGTCATTAAAATATATAAGGAAAACTACAGTTAATATATATATTGTGGGGTCTGCGTTCGCGTCTGGTTCACAAAGTATGGAAATAAAAAATTTAAAAATAAAAAAAAACAAAAAAAAAACGTTTACATGTGTTTTTGATATAGATGTACATAAGAATATTTTGATAAGTATGTTTTAAATTAAATAGGGATGGTATAATAAAATTGTGGGGTCTGCGTTCGCGCCTGGCCTCCATAGAATGGAAATAGGCACAAACTTTAATAAAGACTTTTCATATCTATCTGCGTAAGTATAATTTGATAATTAGGTTTCAGTTTGAAGAAATGTGGCATAATAAAATTATGGGATGTTCATTTGCATCTGACCTCCATAGAATGGAAATATGTCACAAAGTTTAGCAAGGTTTTTTAATATAGATCCACAGAATATTGTGATAAGTGTTTCAGTGTGAACAGGTATGGTATAATAAATTATGGGGTTTATCTATTTTATTTTTACTTTCATCATATTTTGCTTTGGTTTTGATACCCCCAAATACAACCCAAATTTACAACCCTTCCTTTTCATAACCTATCATACTTTTATAAATCAGAGTCCATTTTCTGTAGGCTGTTTTTGAACCCAGTCAACGACGGGTATTTTTGCTAGTGTATATATATATATATATATATATATATATATATGTGTGTGTGTGTGTGTGTGTCAGGGGGGTGAGTTCCGTTATAGAAGCATTGATTTAATTTGAATAAAATAAAATACGCATCAGGTGCGTTTGAAAGCCAAATAACAACGCAATATTACGAAAATAAACAAATATCTTACTTGTTTGAAATTTATAATTGAAATATATTTCGGAGTCAATCTCCATCCCTAGTATTTTGTTTTTTATTTTTTATTCTTCTCTTTTCTTGCCATGTTTTAAAGTTGGAGAAAGAAAAGTCAGTAGTAAATATCCGCGCGTTGTCTCTCAGCGGTTTTATTTTGAAATGCACTTGATGCGTATTTTATTTTATTCAACTTAAATCAACGCTTCTACAGGGTGACCCAAAAAACAAAACAAAAGCTAAATGGAGGCCATCTAGAACATATGCTGTAGAACGGAGAAAAAAAGGCCAAAGACTGATGTGATGTTTTGAATATAATAAACTAGTTATGACCGAAGTTTCATTTCATTCGGACAAAACAGTAAGAAACGGGGCCTAATTAGAGTTGGGGCCCGTTTTTTGGGGTCACCCTGTATAATAGAACTCAAACCCCTGACGGTAATCTCGAGTAGCGAACGCACCATTCCCGGCATTTCAAAATAAAACCGCTGAGAGACAACGCGCGGATCTTTACTACTGACTTTTCTTTCTCAAACTTTAAAACATGGCAAGAAAGAAGAAGAAGAAGAAGAAGAAGAAAAAAAAAAGAAACAAACAAAATACTGAGGATGGAGATTGTTTCCGAAATATATTTAAATTATAAATTTCAAACAAGTAAAATATTTGTTTATTTTCGTAATACTGCGTTGTAATTTGGCTTTCAAGCGCACCTGGTGCGTATTATATATATATATATATATATATATATATATATATATATATATATATGGTAATTTATAAAATATATATGGCGATTAAGCTACACTGAATATTCGGCGTTTCATCAACTCTAGGATTCGTCAGGCTTATGCGCGAATTCTGTGGTTGTTTATCGTTTTTATATGGTCCTCTTCTGTTGAGGATTTTAGTTAGCCAATCAGCTTTCTAGTATCCATCGCGCCCCTTCCTATAGAAAATAAACAAATAGATAAATTAAATAAACATAAATATACATAAACGATCACACATATATGTATGTATATATATATATGTGCATATATGTATGCACACATATGTATATTTATATATAAAAAAAGAAAGAAAATGTCTGTCTAAAACCACTAAACTCGTTTTAAAACATATCCTTTGTTCGATAAAACGCATGCCCATTGGCTGATAGGAAGGGGCGCGGTGGATACTAGAAAGCTGATTGGCTAACTAAAATCCTCAACAGAAGAGGACCATATAAAAACGATAAACAACCACAGAATTCGTTCATAATCCTGACGAATCCTAGAGTGGATGAAACGCCGAATATTCAGTGTAGCTTTATCGCCATACATATTTTATAAATTACTAACTAGCTCTACCTACGTATTGAGCACTTTTGAAGTAAATACTTAAAGTTTACGCATAAATCTATACTTTCGTATATTAATTTTATGTGAGTAAATGAAGTATATATATATATATATATATATATATATATATATTAATAAAACAGTAATCTATAGACATCCACGTTTCGAGGTCCGGCCTCTCATCACAGCTTGAGTGTTTCTAGGAATCGAACCTCAGACCATATGTATTACGGTGTAATGCGTTAACCGCTATGCGACGAAGTCCTAGATCATTTTACACGTTATTTTTATTACTTTTAAACTTATATAGATTTTTGTATGTTTTTTAAACGATAATACGGTTTATTAGCATCTTCAACCTTGAATCGCTTATATTTTTTGGACGTAAACAAATACGATTTTTTAAACATTAATACGGTTAATTAGTATCTTAATCCTTGAATGTCTTTTTCCTTAGAAAATCACCCATATATTCTAGCAGAGAAATCCGACGTTGCCCGAGATTGAATGAGGATTAACGGATATCACCCACTTCCAATACTTTTATTTTCATCGAGATCGGTGAAATAGCCCATTTTTCAATCAAATAGATTGGTTATTACTCTAGTCGGTGACCCACCGGGGAACCCCGGGAAAAAGTTTCGCTCACAAAGCGGTCTTCTTTAGGAGGGCTGCCATCGTGGAGGGGTTCACCGCTATCGATAAAGACATGGCCGAGAAAGTATGTGATTCATTTTTAACCTGTCTTCAGACGGTCTTCCTCGTCGGCAGCGATTCCAATCAATAACAATACAGCATATAATTGTTGATAAATAAACTGTCGGATCTCTGCATATACAATCGTTGCTTTTATTACTTATTTTGGTTCCATTTTTCAAGGGTCACATTCTACTGCAACATGCTGTATCTATCTATCTATCTATCTATCTATCTATCTATCTATCTATCTATCTATCTATCCATCTATCTATCTATCTATCTATCTATCTATCTATCTATCATTCAAACACTATCATGTTTGAATACATGGTTAAGTGTCAGTTTTAGTCATTTAGAACTGCTTTAAAGCTTTATCGCTCACTCATTTTTCGACCAAATTTACAGCAATTATTACAGTTTATAGACCACCTCCTCAGCTATATTGTGAAAAAAAAATAGTTCAATTTTCGTTCAGTAAAACAAGTTATGAATTTACTGGTATTCAAAATCGTAAAAAAACATAAGGAGGTAAGCGATATTTTTATGACTGGTTTCCATAGCAACTACGTCGCTTCAGCGACTACTGTTGCTACCAATTCACCGCTTTCGTGAAAAGAGAAGTAACAGAGAGAATGAAAGAATGAAAGGGAGATAATTGCGGGATTTTTTTGAAAACAGACGAGTGCCGTACATTGTTCTTACTTATGTGTATATTATGTTTATAGGAGCAAAAAATAAGACTGAAATTAAATAAAGAACACGTGAATTTACTGGAAGCCTGAAAATATCATGGATTACAATAGAAAAATACGAGCATGAAAAGTAATATGGTTAAGATAAACATGGAAAAGTAAAGGACTAGTAGTTTAAACTAGGGAAAAAGGACAAGATATTCTAGTAAAAAATATAATAAATTTATAACTTAAAATATTGCAGCATTAAGATTTTTTTAAAATAAAATTTATAACATTATATAATTAATTCTTAATGCTGCAATATTTTAAGTTATAAATTTATTATATATTTTCACTAGAATATCTTGTCCTTTTCTTTTCCAGTTTTAACAACTAGCCCTTTACTTTTCCATGTTTAAGTTTAACTAGATTACTTTTCATGGTCACGTTTTTCTATTGTAATAATAATAATAATAATAATAATAATAATAATAATAATAATAATAATAATTAAATTATATATTATATATTTGACTATGTTCATAATCGTCAATTCTTCCAATGGTAGAGTAAAACTGTTAATTAGAATATAAAAATATATAATAAATAAAAGTTAGCAGTGGCGCAAACAGCGCGTGGTCAACATGTGGTCAACACGTAGAGAACCCAAGGAAACCACATTACGGAATGAATATATAATAATAATGATACTTTATAAAAGAGAAATAACCCACGGTTTAACTTTCCTTTGGTTCAATTTTTTACAGAATTTCATATGATAGAAGACGGAATAAAAGAAGATTACTAGTATTGAAAAGGACGTTTTAGTCATAATATTCTATATCGAGTCAATCACATTCCGTAGACAATGCATTAGCTATAAAATTACATTCGGAGACGAAATCCATCTTGAATACATGATCAGTAACAAGTTAACTCGAGTTGGACATTTACGAGATTGCGGTCTGTAATGCATTGAACTGTAAAAACAGCTTTCTCGGGGAAACGATATGTCATACAAACGAGCACAACCTTTCATGACTTTATGAACAGTAAAATGTATTTCTGGTGGAAGATGGGTGATGGCTTCTTGCTCTTGTGTTTCATGTCGTTTATTGTCAGCTGCCTTAGAATGGCTCAACATAACAAATTGACTTGAGACGCATAAAAATGTCTGCTTGTATTCATATGTAACTGAACTACAATTTCCCCCCTTTAGAAAAATCTAAATCCGATATGGGTTTATGAAGAACTGATTCAAAATGACATTATTTTGATCATCGTTATTACAAAATGTCTACCAGGTGATATTAAATGTTGTTTATGCTTTATTATCGATTTCTCAAGCTTCCGTTTGTATTTTGTTCTGTTAAGGATACACGGCATTGTTTGGAATCCTAGAAAATATAAGCAAAACAGAATGTTTGAAAACTTGCGAGTAAATAATTTCTTTCTCTTTTAGCCATGTTACTTTTAAACACATCTCCCCCATCTCTCTCTCTCTGTAATTCATGCACAAACTTTTACAATTTATATATATATATATATATATATATATATATATATATATATATATATATACACATGTGTATATATATATATATATATATATATATATATATATATGCATGTGTATATATATATAATTATTTTCTATAATAATTATTAAATACTTACAGACACTCTTTCACCCTTTCGGGAATCCTTAGTGCAGGGTGACACCGGTCGATAGATTCGAACCCGACAACGAAGCCATTTCTTACTCCATTAGCAAGAACCTAATCCATTCGGCCACAGTTGACCGCGAGAAATATTGTTGAAATGTAAACATTTATTTTTAAAAATGTTTTTAATGTCTGTCAGGGTGATCTAATTATCATATGATTATCTGTGCATACGAGCTAAATTGACCGACTTTATTTCAATTGTCAAGTGCTCAACAATAAGAAACGAGTTTCTTAAAAGGACTGAAAAAATTAACTAACGGCATTCACCTTATGCGAGTTGAACCGGTTTCCTCCGAAGCAGGAAATGTTCTGGAAGGTTGCTCCAGTTCTTTCCAAAGTTTTCAACAAATGCCTTAACGAATCTTGCTTTCATGACTGCTGGCAAACCGCTTCTGTGGTACAAGTTTTCAAGAATTCTGGCGAAAGAACTTGCCCATTAAATTATCGTCCCATTAGCATTCTCCCGCTTTTCTCCAAAATATTTGAGTCCTTAATTAATCAAACTCTAGTCCATCACCTTACAGCTTCTAAACTCCTGACCGACAAAAAATATGGACTTAGGCAAGGCCGTTCCACGGCAGATATCCTAAGTCTAATCTCTGAAAGTATCTACCATTCACTAGACAAAACAGGGGAAAGTAGAGCGGTAGCCCTCGATATATCTAAGGCTTTTGACATGGTATGGCACAATGGTCTTCTAAGGAAAATTAGATCATATGGCATCACTGGACGAATACATAATGTAATTAAATCCTTCTTAAGTAAGAGAAAATCCAGAGTGTCCTTGACGGTCGTACATTTAAACAATATGATATAAATGCGGGAATACCTCAGTCGTCTATCCTTGGACCTTTATTATTTCTGATATTCATAAATGACCTCCCTGATAAAATGGGTATATTTGCTGATGACACTACTCTCTATAACAGGCTCGAATGGAAAACAAATGAACACATATATAAGGAAATGGCAGAAACACTAGAGGATGACCTCAGATCTGTAGTGGAATGGGGACAAAAATGGATGGTCACATTCAATGCTGCCAAGACTAAGCTTGTTTCTTTCAATAATTACAAGAAACCTTCTCTACCACAAATAGCAATGGCCAAGAACACATTACCCGGAAGTACTTCCTTTCAACTCCTCGGCCTAATGTTTACATGGAACATGAACTGGAATATATACATTGAAAGCATTTCCATTGCTGCTGCGAAGAAGGTGGGCTCTCTCTACCTTGCTAGAAAATTACTTACGCCTGAAAGCATCCTGTACCTCTATAAGGCCACCATTCACACATGTATGGAGTACTGTTGTCACATTTGGACTGGTGCATCTGCTACTTGTCTCTCACTCCTTGACAGGGTTCAAAAGAGTCGCCAACCTGATAGGTCCTGAACTATTATCTAGGCTTCAGCCTCTGTCCCATCGACGAAATGCTACATCCCTCTGCCTGTTCCACAAGTACTTTAATGGTGATTACTCTGATGGACTACAAGCACTTGTACCCCCTAGACGTGAATATCCCCGACAAACCCGACAAGCAGCTAAATCCCAACCCCTTCACAGTAGAGATCCCTAGGTGCAAGAAAACCTTCTACTCTTATAGTTTTTTCCCCAGAACTGCTAGACTTTGGAATTCTCTTTCAGGATTCTGCTTTCCCAACTGTACTGACACGCAGAAGTTCAAGTGTAATGTGAACAGACATCTTGCTACTCATCTCCCTTCATAATACCCCTACAACCTATGTCCCCGATAGTAGCCCCCTACTTCAAAGTGGCACTGTGCCTTGTTTAGGGTGAAAATTGAAAAAAAATATATATTCGCCAACCTAGTCAGGTTCCTAATGTAATTTTGTGGGAACTTTTTGGAGATTTGCAAATCTATACATTTTTGGAAAGGTTATTGTCTAAGGAATCAGAAAACCAATGTTTGCATTTGCCCAGATGCCTATATGGCGGCCATATTGGATTTACAAAATGGCCGCCATAAGATGTACGTTTTTGAATATCGCGGCTTCTAAATAAGCTGAAAAACTGATTTTAACTGCAAAACCTACATTTTCAGGGCCAGGGAAACCAATGGCGGTGGTTATAAAATTTTCCCAGATGTGTATATGGCAGCCATATTCGAATTTACAAAATGGCCACTGTAAAATGTACGTTTTTTTAATATCTTCGCCTCTAAATAAGTCGGCACACTGATTTTAACTGCTAAACCTACATTTTCAGGGCCATAGAATCCAATGGTGGTAGTTATAAAGCAACAACATCTTTAACATTAACCTTTAGATGCATAACTGGGTTCAAACTGATGTGGTGTTGTTTTATTGCAATATCTTTGTAATAAAAAATATGTATCATTTATAAATTCATATTTCAGCTGTTCCTAAAAAATCTTGCTTTTATATCACTAATTAAAATTGTTAATTTACCTCTGATACTTTGAGAACTTGTAGTTTTTGTATTGCTATTCTAACATTACTGTAATTCTCTCTTTGTTTGTAGGTGAGGCATGAGTGATGAGTCGCAAAGTAGAGAGGAAGCATGTCAAACCAAGGAGTCCATTAACTGGAAGCAGTGCATTCTCTGCCAGTCTGATGATAAAAAGAAAGTCTTGGTGCAACATCATCGATTTGAGTCCTATGGGCTCGTACTGCAAGTAATTCTAGAGAGAGCTAGTTTGAATGATGGGGACTATATCCAAATCCAAAGGCGATTGCAGAACTGCACACCAGAAACATTGTGTGAAAAGAGGGCGGTCTGGCATCGCTCATGTCATTCGAGTGCAACTAACAAAGTTGAAATACAACGTGCAAGAGATCGCATTGCACACGCTTTAGCTACAGGACACTACACTGCCAAAAAGCCTGGGCAGAAAAGAGGAATTACAGAAGAGGCTGTTCCAGACACCTCTACATCTGGTTCTGCATTGCCATTCACACGATCACATACAAGTCCACTGGATAAGAAAGAGTGCTTCTTCTGCCAACAGGACAATGGCCAACAACTGTACCAGATCAGGACTGAGAATGCAGGTAAAACTCTCAAACATGCTGTGGAAAGGTCCCATAATCCTGCACTGAAAACTAGGCTGAACACCTGCATATCACCAGGTGATGGACATGCAATTGATGCCCTATACCACAAAGCTTGCTGGACCCAAAATGTGTTCCATGCTCTTCGAGATACTAACACTAGAAAAACTGCTGAAGAACCCTTTCTACAAAAGGCGAGTCTGCTTGAGCTGATAAATCTTATTGATGTAGAAACAAAAAACAAAGCATACCTTGGGATGGATGATATTGAAACGAATTATGTTAATATGCTTGGTTCGGAAGTTTTTGAAGGTCATGTACCTGTATTCAGTAGAAAATGGCTGAAAGAAAGGATCCTTACTTATTTGCCACACCTGAAGTCTGTTTGACCAAACATAAGGAAGCCAACTGTCCTCTACTCCCCAGATGCATGTGAATAGGACATGGTTAATACCTCAATGACAACTGGTAAGGAGGAGAACAGCATGAAGACAATCTACAAAGCAGCACAGGTGATAAGGAAAAGCATTGTAACCTTCAAAGAGCCCAAGGAAAGAAATGCCATGCAAGTATCTAGTGACAATAATGATGTTCCAGCTGAATTATACACCTTAATCCATTGGATAATGGTTGGGCCTGCTGAAAAGCTGGAAACTGTAAAGAGAACTAAAGATGTTGACCGAGCAACACTGACGGTGAGCCAGAATATCATGTATGGGTTCAAATCCAGTAAACAAGTAAAGTACAAGCCAAGCAATGAATCAGCATTTAAGTCACCCCGTTCACGAGGGAATTCTCAGGTTCTGGGACTGGCACTGACTGTCCACCATGACACACGCAACAAGAAGCTGTTGAATCTTCTCAATGCTCATGGCTACGCTATTTCACATCGCCGTGTCCTTCTCATGGAAACTGCTCTGGCAAATGCTGTTGTAGAAAACACTAGAGCATACCAAGGCCTCTATGTACCACCATTCCTGAAGAAGGGGACCTTTGTGTTTTTCGCCGTAGATAACACAGATTTTGCAGAGGATACTCCTGATGGGAAGGGAACCACCCACGGAACCATCACAGCAGTGTACCAGAAAGTTGACCCTTCTAAAGAACCTGTTGCAGAACCTTTGATTATAGGTGATGCAAAGAGTATATCAGTCACACCCTATCATGTAGACATGCTTCACTGTAATAAGCCCAAACCACAGGCTACCAAGAGGTCAGAACAGTTTGCCATTGGCCAGGGGATATCAGAATCCTATCAGCTGACACAGCTTGGATGGGTTGTTGCATCTGTTTTATCCAGGATGAAACCTCGAGAAACCTCCAGCAAAATTCCAGGCTGGGCAGGATACAACTCACTGCTGTCTGAAAGCCTTCCCTTGACACAGGTTGGAGCCTTGCCACTACTCCCTGAGGTGGCACACGAGTGGTCAACTCTACTAACTGTGATCGTACAAGCAAATAAGCTGAGAAAGTTGGCAGTTGGGGAAGATCACCCCACAGTCATTACCTTTGACATGGCTCTTTATGAGAAGGTGGTGCAGCTCCTAGATGCCAGACCTGACTTGAAACAAATGGTTGTTCCCAGACTGGGTGAACTGCATGTCATAATGGCTGCCCTCAGAGCGCTTGGTGCCTCCATGGAGAACTCAGGCATAGATGATGCCTGGGTGGAAGCAGGTGTGTATGGTCCTGCCACGACAAGGCAAATCCTGAAATGCACACACTACAAGCGAGCTCTCCATGCCCATATCTACTCATACATAGAACTCTATGAAATGGCTCTGGAGGTGTTCTTCAAGGACAACCCACAATTGAAAGATGTGTGCCTGACGGCAGCAGAAGGAGTAGAAGCTGCCTGCTCTGAGGATAAAGACACGAAGGCTGAATCCGTGAAGCAAGCAAACAGCACCCTTCAGGAAGCCTTGTCCACTGCTGAGGTCATCACAGCATTTAAAAAATGGAAGGAACAGAAATCCCAGAATGCAATGTTCAAGGCCATGATGAGGTACCTAGATTGGGTGGAAGCAATTCTGTTCTTTGTAGCAGCAACTCGAAATGCTGACCTGGAACACCATCTGCAAGCTGGAGAAGCACTTAGCAAACTGTTCTTTGCCATGGACCGCATCAAGTATAAGCGACTCTGGCCAAGATACATTGCAGATATGCATGACTTGAGAAGCAATCACCCTCATACATGGGAGGAATTACGAGTAGGCGATATATCAGTCACGGAAAGTGTCATTCCCTTCGTGTCTGTTGGGGCAGACCATGCATGTGAACACCTGAACAAACTGATGAAGACTAGCCCTGGCATAATAGGCATCTCCAACAATGCCAATGCCAGACAGAGATTTTTTCTGGCCACACCAGAACTTTCACGTCTGTCAAAAGAGTTCAAGAGTCAGTTTGGCATGGAAGCTGACAGAATCACAGAGCATCATGAGCTTGGACCAAGTGCAGTCAAGAGGGCACATGGTACAGTCGACAAGATCAAGGAAGCCTTGCTCAGCCATGGAAACCCCTTTACCACTAAAGTAGAAAAGCTGTACAATGTGATCACTAATGCCTACATCCCAGATGAGTATGTACCACATATCTTGAATATTGATGTCACTGGACAGAAGTTGTATAAGGATTACGTGTCAGAACGGATCAATGGAGATGTCAGCCTCTGGGCCCCTGTGAAGAAAGAGAACAACAATATGTTCCTTTCTGGGAACAAGAAGATTACAGTGAAACTCAGAGACAATACTGTGGATCTGAAGGAGACCAAGAACCTGTTTGCAAAGCTGATGGTACTTGCCAGGTCAAGCCGAGACATCAACCAGAAAGAGGCCATAGGAAACCATGAATTCACTCTGACACCAAGAGCACTGTTTGCCCCTGATGGAACAATGCTGCCATGCTACAACAAGTCCATCTACTTGAGAAGCTGACAAGAGAAGACATGCCCCATGAAGACCAGTCACCTCAAGCTGGAAATTCTACCCGCCAAGATGCAACGTATACAGGATTTACAGAGCCCACATCTACTGATCAGCCAAGTCGGAAGATAGCACTGGTGGATGGCATGGTGCTTGTGCAGAAGCTGAGCAAGAAACCAGCGACTCTAGTGACACTCAAGGATCTGAGTAGCTGCTTCAATGACAGACTGATGCAACTAACACGAGATTATGATGAAATCATCCTCGTTTTTGACACATACCGAGCAGATTCTCTGAAAAGTGCAACCAGAGAAAAACGAAGACAAGGAAAAGCTTCTGTTCAGTATCAAGTCAGAGATGACACTAACATCAAACATCCCAATGAGGAGGTTCCTCTCCCATGACAAGACGAAGGCTGATCTGACTGACTATCTTGCTGCCCAAACTCTAGAGTATAACAAGGGATCATCCAAACTGATCATCATATCTGCTTTTGGATACACTAAGAGCAACAGAGACCTGGTCTTTGAAGTAAATAACCATGAGGAAGCAGACACGCTGCTTATCCACCAGGCTGTGCTGGCTTCACAGCGAAACCCACCTGATGCACAGTTAGTATTTTTCTCTCCAGATACGGACGTTTTAGTGCTAGTCACAGCAAACTATGACCTATTGCTGAAAAACACGTCCATTTCTATGTCCTCTTGTGTTATACAAATTGAACCACTGTGGCGAGCTCTAGGTAAAGAAAGAACAAAGGCTTTGCCAGCCTTCCATGCGTTCACTGGGACCGACAACACAGGGAGGTTCTCTCGTATATGCAAGACAACCTGGCTACAGATCTACCTCAAAGCAGACTCAGATGTTGTCAATGCTCTGCAAATGCTTATGGATGAAGCAGAAGTGACATATGGAATGCTGTCAAAACTGGAATCCTTTGTATGTGCAGCTTACTCGTCAAAAGGGATAAACATAAAAACAATCCCTGAACTGCGATGGCATCTGTTCTGCAAGCATAGGGCAGAAAGTGACAGGCTACCTCCAACACCTGGAGCTCTAAAGCAGCATATTTTAAGAGTCCAAGCAAGGGTATGGGCACAAGCAACCATTGCTCTGCAGATTTCACAACTGGATGCCCTGGAAAATGGGTACTTCAAAGATTTGGATGGCACCCTAAAACCAACGACCACAGAGGTCCTCCCAGCCCCTAAGGCCATTCTTGAGATGATCACATGCAAATGTATATTTGACTGTTCTTCTGGCAGATGCTCCTGCAGGTCTAAAGACTTAGCTTGTACTGATATGTGTCGGTGCAGCAGCCAGTGCGAAAACGATGAAGATTCCCAAGTTGTGATGTATGAAAGTGATGTTGATGATGATGTTAATGATGATTATTATACATATACTATGATCAAACATCTAATTATGTTTAAGATGGTTGCACAAACATTCAAAGTTTACAGTTAAAAGGCATTTCAATAAAAATAATTTTCTGACTAACTGCCAGGGTTGTTAAGTTTTTTACTCATATGTTGGATTATGTGTTTCAAAAGGGGGGTGGGGTAAAAAAGATAAAATGATAACGTGGACCATTGACTTCCTTGACACTGAAAATATAGGTTTAGCAGTTAAAATCATTGTTCCAACTTATTTAGAGGCCGCGGTATTACAAAACATACATTTGACGGCAGCCATTTTGTAAAATTCCAATATAGCTGCCATATATACATATGGGAAAATTTTATAACTACCACCAGTGGCTTCCTGGACCCTGAAAATGTAGGTTTAGCAGTTAAAATCAATGTTCCAGCGTATTTAGAAGCCAAGATATTACAAAACGTACATTTTACGGCGGCCATTTTGTAAATCCAATATGGCCGCCATATAGGCATCTGGGCAAATGCAAACATTGGTTTTCTGATTCCTTAGACAATAACCTTTCCAAAAATGTATAGATTTGCAAATCTCCAAAAAGTTCCCACAAACGTTAAAATTGTGCCATTAGGAACCTGACTAACCGTTCCCAGTCGCATGTATATTTCTTGTCATAGAACATGACGGCGTTGGGTTTTACAGAAGTTGCAAAAAGAAAAATGTCGAGGTCCTACATATTGCACATGGTATTCTCAAATTGCCACTCATATAGCCCTAACCAGGCTTAACTTTGGTTAACTTGGGTGATCTAACGCGAACCGGTGTGTCAGCGTAGTTATGCCGTGTATATTAAGCCAAAGAAGGAAAGGAAACAACCACAAAAAATAAAATAAAAGAGAAGCTGCAGCATTGTCAGTATAGGTTCAGTGTTGATGTTCAAGGATTAACAAATACGAACGAAAAACATTTTCTTGATTCCTATAGACTAAATTGCATTCACATATAAGAGAACTATGATTATCTCTTTAAGATCAAAATCTAATACTACTTGAAAAGAAAAAATGATTAAAAACAACAAAGATTTCATTGTCTTTAATCTCACAAAATAATAATAATAATAATAATAATAATAATAATAATAATAATAATAATAATAATAATAAGAGCAGCAACAACATTTCTAATAATTAGGGCTAGGACAACAACTTATTTTTTCATTGCTTTTACTCTCGAGTATATATCCGGCACAGTTAGACACAATTAATCAACCGAGAACCACATCGCTCTGTATAAAAGCATATAAGATATCAATGGATATACACTTGAGTCAAAACAAGGAAAAGAATATGCTGTTATCATAGCCCTACTGATAATATGCTCTGGACCATTCAGAGGTTGAACCAAAGAAAAACAGAAACATCTTGAGATGACTAGAAAATTAAAGGACATTGCACAATACACTACACCCAGGAAATGATACTCACAGGCCTACGTGGAAAGTAAAGATGGGAGATGATGACTGGTAAGCACGATATAGATAACTGTGATAATGGCACAGTAAGAAGTGAAAAGATACATAACTCAGAACACAAAGAGGCTAATCACTGCAGCAACTAACGCTGTCAAAATGAACAATAAAAGGAATAGCGGACCGATAAACAAGATAAGAAAAAAAAAGTTGGAAAAGAAATTGCTACATGGACAGGACACCTAAATGACATGAGAAGAGACCCACGAAAATAAATGGACATGGATACGGAGAGAACACCAAAAAAAGAAAAAAGCGCACAAATGTGCATAGCAACGCAATTAGATCTATATCAAAGCTATGCTCGACAAAACATAGGAAAACCGAATGTGGAAAAAAACGGCAATACAAATAAGTAAATGTAATAAACTAATTTGACATTGTAAGGCAAATATATACTAATTACTATGCAAATATATACTAATTACTATGCAAATATATACTAATTACTATGCAAATATATACTAATTACTATGCAAACGACCGGAGTTTATAGAAACACAAACCGGAGGAGATACTAGAAAACAGAAATCACAAAATTGTCTAAGATATGGGGACACAAAGAGATAAACTCATCCAAACAAGGAGACAAAATGCTATAATATTTAACAAGAAGAAAGAAAAGCTGCCAAATCGTAGATTTTAACATCTCAGTAGATTATAGTGTGGAAGACTTTTAAAACGAAGAAAATATGCAGAAACATTAAGGGATATGAAACATTAAGAAAGTAAATACTAGGAGCACTTTCAAAAGAATTGGAAAAAAATAGAAGAAATTGAAATCAAAGGAAGGACTGTGATTATACAACGACCACCAATCATAAAATCAGCTGGAGTCTTAAGGAAAATACTCGAATGCAGAAACGAACTACATACACCACAAACGCTGGCCAATCATATCGAAAGTGTAATTGAAAACAAAATGGAAAGAACACTATGAAAACCAAACAAAACTGAAATTGCGGAAAATCTTAACAATGTTTCCAAAACGCACCACCAAATACACACATGCTGTGATAACACCAGTCTTGGCTTATATAAAATAACAAGGAGGATGGAAAGCCCAAGAAATGATAGAGAACTCACCAGATCTATACTGGATGAGTGCAGATAGTACTGAGCGCTTTGGGAGGATTATCGCCACTCAAATCTTTGCTAGCAAAAATCAGTGGTTAACAAAACAAAAACCAGAAAATGCAACAAAGAAAACTGGAACTGCAAATTAAAAATTGACTACCCCTCTCCTCCAAAAAGCTTCTGGAGAGTCAGCATTGTCTGGCACCATAACAAATAGTCGAAGGTTCAAGGAGATGAAAAAATCGAGTATGGAAAGCACTTACTAGCACAGGAGGGTGCTAAGAGGACTGGGACCCTGAGAAAGATTAATGGCACCCATTAATTCCAGTGATGACCAATGGTCATTGCCAACGAGAAACGGTAAGCGATTTTTTCGATAACGTGAATTCGTTTGAAAAGATTATCGAAAAAGGTAGAGACACTGAAAATCTGGGGAGATTTGTTGTCATACAGACAACAGGTAACACCACTAGTGGGTAGTGAGTAATCTTTGTTAATGACCTGTGTGGGAACTCCTAATGAGTACAAATAATAATAATAATAATAATAATAATAATAATAATAATAATAATAATAATAATAGTAGTAGTAATAATAATGATAATAATAATAATAATAATAATGATAATAAAAATAAAAATAATAATAATAATAATGATAAAAATAATAATAATAATAATAATACATCGCACACAAGTAGAAAATGTCTGTTGTGATGACACAGATTCATTTCCAAAGCTAATAAAAAAGGTGGAGAACTCTGAGTTGTTGTTGTTAACAAGAAGAAGAAGAAGAAGAAGAAGAAGAAGAAGAAGAAGAAGAAGAAGAAGAAGAAGCAGGACCTATGAAAATTCCACAGGGGACTGATTCATATGTAATATATTGATGTTTGTATTCTGTAGATGTTCAGCGTAAATGGAGACGATCTGATATTATTGTAGCTATTTTGTTAAAACTGCAAAAATATTTTTCCAATATAGTAGGGACTCTCGGCGTAGCCAGGTCATAAAATACGCTTAAATATGATATTTTAATTCTTGCAGATTTCATGTATATTATTATAGAATTAATGTTTTATCGATTTTTATATATTATAAAGTTGCGATTTCAAAAATGAAAAATATATCCATATGATTTGGGTTCATCAGCTTTAATCGAAACCGAATACCAAATATGAATATATATATATATATATATATATATATATATATATATATATATATATATATATATATATATATATATATACACATTAGTTCCTTCAGCTATAATTGAAACCAAAACTTATGAAGAATTCTTGATAAAATTATTAAAAAAAAAAAATAGATTATTGAAACTGAACCCAAAACTTATGAGGAATTCTTGGGAAAATTATTTATAAAAAAATAGATGACTTAAGTGCCATCAGCTTTAATCGAAAATGAAACAAAAATTATGAAGAATTCTTAATAAAATTATTTATGAAAAAATTAAATGACTTGAGTGCCATCAGTTATAACTGAAACCGAAACCAAAACTTATGAAGAATTCTTGGTAAAATTATTTATGACAAGAAATGTAAGTACATAACAATTAAACAACCCGGATGTAAGCGTGACACAGAAAATAACACACACGCTATCGTATTAATATTTAGATGATGATGATGATGATGATGATGATAACAATAATCGTACGGTTTATTTTAAACTTACCAAGTTTTCCCTCCACCAAAGTGATGATTTCTGTACAACTTAATGTCCACATCGCTCGTCAGTCATCAAACATGATCAAAATATCGCTCATGATTTAACTAGATTAAATTTTAGGATATCTACGCTAAGCGTCATGGAGAAAACTGAATGTCACACTTTTAGCGATAACTTCAATCCTCTTCATCGTAAAGACTCGCTACTTTGTCCATATTGCAGCAAGTGAAGTTCCGTACCTGAAATATTTTAAAATTTGATGTATGAATCTTATGTTCTTTGATAACAGTAAGTACCATAAAAATGTTTTAGTCTAACCAGATTTTTGGTTTGCCAACGTTTCCATGGCATATCTTTGTGAATAATTCATACAATATTTGAAAGTAACACCCAGCTCAGACTTTAACCTATCCTTACGTTGTCAGGAGGAGGCATACAGTCTTATGACTGAATGCTGTTTATTTTTTCTTTTATTAGCAATGCCATATGATTTCCATGACATATATTATGGATACAGTTGAGATAGTGTTACGGATATCGGGAAAATATGAACAATTTCCTACTAACGCCGCCATTAGTTAAAATAGTAGAGTAAACTAAACTATCAATCCATAGTAGAGGACCTCGTATCAGGAAAGGAAAAAATCAGACATAACACTCGCTGACACATGATACATGTTTTTATGATAAGCCGTTATTGATGCATTACATCATTCCAAATACGTCTGAACAGAAGTAGCCTGCATTTTAATGGAAAGTAAAATGTCGGGTGTGGACGAAAGTAAGTATGAAAATATGAAATAATATAGTCGAAAAGTAAAAATATGTTCGCCTATTAAAAACAGCCCCAGTGGCATAGAGGCGGTAGGACCGGGAGTTGACGTAAAAAATACCTCCGACCGCCTATAACAATGACTGTATTCGGAGAAGATACTGAGTCGGAGAAATGTTTGAAATTTTGGAAAATAATGAAATGTACACATCTATTGTGAAAACACGTATACATACATACATACATACATACATACATACATATATACATACATGCATGCGTGCATACATACATACATACATGCATGCATACATACATACGTACATGCATGCATATATGCATACATGCATGCATACATTTTTTTTACATGGGGTCACCACTTATCAAGGCCCGAAGACCACTCAGGGATAAGGGTTATTACGTGTACAGTAATCAATGAGATAGTATTGTAGTATTCATTAGTATTGGGTGTTTTCATAGAGTATCTTACTTAAGGGGGCGGTTTATCAGGTGTTTGTTTATGTTGGACTTGAAGATGTCCAAGTTGTAGTCAGGTGGGAAACAGGCGAGCGGCAGAGAGTTCCACTGGCGTGCAGTTCTAAGAAAGAAGCTTTGCTCATGGAATATACGTTTTGATTTGGACAGATAAAGAGTGGGTAAAATTATTGACAGTAGTTTCAGCCAGACGGGTGTTTCTCGTGAAAGATTGGCGAGGGGGGGGGGGCGAGGGATTGGGGCTCAGACGAGCACCTGCCATGGAAATAACGATAAAACAAAGACAGGCTCGCAACGTCTCTTCTGTGGGAGAGAGGTTGCAGGGAAGAGAAAAGGCCCCCCCCACTAAACTACAAAGTCTATTTTTACTCTGTCAAGGCAGGATAGACTGTTTTTAGTAGCTCCTGCCCAGATGTGGCAGCAGTACTCTATCCTTAAACGTACTTGGCTTTTATACAGATAGAGAATTGCATTAGTAGTGAGATATCTTCTGGAGCGGTAGAAGGATCCCACCATTTCCTCAGCGTCCCTGGCAACAGATTTGATGTGCGTGTTCCATTTCAGATCAGGAGTAAAGGTCAAACCCAGAAGCCTGTCAAAACATGGAGCCTCCTCAAGACGAGAGCCATCCATTTCAATTGATGCCAGATAGTGATCAGAGCGTTGATGATGTAAAGATAGAAGCTTGGTTTTGGATGTATTAAAAGTGACCAGCCACCTCTTCCCCCATTGTACCACGCGCACAAGATCAGAAGAGAGAGAATTAGAGAGAACTTTGTCATTTACGGCCTTTGATGTGTTGCCATAGATGGTCGTGTCATCAGCATAGATGTCAACGAATGATTTAAGTATGTGTTTTGGGAGATCATTGATGTAGATCAGGAAGAGAGTTGGGCCCAGGATGGACCACCGGGGGACTCCAGCATTAATACTGTTGGCCTCTGATTTCTGCCCATCAATCACTACTCTTATGAACCTATCAGAGAGAAATGATTTAATGATTGAGAAAACATTTCCAGTAATACCGTAGCTGGAAATCTTGTGAAGTAGGCCTTTATGCCATACCTTATCGAAGGCCTTTGATATGTCAAGAGCAATTGCCCTGGAAAGGAAACTTTTGTTGAGAGATTCACTAATCCTATGTGATATAACCGTTAGCACATCTGCTGTAGATCTTGCAGAGCGGAAACCATATTGTGTGCCACTAAGAAGGTTTTTTTCTGTTGAGGTGGTTGACTACTTCTTTATTTAATATGGATTCCAATAACTTACTCATGACACACAGGAGTCTTATTGGTCTGTACTGAGTGGGGGACGACTTTTCACCTGAATTCTTAAATACAGGGCATACTGATGAGGTTTTCTATGGTGTTGGAAAGCACTTCTCCTTAAGGCAACGCTTAAACAGTTTTGTAAGTATGGGGGCAAGTTCTGGTTGGAGCTTTTTCAGCACTATAACTGGAATGCCGTTTGAGCCAGTTGCTTTACTGGAATCAAGGTTCACCCCACGCACAGATATTTGTATGTTGCATAGCATGTTGTCTATTATAGGAGGAAATACAGGGAGTTGATGGTATTGTCGCATAGGGTAGAATTAGCTGCAAAGTTCTTGGCAAATAGTCTGGCCTTGTCTGATGCTGACGAGATGACCTCAGGTCCATTGATGATAGTTGGGATAGAACGCACGCTTCTGTTCAAGATCCTGTTTGCTATTTGCCATACATACATACATACATACATACATACATACATGTGTGGGGGTGTATACAATCGCCGATGTGTTCACATATAAACGTTCCGTGTCAACTAGAGAATTTGTCAGCAGTGACAGCTCAGTCATTTCAGCGTTAAACTATAGAACTAAAAATAACATGGTGCAGTCAGATATTCGTACTTTTATTTTATTGATGACATATTCACTGTGTCCAAACTTTTAATATATTTTCCTCATCTTATTAACATCTACTTAATTATAAACAGTTCTCAATTTCATGTTATTCCTCCAAAAGCCAGCAATTTCAGAAATATATATAAAAATATGTGCTTACGTGAATGTATCATTATTTAACAATTACTTATTCTGACATTTTACAGTAGAAAAATATGTCAGATTTTTCTGAAAGAATTTGGCAATGTTAATCTTTGACATGGACTTTGAAGCATTTTTTTTTATTGAAATTGTAAATCTGAGTATTATATTTTTGGTTTTTGGAATCCTTTTGAGATGACGTATCATCATTTGTGTATTCATTCTTTTTCGGACTGTTATCTTCATCTTCATATAGTTACAAGACTTAGCATTACTATCCGCCGCGGTTAATCTCATGAAGAAGACCAAAGAATGAGTTAGCCGAAACGTAATGAAACAACAACTATGGAGATGAGGATAACTTTTACCAGTATTTTCATGCGAACAATTGTGCTTCACCTGTTTTCTTGTACCTCCTATTAATATTTATCGAAGAAATAGTAACATTTTTTCTATATTGTTATATGTACATTGGAATGCAGACGAGTGATATTTCTATCGCTGAGGGCGATGTTCTGTCTGTGATTAAGTCTTCTGCAGGGAATACACAATGATTTTCGGAAACCCCACGATGCACTGATCGATTGTTTCCAGTCTTGTCAATATCCCCTTTCAGGACGTGGCTTATGGCGATTTGACTACAAAATAAGTTTGTTATATTTCAAAACTTACATTTATATAAATACACTATACTGGTTGATAACATATTATAACATATTATAACACGAATTTAACATGTTATATAGTTTTTATTTGTCTTTACTTTAGTCCCGAACTACGGCGCGATCAGCAATAATGGATTTGTGTCTTCATTTAGTACGATTACATGTTCCGATTAAAGGCCGCTTTCACAGAGATTTTGTCCCATATCATTATCGACTTTTTTCTTAGGTGCGTGTCACCGCGCTTATCAAGGCCCAAAAGCTACTCGACGATAATGGACGTAGAGTAGACTAAAGACAACACCGTGATGATCAATCATGGTGGAACTTGGGTAGAGTTTGACTAGTTAAGATGATGGCTTTACAAGAACTTATTTCGACTAAACACGACCATGTTATAGCCAGCCTGGAAGCAGCTCCACGGTATTATGCTTCACAGATGAGCAGCTCTAAGGAAAACAGCTTTGCTCGTAGAATTTTCTCTTTTTTTCAATCTTGAGCACGTGGTGCAATGGAGAGAAAAAAAAACGTAGCTGGTTACTTTTAATGCATCGAAAACAAAGCTTATATCTTTTAATTTTTTTCTGTTATTTCCATTTCAAGCGTTCGACTAAACTTCAATCTTTGAGTTCCCACCCACGTAAAACACTCTTCTTACTACAACTCCTGTCAATAAGTTTCCTTACTCTCTATATATAGCCAAAGCTAAAGAAAATTCCAAAAGAAAAATTTATTTCATAGAACTATCTGTTTATGGAATACAATACCGCAGGGCTGCTTCTTAGTTGAATATAACACAGCCGTTTTCAAGTATAATGTAAACAAACTTTTAATTGAGCCGTCCCTTTAAATAATGAATTCATACCGATTTTTACCATTAGTGATAATCACGATATTATCTCGCCGGCCACCATTAACTTTTATTCTCAAGTGTCCTTTTGGCATTGATTGATAGTGACTCCATCGTAAACATATGAAACCGCTTAGTTATATAGTTTTGCTAAAAAATTATTAATTGTCAAACATAACCAGAAAGATTCATGTCCCTGTTTTATTTGGTTCCAGTAAAGCAACTGGCCCTGACGGCATCCCAATTATAGTGTAAAAAAAGCTTTAACTAGTACTTGCTCCCATACTTACGAAACTGTTTAAGCGTTGCCTTAAGGAGAAGTTCTTTACGACTCCCTGGAAAACCTCATCAGTATGCCCTGTATTTAAGAATTCAGGTGATAAGTCATCTCCCTCTCAGTACAGACCAATAAGCCTTCTGTGTGTTATGAGTAAGTTCCTGGAATCCATATTAAATAGAGAAATAGTCCACCACCTCAGCAGAAACAATCTTCTTAGTGACACACAATATGGTTTCCGTTCTGCAAGATCTACCGCAGATGTGCTAACGGTTATATCTCACAGAATTAGTGAATCTCTTGAAAAAGGCTTCCTTTCTAGGGCAATTGCTCTTGACATATCAAAGGCCTTAGACAGGTATGACATAAGGGCCTACTTCACAAGATTTCCAGCTACGGTATAACTGGAAATGTTTTCTCAATCATTAAATCATTTCTCTCTGATAGGTTCATAAGAGTAGTGGTCGATGGACAAAAATCAGAGGCCTGCAGTATTAATGCTGGAGTAACTCAAGGGTCAATCCTGGGCCCAACTCTCTTCCTGATCTACATCAATGATCTCCCAAAACACATACTTAAATCATTCGTTGACATCTATGCTGATGACACGACCATCTATGGCAACACATCAAAGGCTGTAAATGAAAAAGTTCTCTCTGATTCTCTCTCCTCTGATCTCGAGCGCGTGGTTCAGTGGGGGAAGTCGTGGCTGGTTACCTTTAATGCATCTAAAACCAAACTCCTATCTTTACATAATACACGCTCTGATCACTATCTGGCATCAATTGAAATGGATGGCTCTCGTCTGGGAGAAGCCCCGTGTTTTGACAAGCTTCTAGGTTTGTTCTTTACTCCTGATCTGTAATGGAACACGTTGCCAAGGTCGCTGGAAAGATGGTGGGATCCTTCTACCGCCCCAGAAAATATCTCACTACTGATGCAATTCTCTATCTATATAAAAGCCAAGTACGTCCAAGGATGGAATACTACTGCCATATCTGGACAGGAGCTGCTAAAAACCGCCTATCCTGCCTTGACAGAGTACAAAATAGACTTCGTGGTTTAGTGGGGATGCCCTTTTCTCTTCCCTGCAACTTCTCTCCCACAGAAGAGACGTTGCGAGCCTTTCTTTGTTTTATCGTTATTTCCATGACAGGTGCTCGTCTGAACTCCAATCTCTGGTCCCCCCTCGCCAATCTTTCACGAAAAACACCCATCTAGCTGAATCCACTGTGAAAAATTTCCCCCACTCTTTATCTGTGCCTAAATCAAAACGTGGATTCTATGAACAAAGCTTCTTCCTTAGAACTGCACGCCAGTGGAACTCTGTTCCGTCTGCCTGCTTCCCACCTGACTACAACTTGCATGTCTTCAAGTCCAACGTAAACAAATTCCTAATGAACCGGCTCCTTAAGTAAACACTTCATCAAATCTCCACACTAACGTACTATACTTGCAATAACCCTTATCCCTGAGTGGCTTCCGGGCCTTGATAAGTGGTGACCACCGTGTAAAAAAAAAATTATTTGTTTAAATTTTGTCAAACAGACAGCAAACAATTAATCATTTCATTAATAAACAAAAAAACAAAAAATAAAAGCACTTGTCCTTGGACTGGTAAAATCAATTTCTTAGCAAAACAGTTTCACACCATTAAAGACATAATCTCTACTTATATACAAAAGACATTTTGTGCACGCGCGTGTGTGTAAGCTCGTTATCTATGGATTCCAAATCGTCTGATCCGATTTTTACGAAATTCAACACAAATATTCTTTATGTTTCTGGGAATGTTTTAGATAGATTTTGTATCGGAATGCCTTCGATAAATATTGAAAATCGATAATCGAACAATTTCATTAAATAATAGACGGTTTGATTTCGACCAAAATTAACACTTCTATACAGCCTACTATCACAAGTGCATTTGAGATGTTTCATCACTGCACAATCAAAAGGGCCCGATATATAAAATCAACAGTCGGCTCTTTGATATTACAGGGGCGCGTCTGAAGGAATGGTTTTGTTTAGAACAATGTAACCATGATACATGACTTCTGCATTTTAAATTTTAATTCAAGTGATTATATAAAATATTTTTAACGGTGTGTTCCCTACAGCGCAATATAGACTACAATGTATTGTGGACTAAGTCAATACGGAGAGGCATATGTAGCTTCTTCTCGGTGCACCACGGTGGGTTCCCGCCTAGAGTAGGCAATCAATGGATTTCATTGATGAATGGGCGATTTCACTGATTTCGATGACAATAAAAGTATTGGAATTATGGAGCATTCGTTATTACACTTTCTATCCCGGACAACGTCGGCCCTCCCTGCTAATGACTACTAAACAGAACCGTAGTTTCTATTTTAATCAAAATTCATTAAATGATTTTGATTGTATTAAATGTAAGGTCTCGGCTGAATGAGTTAAAAAAATTGAAATTAAGAATATATTTTTTATATTGAAATCTATTGACTATGTAATAAAAGTTAATACAAATTTTATATATTGGAATTAAAGAAAGTTTTTTTTACAAAGGGTTCGCTAATATACAAGGCCTGAAGGTCACTTGAGGATAAGGGTTAATGTGTGTACGGTAATCATCAGGACAACAGGGCAACAATCGTTAGTTGTATGAATTTGGAATAATTTGATTATTTAAGAGAAAGGATCGACAAGAACATTTACATTGGACTTGAAGACAGCTGTATTGTAGTCAGCTGGCAAGCAGACCAGGTGAACAGAGTTCAACAAGCGGGCAGTTCTAGGAAAGAAGCTTAGTTCATGGAATCCACGGTTAGATTTAGGCACAGATAAAATGTGGGGGAAATTGTTGATAGTGGTTGTAGTTAGACGAGTGGTCTTTTGTGAAAGTTTGACAAGGAATAGAAGGTTGTCTCTATATTATGCACACTTTAACCCATTCAAAACACTCACCATAAAAGGAATCTTTTGTAAATATTTATTAGTTGATGTCTATTACCAATTGTTGAAATTTAGCAACAATCGGAAGTATTGAAATTTCCACAAATGGCTTCATCCATTTTCACGCTCTTTACATAAAATCTTACTTAAACTAAATATAGTTACAATAGTGAATATTATGTCTAGAAATCTTTTGGATTCTAAAATTGTATACAATTTAAGGCCTAAACTTTAGGAGTCTTTAGAAGACATTGGTTTTCATGAAAATTTGTGAAAATGTATACTTTTGCAAATATTTTTTTACTCTCAATCCTTTTTAAATAAAACCGTTTATATTTGTTAAGATATATAACAATAAAATAGAGAAGATATCAATAATGGTCGTCTACTATGTATGAGTTTACGTGAGTGCTTTTGTTTTTATGAATTGTGCATATTACATCGTTATGCATTTTCTTTTGGAGAATCTTTCCCTTTTATTGAATGAGACTACGAAAGTTGATTGCCAAATTTGCCATTCTCCATGAAATACACCGATCAGTAAAATTATTGGTAAGATAAAATTAAAAACGCTTCAACTTTAGAATATTGCAAAATTGTTATATATATATATATATATATATATACAAACACACACATATATATGTATATATAATTTTACTTTTAAGTTAATTCATCGCTTGCAATCACTGCATTAGTTTGCTTCCAAGAATTTACGCCATTTTTAATATTATCATAGGGTTCATCAGTTGTTCACTATGAAAAACTGTTTCGGGGCCCCTTTCATATATATATATATATATACATATATATATATATATATATATATATATATATATATATATATATATATAGTAATTTATAAAATATATATGGTGATTAAGCTACACTGGATATTCCGCGTTTCATCCACTCTGGGACTCCTCAGGCTTATGACCATTTTTATGATGAAACGCGGAATATTCAGTGTAGCTTAATCGCCATATATATTTTATAAATTACTAACTAGCTTTACTTACGTATTGAGCACTTTTGAAGTAAATACTTAAAGTTTACGCATAAATCTATACTTTCGTATATTAATTTTATGTGAGTAAATTAAGTATATATATACACTTGTGCCCGATATTATTCATACCCCTCGGATCTTTGAGATTTCTATAAGAATATTGCTCAAACCAGAAGATAGACAATATTAAAGGGATTTCAAACAATAAATCAAGCATAAGCATTTAATTTAAACTCAACAAATGAATAAATTATGCAAGTTTGAAACACTATACTAAGAAAAACAATAATGGCACTAGTTCAAAATTATTCATACCTCTCTTACTAATAGTCAATAGCATGCCCTTTATTCTTAATAACTGCCTGTAACCGTTTTGGATATTTATCAACAAGATTTTTACAAGCATCAACACTGATTTTTGACCATTCTTCAATGCAGTAGTTCTCTTAATCCCTCAAATTTCTAGGTTTCCGCTTTTTAACCACAGTTTTCAATATGTGCCAGAGGTTTTCGATAGGGTTCAGGTCGGGACTCTGGCTAGGCCATTCCAAAACATTAATGTGATTATCCTCAAACCATTTCTTGACTATTTTGGCAGTATGTTTTGGATCATTATCCTGTTGAAGGACCCAGTTTGGTCCTAAATGGAGCTTCTCCGCATCCTGTCTAATGTTTTTCTGGAGTATCTCGAAATATTGCTCCTTCTTCATGGTTCCATCTATCTTGACCAAACTACCTGGACCACTAGCCGAAAAGGAGCCCCAAAACATTAGGCTACCACCACCATGTTTCAACGTGGGTATGGTGTTCTTTGGGTTGTAAGCTTCTGCTTTCTTCCTCCAAACGTAAGAAGCATCCATATGGCCAAACAATTCAATTTTTGTTTCGTCAGTCCACAAAATACTTGAGAAAACGGACTCTGGAGAATTCACATGGGTCCTAGCAAACTTTAGACGTGCTGCAAGGCGTTTTCCGGTGTGCAATGGAGTCCTTCTTGGTCTTCTTCCTTTCAGACCATTTTCATGCAGAGTCCTTTGCAATGTTTGCCTTGATATTTTTATGCCAGAAGACTCCAGATTTTCTAAAATGTCCTTAGTAGTGGTGGTTGGATTTGCATTAACACTTCTTACAATATTCCTGGTGGCTCTAGCAGACAGTTTCCTTTTCCTTCCTCTACCAATCAAGTTGTTTGTTGTGTGGTGGCTCTGGAATTTTTTGATGATGCTCTGTACTGTTGCTGTAGGGACCTCAAATTTCTTGGAAATTGACTTGTAACTTAAACCATCCTTATGTGAATTCACAATTTTAGTCCTAAGATCATTACTAAGCTCTTTTTTCTTCCCCATTCTAATAATTTTTATTCTTTTTTTGGTTTTCAGTTGATATCATTTTAATTTCTGAAAAATGCAAAAAACGAAATGAAATTAATCAAAGGTTGTATAAAAGCATTCAAAATAAGAATCAAACAGGAAACAAACAGTCAGAAACTTGATTAATACTGAAAAAATAAGGGGGTATGATTATTTTTGAACATTGCAGATTTTATAAATAGCTGTATATTTCTTTTATTACAAGTATCCCGAGATTTTAAAATGACGAAAATGATCAGAAGAGGTTTATTAAGAATATGTATCAATATGGACGTAAGCAATAAATTCTTACAAAGTTACACCTAATAAACTCAATTTTCAAGAGGGGGTATGAATAATATCGGGCACAAGTGTATATATATATATATATATATATATATATATATATATATATATATATATATACACCGATGAAGACATACTACACCGATGAAGACTGAAGGATCGGTCGAAAATTATATACTTATGAAAAAAGTTTTTTAATTTTTTTCATAATATTATTATTTTGTATTCCTGCACGTCATCAATTAAAAACGAATAAAGAAAAGTTATAAGCTTTTATACTTTTCGCATTCTTTTTTATTCATATATATATATATATATATATATATATATATATATACTAGCATGGGTGCCCGGCGTTGCCCGGGTGTTTGGAGGTGTATGCTGAGCAAAAAAAAGGGGGTAATTTTTTAAACTTTGACCCCTATTATGACCCCTGAAAATTTATTTTTTTGGCCTCAAATCAAGTTATTAAGTTAGATCCATGTCCACAGAAGCTATATCTAAAATTTCAAGTGTGGAGACCCAAAATTGTCGGAGAAGTTTGGTAGAGTTCTCAAAGCTCAAATCGTTTAACCTTGACCCCTTAATCGCCAAATTTCTGGCTAAAAACGGATCACATAGATTTTTCCAAATCTCAGTACCCTGTATATCAAATTTCGAGTCTGTAGACTAAAAATTGACAGAGTTATTTCGTAGGGAAATGTACACAGACACACACACACTTTCACTTTTATAGATATATAGATTTAAAATTTGAGTCTGACAGAATGACAAAATTATATTGCAAACCGATATATTAAACAAACGAACTTCAAAGAGACAAATGAACACATAAGTAAAAAAAAAAATTGTATTAGAAAACATTTCTTGATTATTCCACGTCTTTTTTTTTACAGACCTGACGACTGAGGTTCGCTCTTAATAAAAATTGTTTTTATAGTCTTAATTTTGACTTCCCTTTTCATAAAAAAACTAAAAAAAAATCAAGAAAGAAAAGAAATTTAATTTTATTCTTTTTTCATTAATTTCTTTCTGTGCAAAGCAATTCTTTCAAACTTACTCTGTTTCCAAAATGTTTTTATTTTATTCCCCTCCCCCTTCATTCATTTTCCTCCGCATCCTGGCAAGTAGTAAAATAAACCATTTATAATATTTATTCATGGATTTATTTACTAATCATTTCTTTTGTATCGGTAAATGAATTCCATTTAAAAAAAAACTGTAAAAGTCACGTTAAAGGTGATTAAGTTGGAAAGTAAGTAAAAATTTACCCTTTTTACTTTTATACGATTTCTGATCACTTTGAAAAAGGTGTGTGTGTGTGTGTGTTTTAAAAATGTTTTTTAACTGCTATAATCTCATTTATATATATATATATATATATATATATATATATATAACAACGTGAGTATTCATATCGTGGGTTTGTATTACTGTACACATAGATTCGAAAAAATAGTCAAAAACAAATATATAAATAAATGTTATCAAAGGCAAGATAAGTTACTTTTCTACCTAACTGGATATATTTTTTGTGTTTTTATTCAATGTAATATATTTATTCAGCTCGAAAAACATACAGTGTTTACCGATGTGTTGGAAAATTCAAGATGGCGTCTCACACCCTCTTTAACACCGTAAGTTTGGGAAAGGGTGTTATAAATAAAAAAAACTATACAAAATACTATTAAAAACCCGCCGAATATATGTCAACCTATGTCACGGTAACATATATTGAGCGAGTTTTTAACAGTATTTTAACAGGGCACATCGTAAAAACTGACCCATTAATTTTCCTGAAGTAAAAACTATATAGTTTTTAAACTTTTAAAACTATACATTATAAAAAGAAAACTGTTCGAGTGATTTTTTTTTTTACATGGGTGTCACCACTTATCAAGGCCCAGAGGCCACTCAAGGATAAGGGTTAATAGGTATACATTAGTCATTGTGATTTTAGCATAGTAAACAGTGGGAATTTTGTAACTTGGATTACTTGAAAAAGAAAACTGTTCGAATGATTGAAAATGAAAATAAAATAACAATGTAAATATATTGATAAGAAAAAAACAAAAACAAACGAAGTTTCCGTTTCAGGAACCCGAGTTTAATTTTATGTCGTAATCATTCAACTCGTTAGCGGTTTTATTCAGCGATTAGGGATAACCATACGACATATCTAATTACCAAAGCGATTTTTTTTTTATTAAAACTAAACCTGTTTAGTTTTAATGAACCAATTTTTTTAAAGCCAACACTTTAGTTATTTTGAGAGCGTGCAACTGCACCCGAAAAGATTGATTAGGAAACTCCAAATCCTTTTATGACGCGAAGAAAAAAAAAAAAAAAAAAAAGGCCTTTTATCGGCTTAAATGATAAACTAATGTTAAATATTAGTATTTAATATAATGAGATATCAATCTACACAATTTGCCATCGATTCTGAAATAAAATGAAATCCTGACATTGTGATCATTTTTGCAGGTGTTATGTGCCAAATATTGAAATAAGAATGTTTAAATTTAATTATTGTAATTTAAGTCTTTAATTTTAATGTCGATTTTATTTATAAAATATCTTTTTAGAAATCAATCTCAAAAACAATCTGAACAATAAATCTCTTTTGTTATGGCTAAGTTTTTGTCAAGGGTAGAAATTATAATAGATAAGTATTCATCCATGATGACATTTTACCGATTTCCTGGTTTACAGGTATTCTTGCTAAATTTCTTCGAAAGAATTGACATAAACAATACTTCAACTAAATACGTATATTTCATGCAATAATGACTTTTGTTTCTTCTGACTTTTCCTAAACTAAACATAAAACA
The DNA here is from genome assembly GCF_053919585.1 of Euprymna scolopes. NCBI lineage: Eukaryota > Metazoa > Mollusca > Cephalopoda > Sepiida > Sepiolidae > Euprymna > Euprymna scolopes. The sequence continues at coordinate 80,334,242 of NC_136492.1, forward strand.
TCGGTTAGGGTTAGTTTAACATTCTGTAAAAGTACCTTCCGTTTTTTTTTTTTGTACTTCTGCAGAGAAGGTAAAAAACCGATAAAAACTGGATATATTTTTCGTGTTTTTATTCAATTTAACATGTTTATTCAGCTCGAACAGCATACAGTGTTTACCGATGTGTTGGAAAATTCAAGATGGCGTCTCACACCCTCTTTAACACCGTAAGTTTGGGAAAAGGTGTTATAAATAAAAAAAACTATACAAAATACTATTAAAAACCCACCGAATATATGTCAACCTATGTCACGGTAACATATATTGAGCGAGTTTTTAACAGTATTTTAACCGGTTTTTTATTTATTACACCTTTTTCCAAACTTACCGTGTTAAAGAGAGAATCGGCCGCCATCTTGAATTTTCCAATACATCGGTAAACACTGTATGCTTTTCGAGCTGAATAAACATGTTAAATTGAATAAAAACACGAAAAATATATCCAGTTTGGTAGAAAAGTAACTTATCTTGCCTTTGATAACATTTATTTGTTATATATTTGTTTTTTGGCAACTTATTCGAATCTGTGTGTACAGTAATACAAACCCGAAATGAATTTAAGACAACGAGTGAAATGAGAAAATGAAGAAAATCACATTTGCTGTGTGTGTTTACTTTTTATGTAAGTCAGCGGGTTTGGTTGCCATAACAACGTGACGGTAGTGAACGTGTGTGTGTGCGTGTGTGCGTGTGTGCGCGTGTGC
>NC_136492.1:80339984-80564984 GCF_053919585.1 Euprymna scolopes
ATTTTTATGATATTTTATTAACAAAATATAATTTTTTATTGGACCGTGCCAATAAATATGATCATGACTGTATTTAAAGAAAAATGAAGGACCAATATTTTATTATGAAGTTTGCGTTGTTTCCTTTTTTTGTAAGAAAACATTTGAAAAAGCGCACGCCGGGTTAATGTCTATTAATTAAGAATTAATTTTACGCTTATTCACGATATTTTCTTCTTTAAAGTATTGTTCTATAACGAGGTGGATTTGATATTTTAAAACGTGTCATATGTTATATGTTGAGTCTGATATTTTGTTAATGATATTTTCTTATAACATCCGTATTAAAACGTAATAATCGTATGTATATTTGTTCAGCTAGGAAGGTATGATATTGACGTGTAAACTGAGTCATTATGTATCAGAATTATCACATGGGTATGTTTTACAGTTTATATATAAAAAGAATAATATATGCTTCATACCTTTTTTCTTGAGGAGTTCTTGTATTTTCACTTGTTGAACTCCGTGACGCAACCATAAAATGACCAGCATCATCACATTGAGACATCTGTTCTTTCTTTTCTGAAACCACAAGAACAATACTTTATATTTTTATAATATAAATTTATTTCAGTTGTCTCAAATGGTTTCACAGGGTCTGCATTTCTTCTACATGTTTCTTCTTCTCCCAGCCCGCTTCTTGGCCGTCAAGTACGTCTATTCACCTGTGTGACTAGACCTCAACTCTGTCGTCTGTTAACTCTGGTGTCGACTCTAAACTTCCCGGCTTCTGACCTCAGTTCCGTTACGTCATCATTCAATAGCATACGTATCCCTTACGTGTGACCTTTCCACGTATGCCTGCCCAAGGTTATGTTGTTTATATTTAACCTAGCTAATGTATATAAACATATCAGCTAAACTCCATTGTTACAGTTAATTCTATAAACAATAAATAACTCCCAATAAAACTATTTTAAGAATAGCATAGATAAATAAATAGATAGACAGATAGTTCGATAATAACTAATTAACTTTTATAATGTTTATTACCCAACAGTAATTGACTTTTTAATTAATGTTTTCTTTGTTTGTATAAAATCTATTAATAAATAATGCAAACATCTTGTGTCTATCATGTTTATTTTTGTTTTTATAACGAGTTCAGTCTCTAGGATTATTTGATTTTATTTCGGCAGAAAAATAATCTAAAAAGCAAGCGAAAGAGAGAGAGAGAGACGAAGAGAAAAAAGTTGGAAAGAATATATACACAGAGAGAGAGAGAGAGAGAGAGAGAGAGAGAGAGAGAGAGAGAGAGAGAGAGAAGTTGAGATAGATAGATAGATAGATAGATAGGGAGAGGGATTGAGAGGGAAAAAACTGTTGTAGATAATGTTGCCGTCATGAAATGTTTGTTTTATCTTTGGCATAAAAAGAACATTACACAGTGAAAAATATCTACGCCAGTTTTTATTCCTCTGTCTGCCTCCCTCTCTCTCTATATATATTCTTCCCAACTTTCTCTCTCTATCTCTCTATATATCTCGCTCGCTTTTTACATTTCTTTTTATGCTGAAGAAAAAACATTTCACAACGAACAATATATACATCGGTTTTTATCCCCCTCCCCCTCCTCCCTCTCTCTTTCTCTCTCTCTCTCTCTCTCTATATATATATTCGCTCTGTCACTCTCTCATAGTCGAAAACCTATGTAGACAAGATAAGTAACATGATTGCAATCTAACTAATTGTAGGAAGATATGTAATTGAAATCGCCCACATTAAAAGTAAATGTCAGTAAGGTATCAAAAAGATAAAAAAAACGCATCGTTATAAAAAAGTAAAAGAAAACCAAAAAAATCGAAAAATGTACAATGGTATTCATACATATTTTTGTCAGGGTTTGATTTTTCTGGGCTGGGGTGGCGTGTTGTCAATGTGTGCATAAGTCAGTGTAAGGTTATCAGTATTTAATTTTCTGTTTATGAGAGGTTAATATGTTTTTATTTGGTGTATTTTTTAAACGATTTCCTCTCGCAGAGAGTGTCGCCATATTTGAAAAGTTCTGGAGTGTTCATTTATGCATTAAGAAGTAGATTTCGGAATAATCGAATTGCCAGCTCTCAGCAAATGAGAATGGGTGGAATTTGAGAAGGGAATTTATTATTTTTTGGATCAGGAAATGGAAAGATTATGTTATGTCTATGAGTTTTTGATCCAGTTACGAAGGGTTCAAGCACAATATCTGTAGAATGTGTATTTTTTCTCCCGCTCTTGACCGGGGACGGTAGGAGGACTTAATATTTAAGGGGAAAATAGGAAGTACTTTCTCTAAAGATAATGCGATTGTGATGGTGTTGATCCTGGGATGAAATGTAGGATTTTGTTATAGCGACTAAATGTGTCTAAAATGTTACATAAGATAGTGTCTAATAGACTTGAGCATAATAAATTTGCAAACTTACGGTACTTTGGTTCCGAGGGGAATTTCTGCGATCAAAATATTATATATGGAGATGTAAAGGTATACAGTTATACATATATAATCTAAAAAAAAATAGCCAAACTGCAATTTTTATCCAGCGGTTGATATTTTTGGGTGAAATCCTTTATTTAGTGTTAAAGACTTTATTAAATGATCACCGAGATAGTGTCTTATAAATGAGACCCCGTTAGAAAATGAGTTCATTCTCTATGATTAATGAATGTAATTTGCTCTTCTAAACATAATGTAGGCTACGTTTTATGTTCTGTAAAAACTTATTAATAAACCAACGCAAACATCGTGTGTCTATTTTTCTATTTTTTTATTTTTAAATGAGTTCATTGTCTACGATTAAGCGATTTATTTATATATAATTTTAATCTATAAAAGAATACATGCCATTATATAACAAAAAGGTAAAATCTTTTAGCCCCCCCCCACAAGTAAGAGACACTGTGGATAAGTACGAAAATGTAAATTACCGCAGTTCACACATATTTATAGAAATGTTTATTTTGTAATGTAAGGTGCAATTTTTCAACGACCAAGGAGAGGAAATATTAAGCTTAGTGTAAGAACTTTGCTCCTAGGCAAATGGTTTATGACATTTAAAAAAATACTTTCTGTGTTTTACGTATATATTGCACTATTCACTACAATAGTTTTAAAATAGTAACTTCACCGACAAAAATACTACTTTTGTTCTGTAACAGAACTTATTAATAAACACACGCAGACCTTGTCAGTGTATCGTTGATTAATTACTTTTGTTTAAATGAGTTCATTGTTAACGACTATGTGAGCTCCTAATTACTTGTCTCCCCACAAGAGCAAGAGTTAGACACAGGTCTGTTTTTAATGTGGCGAAAATCCAACTTTCCAAAAAGTTAACTCTGGATAAGAGCAGAAATAAAAATTGTCTCAGTTATGAAGAATTTCTTTGTCCACTGTTCGAGGACAGAAATAATAAAGTGTAATAAACTGTAGATCAGATACTACACTGTGATCTTGGTCCGAGTTACATGCAACAAAATGTAAATATTTATTGCTGAAAGTGCACAGTATAATGATGTTTTGTGACGTGACCGCCCCAGGGAGCGATTAGGCTTCCCACTGGGGGGAGGCTGTGACTACCGAAACACTGGAAAATGTCGGGTAGATATAATTGTTTTATTCTTTAAGTATCGTTGTGTGCTCAGACAACGCCAACCACCCCTGCTGAGATAAAGATTGGATTTATAAATTCCATTGTTTTATGAAAGCGACAACTTAATGTCACTTTGAGAGACTTAAGGAAAACATAATTTCGTTTCCGATGCCAATGAATGGTGACCCAGGGTTGTTTGGCCTTTGAGTGCAGTTACCAGGCAGACGAGGTCACGGGCTTAACCTCTCGATCGTGAGAACTTCACTTGCAATTCACAGGTGCAGCCGAGGAAGATGGGACCTCCCCTGAGGTGATGTAACTAGTTGCGATTGGTCCAGGAGGCGTCCCCAGCCCACACCTCACCTCACTATATGAACGGGTCTCCACGGTGAAAACGGCAGAATCGAGATGAGACTTTGAGAGAATCAAGCACCATCGAAGAGTCGTCACCTCTCTCCTACCGCATTCTTTCACCGCCATACCTTGGGAGAGAAATTAATCTATTGTTATTTTTTTTGCTCAGTGGAGTCTGTCAAAATCAACATTGAACTACGGAATATTGTATATAAGTACATATATTGTATATCTTATCTTGAATTAATCAATAGAATAGATAATTGAGTTTGTTTTTCTTTTGTGTGCATGGGATTGATTTCCTTCCAGCACGACAGATCGACGAAGAAGCGGCATATCAACTCGATTGTGAAATAAAGACCAACCAAATCGATTGACGGGTCCTGCTACATTGAGATACCTTGCGTAGGACGAGCACATGTCACATTTGGCGACCTGCGACGGGGATAGCTTCACATGTGGAGACGTTTAACCAGGATAGGTCCACAGTTTGTTTTAGTAAAAAAAAATATAATGCGAGAGGTGAAATCTGAATAAATAAAGATAACGCGAGATAAAAATGCTGTTGTTGTTGACGTGTGATAATTGATATTGAACTTTGTGGGTGAATCGTCGGCGATTAAACAAAAATGCGTAAAAATATATGTAATGCTAACTAGCGGGATTTGTTTTAGACTTTGTGCGATTTGATAAAAAATTTGTTGCGCTTTGCGATACGTCAAATTTTAAATGAAGTTGAGAAGCTGTGTAACCGTTCGAAAATAGTAGAATATTGAGAGAATAATGGATTAGCGGAATAAAAATAAAATCATGCAATGAAATCGCTGGAAAAGTCAGATGATGATTGGAAATGGATCGATGATTTTCGTCGAAAATGAGGTGTGGTGAAAAGAGGAAAAAGTAACGAATAAAATATAATACCCTCGGTCGTGGGTAGGGAGGTATTTCTATGAAATATTAAGCCCGGTGTATTATGGAAATGTGTGAGGAGAAAGTAATTAAGGAATGAGTAAAGTGCTACCACCTCTATGTATGTTGTTTGGGCGAATGAATTTTGCTGGGATTTATATAGAAAGATACGATACTGGTTAAAAGCGAAGCGCAATATTCGGAAAACTTGCACAAAATAAAAGGAGATTCTGTGAGCATATTTAATTTTTATGTGTCATCTGCGTTTATATAATGTCTTTTTCGTAGAGGGAAAAATCGTTATCATTTTATTTTTTAATATTATTATATATATACATATACACACACATATATATATATATATATATATATATATATATATATATATATATATATATATATATATATCCATAAAATGGAAGCGACAATGCATATGTAGAGAAGGAAACGCATGTGAAAGTAATGGGTGGCAACTCTCCAAGCTCATGGGCGCTGACACCTGAAATAAAGTTATCGTTGAAAAAATAAAATTATTACGACATATATATATATATATATATATATATATATATATATATATATATATATATATATATATATATATATATATATATATAAGAGTAGGTAGTTGATTGCTTGAAGCATTGTTGGTAAAGAAATATATAGAATTCTTTTTAAAAGCCAAAGACAATGTGGAGAAAGACCGGAATTATGAAGTAAATACAGAAAAGCAAACAAATGTAGACGGGTATGCTTGAGTAGAGGAGTGTCTAGCCTTTATTCGTTGAGGCTCAACAGATATTCCTTCAGCCTGGACGTCGTCTCCCTGTACACCTCCATCCCGGCACACCTTGCCATCAACCTCATGGCTGACCTCATATCCTCCAATAACTTACACTGTTTCGGAATAACCCCTGCCGACATCCATCAACTTCTCCTAGTGAGTTGACAACACATACTTCACATTTCTTAACCACACCTATAAACCAGTGTCTGGCCTACCCATGGGCTCTAGCCTCTCCTTTCTACTAGCTATTGCTTATATGGATAGACTCGAAAGACAAGCACTCAGCACTTGCAACTCCTACCTTCTCTTCACGAGATATATAGTTGACACCCTCATACTCACATGCTCCCGAGCAGAAGCCATCAAAATCTTCAACACATTTAACAAAGTCCGACCCCCACCTACAGTTCACCATAGAACACCCAGACAAATCTGGTTCCTTCTCATTCCTTGATTTCAAACTTAACATCAAAGAAAACGGCTCTGTATACACAGAATTCTACAGGAAACCTACCAGCAGACATTTGTATACTTTAGATCCGCCTTACCCCTCAAAGACAAACTGAGCTATGCACACGCAGAGATTTCACGCATACGCAACAAGTGCACTAACACACTCGACAAAATACTGCACACTAACAACTTCCTACACACACTCTCCATAAACGGCTGTCCCAATTCTACCTTATCCTCACTCAAAAAAGATAAAAACGCCAACGCCAAGCTCTCTCAAATACCTGTTTCCTCAAGCTCCCCTTCTTCAATGATAGAATCTCCTCCGCCATCTGTAGAGCCATACACCACGAGAAGCTAGAATACACCTATCCACACCGGCACCACCTTAAGACAGCACCTAATCCGGAAACACCCACCACATACACCCGACGCTTGCTCCCTATCTAACTGTCCCATCAAAGATACAGGCATGTTTGCGCACCCACGTGGTCTATGACCTGCAATACACTAAATGCAACAATCATTCATAGGGAGTACCACCAGACCAGTACACCAACGCGTTAAAGGACATATAAACACCAGGATCTCATCATTCCACAAACATATAATCAGCACAAAACGTAATATTCGCGTTTATATCCTTGCCTCAGTCAGAAACGTTGGAAACCTTAGAATTGCAGAAGCACTCCTTATCTCGAAACACAAACCTTCCCTGAATAACAAACTAGAACTGAGCTCTCCCTTTGTCCTTTGACCCCCCCATTATAAGCGAACCAGAGCAACGACAATACACAACTTCTAAAAAAAAAAAAAAAAAAAAAAAAAATATATGCATGAATACTAAAAAAGAAAAACAATACATATATATATAAATCGAAGTATATAGAATTAATAAATAATACGATACTCATAGAAACAGCAAGATAGAAAAAAATTAAATAAAAAGAAAGTAAAAAAAGAATTAAAAACCATGTGTGGTAGGTATATATAGTATGTATATTTTTAGCAAACTTTAGCAAGATAAAAAAAAATAAATACATAAAAAAGAAAGAAAAGATACAATAAAGTCACACCGAATTATCTACCTTACACTATAATTTACCCGGTACTGTATATTTAAAAATATATATATATATAAATAAGTGGCTATCTCTCTCTCTCTCTCTCTCTCTCTATATATATATATATATATATATATATATAAATAAAGACAGAGTATTATAGCTACAAAATAAAACAAATAAATAACATAAATGCTCAAAAGATTAAGCCCGAATCACCCCCTTAACACACGAATACAGATACATAAAAGATAAAACAAAACAAAAACGTAAAAAAACAACTATAAACAAAAGAACACAAAATAAAAGCATCAACAACAGCATCGGAAAAACGGGAGAAAAAATATACGTATTTAATATTTAATACAAGCTAATATAAAACATATATATATATATATATATATATATATATATATATATATATAATACATCTAAAAGAGATAAAATAAGGTCTTAAATTAAAGTGTATATATAGTGAAGATTATTATGTTTTATACTTCTAAAAATCCAAAATTGAAAATGCACCATATATCCTAACTTGTGACGTTTATCTTAAAAGTTGACCATATTTTGGATTTTTAGAAGCATAAAACATAATAATCTTCATTAATGAATTAGGGAAATAAAATATCATAGCAAAAAAGAGAAATGACTCATAGGTTAAATGAAAACTTACTTCGTTTTTAAACGCAGGCGGTGTTGCTCATACCAATAATTAAAAATGAATTAAATTAAATGTAAATTAAATAAAAAATAAATTAAATAAATAAACATAATATAACATTTCTAAATAGAATACTTAAAAAACAATTCTATTACTAATTTCCATTAAAAAATTAGAACAAATTGTTAAAACAGATTTTCCTTAATGTAATATGCAAATGACATAGCCTCTTGAATGTTGATTTATTTTGAATAAATAGTATATATAGGAATTATGCAGGAACAAAAGTATATGAGTCCGTTTTCAGTATTAAACTTTTTTGTGAACAAGTGTACCATTTGTATATATTAACCAAATTGTAAACAAATAAAGACAGGAATAAGACTATTATAATAGACTATATATATATATATATAACTACTTAATTTACTCACATAAAATTAATATACGAAAGTATAGATTTATGCGTAAACTTTAAGTATTTACTTCAAAAGTGCTCAATACGTAGGTAGAGCTAGTTAGTGATTTATAAAATATATATGGCGATTAAGCTACACTGAATATTCCGCGTTTCATCCACTCTATGACTCCTCAGACTTATGCGCATAAGCCTGAAGAGTCCTAAAGTGGATGAAACGCGGAATATTCAGTGTAGCTTAATCGCTATATATATTTTATAAATTACTATATATATATATATATATATATATATATATATATATATATATATATATGTAAAATTTCTAGCTAGGAGGGACGGCCCACAAACTTAATTATTAAAATTTATAAGTATCAATTGTTAGTAATAATACACATCTTAAAGACAAGAAAACGTTTGAAAATCTGAAAATTCCCGTGGAGTAAATGATGAAGAGCTTGGTGCGGGTGATACTAAGAATACGATTACGAAGTTAATGTTTCTTGGCTTGACTTCACGAACGAAGATCCTATCAAGGGGGCTGTCCACGTCGACTGCATGCACGCTTGTGGCTGACGAGTCCGATACGAGACAAACAGGTTTGGCCGCAGTGGCTGCAGTCAAATGTCACGTCAGGTACAGCTGCTGAGGCTTCCTGGATCTTTCTCCTGCAGCTTTTCTTCCGTAGACTCTCTGTGCGGAAGACATCAAAAGAGGTGACAGCCTAGTGGACAGTGCGTCGCTAGGTGTCACGGTCAGTAGCGAGAGTAGACCACTGCTGGTTGTCAATGTGGCAGTCACCAGAGGCCTTCTTCAGAGTCTTTATATCGTTTCATCGGTGCTCCGCTGTCAAAACGGCCAGTAGAGGGTTCGCCATATAGGGCTATCTTTAGCAGGCGATGATGGTGCGGAGGCAGCGCTGATGGAAACGTTCGAGAAGTCGTTGTTGGTGACGGTAAGTTGTCCACGATTCAGAGCCATAAGGAGGGTGGAAAGTACTACGGCTCTGTACACACTGATTTTTATGCTCTTCTTCAAGTGTTTGTTTTTCTAGACTATGTTGTACAGTCTGCCAAAAGCATTGTTTGCCTTGGTCAGTGTTGTCGATTTCCCTCTCGAGCTTGGCATCTGATGTGATGGTGCATACCAGATTAATAAACTGGTGGAAGATCTTCAGCTTAGTCTCGCCAATTGTGATGGGGAGGGACGGTAAACTACCCGAGGAGCGGACTGATGGAGCGGACTTCTCTCTTTTTCAAACTGAGCTCGAGTTTGAAAAGCTGGGCAGCCTCTGTGAAGCAGGATACGAGGCGCTGCAAGGCTCTTTCGGTGTGGGCAACGAGGACAGCGTCTTCGCAAAGAGGAGGTTACGAATCAGTTGCTTGAGTCTTTGTGTGGGCTTGTAGCCTTCTGAGATTGAACAGACTGCCGTCGAGGCGATAGCGAATGTAAACAGCGTCGTCATCGTCAAGATCTTCGGTCACCTGCTTGAGCATCATGCTGAAGAAGATGCTGAAGAGAGTCGGTGCCAGGATATATCCCTGTTTCACGCCATTGACGGCGAGGAAGGGTTCTGAGAGGTTGTTATTCACTCTTACCTGGCCTGGTTCTCAAGCAGCTGAATGATGATGCTGAGGAGCTTTGAGAAGGGCATCCGAGGCGCTCCAAGATCAGACAAACACATATATAAATATACGTATGTCTTGTTGATGCCGACTACTTTCATCTAATATTTAAGTCTATATGTATCATATATTCAAGTATATGTAGAATATATTCATATATAATTACATCACACATTATATTTACTTAAAGAGAATATGTACCTTTGTAAAATCGATTCATGGACACTAACCCAGCTTATTATCAATGATGTTTGAATAATATATGATGTGTCGTCGGCTTTGTTTATGAGATACCATCAGGTGTTTAGACGACATATACGCCAGTTAAACTGCAACAAACGAAAGATTTCAATCTTTCTATTCGTCGGAAAGAAAATAGGTTTGCCACCTGGGCTACAGCATATCTATGTATATGTAATGCGGAGCACGCGACTTTAAAACGCTTTCAGCAAACAAACGAGACGTTACATATAATTAAATCATATTTTTCTAATAAATGCAGATGCGATGACTAGAAATAAGAAGTAGTAAATGTGGCTTAGAAATTATCGATCCTGGTTCGCTAGAGATAAAAATGTAGAATTGATAATGATCTAAGAAAAAAAAAAACAATAGGAGAAAAAACATGCACGGAAATAGCGAATAAATCTTATTATAATGGATAGTAAGTGTCTGTCTAATATATAACGTGTCCGGTACATATTTACTCAGATCCAACACGTTGTATAGAAAGTCACTCGCAAACGAACAAAAGAAATGAATTCGACTCGGATTTTATTTTTCAGTTTTAACAAAAGGCATTTATTAACAGCACTTTCCAACCTACACATGAATCTTGTATTGTTTACAGTTCCTCTCGTCTGCCATGTGATTAAAAAGGCTCTGCCGTCTCGACACGTATTTTCCAGTCTCTCATTCAACCACGGAAGTTACATGGCTATCTCACGCCAGCACGGATTCGTTGGTCGCTGTCGCCACCACGTGGTTCCATATATACTTCCGTTTTTCATTGCTTCCTCTTTTTCCGTTGTGACGTCACTTCGCGCTACAGCTTGTTATCTGCACACACATATCATGCCGCTGCTACTGTATACGTTTCCGTGGCTTTGTTACAAATAAATATATTACTAATGAAGATTTAGTATATCTCTCAGTTGAAAACCAAAAACTATATTATTATTATATTTTAATGCTTAACCCGGTGTACTATACTATTTCAAGCGCATTACACAATTTAGACAGTAAATTCATCCGATATTTTGTGGTAAAAGATCAGTTTGGAGAAGCCATTCCAAAAAGTGAAATGCGTTTTGGAATTGCCGTTTCTTCCAATTTAATGCTAAAGTTGGGTTGGTGTCAGCTTGCGTTCATTCAGTGGAATTTAAGATTATGGGTAAGTCGGTGATTGTTTATTAATCTGTTTTTCTATGATTTCATTTGCTTTTGTGGAGAGAAGCATGTGTGAAGAGGTGAGTATGGGTATGCATATGTTTTTCTGTGATTATTTTGTTTAATAACTGTGTGTATATGCATGTCCGTGTGAAAGCGCGTGTATATGCGCAGAGATCGAGTGTGTGTGACTGTGCGTGTTTTTGAGTGATTCAATGTACCTGTTTTGATCCGTTTGTGCGAGTGTATATATGCACCCCTACCCAGTAATACGAGAACAAGTATGTATAAATAATAGTTAAAAGGAGAAGTAGAAATAATCAGCAATGTATGTATAGCTTGATGTGTGTTCCTGTATATGTGTGTGTATGTGTTTAATATTTATTTAAATGTATGAGTATATTTGTATGCGTATATACACCGTATACGCAGATCAAAATAGGCACATTAAAGCCCTTAAAAACGCGCAGATTCTCTCTCTCTCACACACAAACACACACACACACACACACATGAACACAATTATGAAACCGTAGAACAACATATACATACGAACGCACATCCCAGATACATGATTCTCCCACAAAACAAATGGAATCATAAAAAATGAAAAATAAACAATCACCGACCTACCCACAATCTTATAATCCACTGAATAAACTCACCCTAACCCCACCCTAACCAATGCGGTGGGCCACACTTAAGTTGTAAGAAAGGGAAATTCAAAAAATTGTTTTGAAAGGTATCTACCCACATTCAGATTTGGACGTATCTAATTCTAATTTAGCATCAAAAGTTAGGGATAGTTATTGAAAATAAAACACACACACACACACACATATATATAATCGTGCTCGAAATCATGAGTTATTAGAAAGGGGTGAGATCACGGACATGGAAACAATTTTGATAAATATACAAATGCGATGGTCTGGGCATCTTGTAAGAATGGATGACTCAAAATTTCCAAAGCAGCCTACCGCTCCAGAAGATATCTCACTACTGATGCAATTCTCCATCTATATAAAAGCCAAGTACGTGCAAGGATGGAGTACTGTTGACACATCTGGGCAGGAGCTGCTAAAAACAGCCTATCCTGCCTTGACAGAGTACAAAATAGACTTCGTGGCTTAGTGGGGGATGCCCTTTTCTCTTCCCTGCAACCTCTCTCCCACAGAAGAGACGTTGCGAACATATCTTTGTTTTATCGTTATTTCCATGGCAAGTGCTCGTCTGAGCTCCAATCTCTGACCCTCCCTCGCCAATCTTTCACGATAAACACCCGTCTAGCTGAAACTACTGTCAATAATTTTCCTCACTCTTTATCTGTGCCTAAATCAAAACGTAGATTCCATAAACAAAGCTTCTTTCTTATAACTGCACGCCTGTGGAACTCTTTACCGCTTACCTGTTTCCACCTCATATCTTCAAGTCCAACATAAACAAATTCCTAATGAATCGCTCCTTAAAGTAATGACACTGTATCAAATCTCCAATACTAACGAATAATACAACACTATCCCATTGATTACTGTACACGCAATAACTTTTATTCCGAATGGCTTCTGGGCCTTGATAAGTGGTGACCTCCATGTAGAAAAAACAACAAAAAACATAATAAAGATCTAAAATGTAAATAAAAAAACATACTTGTGTGCAACCACCGATGGTCAAAACCAAAACGTCTAGCTTACGATTTACTTATTCCTTTGACGTTAATGCGGGAGCTATGAACACATGTTAACTACAAGGCTAAAAATTAAAACATGAACCAATATCTATTACGTTATGCATACATATTCGAACTGTCGTAATTCGACTTTCACCTGGCAAACTCCATTGTTTTAATTTTCATACTTTTGCACCAATCTTCCACGGCTAAAAACCAAATATAAAGTTTTGCATAGGTTCGAATACCCTGTATATTAAGTTTCACGCACGTAGACCAAAAGCTGACAGAGTTGGTTAGGCAAATTTGTTTAAACAAATATATATAAACGCATGCATATATATATATATATATATATATATATATATATATATATATATATATATATAAAGAGGTTTGTGTTTACTTTAAACTTTTTATGCAAATATTATGCACATATGTTATATAAAATATCTGCATAAATATAATTACACATAATCGTTAATATAATCATCATCCCATAAGAAAACCGAAAAATCTAATAGGGAATTAATTAAAATGAATGCTTAAAAGAATATGCCGATGAGCTAGATCTATTGTAGATGAATGCAATTCTACTGCCCATATAAAACAAAGTTGTATTTTCTTTTTAAATAAATAGAAAAAAAGAGTTTTTAATATAAAAATCAATACACAACTCCCCAAAATTTATAGGAGTATAGAAGATTTATTAATTCGATACATCTTTTTCCTTCCGAGTTACTGCCGTTTACTTGTTATGACCTTCCATTTCTTGCAATAAATAATTTTACCAAGAATTTTTCATAAGTTTTGGTTTCGGTTATAGCTGATGACATTCAAGTCATCTATTTTTTTTATAAATAAATGTATCAATACTTCTTAAAATGTTTTAGTTTCGGTTGCGATTATATATATATATATATATATATATATATTTATATATATAGTGTATTTAGGCAGCATGTTTTAATTTAGACGGACATTGTCGAACAGCACGGAGTGTTTCTGCTTAACTGTCTTTTTTTGTAACTTCTCCATTTCTCGTATAACTGTTCTAATATCTCGGTCGAATTTGTGTAATAAAGTTCCATAGTCGTTTTTGTCTATCTGGTTTTTTATTACCCCGACAAAAGGAGTGTGGACCTGTAAATTCACCCTTGTCCGTTCGTCTGTTCGTCAGTCCAAACCTTTCTTAATAACTATGCCTTCGAATTTTTTTAAAGTTTGCACGAACGTTAAACATGATATGAGTAAAAAAGTAACAGAACGGATTTCCAGAATGTTGTTTGTCTATACTTCACGATAACTCTTGGGTGTGCCCCAGGGGCTCTTCTAGGGCTAATAAAAACACTCCATTTTTGGGACTATTTTACCATATTTGTCCAACATTTTCTGTGTATGTGTATTTAGCAGTTTTGCATGGTGCTGAACTCAAATTTAAACATGTTAAGTCCTTGGAGATTTTTGGGGCTAAACGGAGTGGAACAAATGATGGACTTATTCATTTCTTTGTTTGCATGGTGCAGAACTCAAATTTACATGTTTTGGCTTGAAACTGTGCCGTTTGTTCATTTTTGCCAAGATTTGACGTTCCCGTCAAATCAGGGCTCTAAATCTGTTTTGAAAATGGGGGATCGATTTACTAAAACGTCGTATGTGAAACTGAACCCCCTTCCAAATCTGTAAGCATTGAGTTTTTTTATTTTTTATTTTTTACTAATCTAGTATCCTCGTGTCCAATAATCCGCAGAAATAGGTGAAAAAAGACGAAAAGAAAAAAATTGTAAGGAGTGCCGATTGTTCAGAAGCACCTACATATTTTTTAAAATCATTTTCTTTACCCAAGTTGTGCATGATTAAAACTAGAACTTGATTAAAAAATAACTACGTCTAAAATTATTTATTTACGATTGTTTTGTTTGCATTTTTCATTGCAAGTTGCAATTGTTTTTAAACAAAAAAAAAAACAAAAAACAAAGCCAATAAGTTTTTCTAATGTAAAAAAACCTACTTGATCAATTTACATATTTAAAAAACTATTTATTAAAAAACTATTTATTAAAAAAAGTATTTATTAAAAAAACTATTTATTAAAAGACTATTTGGATTTTTTACGACCCAATGTAGTGTAGTTTACTTCCCAAAAAGAAATCAAAATCTACTTTTTTTTTTGACTAATCCGTTTTAACAGCCTTCAAAGATAATTTAAAATAAGGAATAAAAAAAAAAAAACTAATTAAAATTTAACATTTTAGCGTGGGGAATCACTTTCCTATATGAATTTAATATAAATTGGCGACGTGGCGAGACATGTAATCTTAAGGATTTTTTCTAGTTTAGTGGCGGGGGTGGAGATAGAAAGGGAAAATGGCGTGCGGTAGAGTCATAAGTTCCAAACATTTTAATAAATAAGTAGAAACGCTTCAAAATGTGTGTTATTTTTTAAGATTTACTTTGAAAAAGTTTCACCGTTAAATATTACTTAATGGGTTAATTATTTCCTGATATTTTTAAGGTTGTTAAAACACACACACACACATACTCATACACACATACACACACAAAAAGGGTAGACCTGTACAATGCACACACTCTCCTTGTATTAAAAAAAACAATTTTACAACGAATTACACCCCTTTTATACAAAGGATGTTTCATTTAATCTAAGGGTTATAATGTTAAGTTCTCTATTATCTAATGCATTCCGTATGGTTTTTGCTGCTCTCCATGTCGCTTATTTTCGCGCGTGCATGCTTAAAATTTTTGCGCGTTTATACATTTATTCTGTATACTCACTATTCTATAGCTTGGTATAACATATACTGACCCAACGGTTAACAGGAAGTCTGGTATATCTATATATCATGTATATATATATCATATATATATATATATATATCATATATATATCATATATATATATATGTCCTATATATATCATATATATATCATATAAATATATCATATATATATCATATATATCATATAAATATATCATATATATATCATATATATATCATATCATATAAATATATCATATATATAAATCATATATCATATATATCATATATATCATATATATATCTATCATATATATATCATATATATCATATATACATCATATATATATACCATATATATATCATATATATGTCATATATATATCATATATATATATCGTAGATATATCATATATATATGTAATATATATATATCATATATATATCATATATATATCATATATATAATATATATCATATATATATATATACAATATATCTATCATATATATAATATATATCATATATATATATATACAATATATCTATCATATATATATCATATATATATCATATATATCATATATATATCATATATATAATATATATATCATATATATCATATATATCATATATATATATGATATATATAATATATATATATCATATATATATCATATATATATATCATATATATCATATATATATCATATATATATCATATATATTATATATATATCATACATATATATCATATATATATCATACATATATATCATATATATATCATATATATATATCATATATATAATACTATATATATAATATAATATATATATCATATAATATATATATCATATATATCATATATGTATGATATATATATCATATATATCATACATATATCATATATATTATTATACATCAGATATATATATAATATATATATCATATATATATCATATATATACGTCACATATATATATATATCCTATATATGACATAGATATATCATATATATGTATGTAATACATATATCATATATATATATGTAATATATATATCATATATATATATATGTAATATATATATCATATATATATCATACATATATATCATATATATATCTTATATATATCATATATATATCACATATATATCATATATATATCATATATATATCATATATATATCATATATATCATATATATATCATATATATCATATATATATATCATATATATATCATATATATCATATATATCATATATATATCATATATATATAATATATATATCGTATATATATCATATCATATATATAATTATACATAAGATACATATATAATCTATATATAATATATATATTATATATCATGTATATAATATATATATCATATATAAATAATTATATATCATATATATATATATAATTATATATCACATATATATAATTATATATCATATATATGATTATATATCATATATATATAATTATATATCATATATATGATTATATATCATATATATATAATTATATATCATATATATGATTATATATCATATATATATAATTATATATCATATATATATGATATATATCATCTATATAATATATATATCGTATATATATCATATATATATATCATATATATCATATATATATCATATATATCATATATATATCATATATATCATATATAATATATATATCATGTATATCATATATCATATATATCATATATATATCATGTATATATATATATCAAAAATATATCATATATATATCATATATATATCATATATGTATCATATATATATCATATATATATCATATATCATATACATATCATATATATATATCATATACATATCATATACATATCATATATATATGATATATATCATATATATATGATATATATATATCATATATCATATATATATTTCATATATATATCATATATATCATATATATATATCACCTATATATGATATATATATATCATATATATCATATATATATATATCATATATATCATATATATATATCATATATATCATATATATATCATATATATCATATATATATCATATATATATATCATATATCATATATATATTACATATATATATATCATATATATATCATATATCATATATATATTACATATATATATATCATATATATATCATATATATATCACCTATATATTATATATATATATCATATATATCATATATATATATCATATATATCATATATATATATCATATATATCATATATATATATCATATATATCATATATATATCATATATACATCTATTATATATACATATATCATATATATATCATATATATCATATATATATATATATATATATGGTATATATCATATATATATATCATATGTATATATCATATATATATCATATATATATATGGTATATATCATATATATATATATCATATGTATATATCATATATATATCATATATATATATGGTATATATCATATATATTTATATATATATGGTATATATCATATATATATCATAAATATATCATATATATATCATATATATATCAAATACATTTCATACATATATCATATATATTTCATATATCTATCATATGTATATATCATATATATTTCATATATATATCATATATATTTCATATATATATCATATATATTTCATATATATATCATATGTATATATATCATATATATATCATATCATATATATATATGATATATCATATATCATATCATATATATATAATATATATATATCATATATATATCATATATCATATATCATATCATATATATATAATATATATATATCATATATATATCATATATATATCATATATATATCATGTATATATCATTTATATATCATGTATATATCATTTATATATCATGTATATATCATTTATATATCATATATATCATTTATATATCATATATATCATATATATATATCATATATGTATCATATATATATATCATATATGTATCATATATATCATATATGTATCATATATATATATCATATATGTATCATATATGTATCATATATGTATCATATATATATCATATATATCATATATATATCATATATATATCATAATATATCATATATATATCATAATATATCACATATATATCATAATATATCACATATATATATCATATATATATCATATATATGTATATCATATATATATATCATATATATATCATATATATATCTATTATATGTATATGTCATATATATATCATATATATCTATCATATATATTTATCATATATATATCATATATATATCATATATATCTTTCATACATATATATCATATATATCTTTCATACATATATATCATATATATCATATATATATCATATATACATCATATATAAAATCATATATATATCATATATATATATCATATATATATCATTTATATATCATATATATATATATCATATATATATCATATATATATCATTTATATATCATTATATATCATTATATATATATCATATATATCATTATATATATATCATATATATATCATTATATATATATATCATATATATCATTATATATATCATATATATATCATTATATATATCATATATATATCATTATATATATATCATATATATCATATATATATCATTATGATATTTTATATATATACAATATATTATATGATATTTTATATATATACAATATATATCATTATATATATATCACATATATATAATATATATATATCATATATATATCATATATATATAATAATGCATAATCACATTGACACACTGGCTACCGTCAGATCACCGAAGCCGAAGTTAAGCAACGTTGAGCCAGGTCATTACGAAAATGTGTGACCAATTTTGGAAGTCCAGGTGCTGTATGTAGGAGGACGTCGATAAATCCCTGCAAAAATTTGTAAAAACCGAACGTCGTCATCTTCCCTAACGTGGATATACATACGACTGGGGACCGCTTGTGAATTTCATACTTCTATGAAACGTCCTCCTCTGGAGGAAGCCGGTTAAACCCTGAATAAGTTTGGTTCTTTCTTCACACACACATATATATATATATATATATATATATATATATATATATATATATATATACGTATGTGTGTGTGTGTGTGTTTCCTGTATCCGCAGTACAAGAAGATATAATATTTTTATGTCGCGATTCAGTATTTATTACAACAGCGATGAATACACGTTATATGCCCGAGGATTTCCTACGAAGATGCAGCGCGGAAGCTTCCGTGTAGCCTGATTCCTAAATATTTCTGCAACTTACTCTCTCAATATATATTCAAATTAAATGAATTTTCTTAATAGTAATAATTAGAATATCAATTTTGCTATGTAAAATATCACATTAATAATGCATAAAATATTTGACAATTGCTTTGATTCCGCAACCTCTTCAAATATTTTATTAGCATAGCTTACATCGCCTGAATATTGGAATCACACAGGAAGCATCTTTCTTGAACTTTAAACAGCAGAGATCTTCGGCTAATCTGAATATATTAGAATAAATTACAGAAATAATTAGAGAATATATGTCTACTGCTCATTAGGTCACCTGCTTCTTGTATTTATCATATTAAAACAAATACGACTAAAGAAAGGCAATTATTATTGTATGTGTTCATTAATTAAAAAGTAATAATATATATTTGTGTTTATGAATGCTACATGGTTGGTTGGTTGTTTTTGTCTTACGGCATATCAACCTTTTTTAGGTCATTTAATGCAGAATCCAGTGATTTTGAAGGAAAAGTTTTTAATAGAATATATATAATTTTTTTTTCCAAATAGGTTTCTATAGTTGGGACTCTAACAGGTACTACCACTCCGGGCCAGATTGGACCTTGGATCAATGGCAATTAAGGGGTGGCTCCACAATCCTCAAAGCCCGCAACCTCGGGCCTCACCATCGGATATAGTTTAAGGCCATATCCAGGACCTTAATGCTACATACTGTATGTCTTCTTCGCATGACCTGGATATATACGCGAATGTAAACCGCTTGTCAATTTGATATTTCCTGAAACCCTGATTCTTTCGGAGGAGTCCGGAATATCTCACCCAGAGCTAATACTACATCTATTATTGCAATCTGTTTTTTTTTTTTGTAGACAACAGAAACGTTCGTTGCGCTTATTATTTTCCGGGCAACACCGGGATGTAAGCAAATTATATGACATTGTGTCTTCCCATTTTTTAAAATGAAATGTTTATAAATTCCATTTCATTTATTTGTTTTTCTTTTTAGATGAATGAGCTCATAACTAAGTCATGCGACCTTGTTCAATTCATCATATATTTGACAAGAATACAATACTGTGAATTATGAATTGTGTTCAGACGCATTAGGACTAGAGGATAAGAAAAATGCGACGATATTAATGTCTTAATTTTAATTGAAAAATGATGTGACTATGTTTACATTAACACTGATTTGCTTATGTGTGTCTTGAAGTTAAATTACGATTTTGTGGAATCGTCAGCGGGAAAATGGCTTAAACAATTTCGGCATCATAGTGTGGGTTGTAATGAACATTTTTCTGTAGAACAGACTAAATTCAAACATTACACACTTAGGGAATCAGTCTACGTCGTTAACAACTTAGCCACCGAAGATATATTTGTATTTACAATACAAAAAGCAAAAACGATAATATAAGGTTGTAGCAAAAAAAAAAAAAAAAAAAATCACGTTCTATTTTTTATTCCTTTTAAATAACTGTTAGTTCAGGAAACACGCTGATTGAGTAAAACAAAGCTTGTAGTACTGTTTAATTTCTGCGGTCAGATCCAAGTCATCTTGATCTATATTTATATGTCAGATTATTTTGATTTAGTATCATGAAAAGAAAAATATTAATTACTACTTTGTAACACCAATAATCAGTTCTAAGAGACGTTCTGGGGGTTGAAGATTCATAGAAGATTATCTGTCGCTTTGTAATAATTAGGGCTATGACAACAGCATATTCTTTACATTGTTTTGATTCTCGAGTACATTTATGCAACACAGTTAGACACAGTTAATAAACCGATAACCACATCACTTTATATAAAAGTTTTACCGGATACGAAACAGGATATATAAAGAGCTACATTTTAAGGTGGGAGCGTATTGTCTTGTTTTGCAGTCTCACGTCGGACACTCTACAAGTGTACTCCGGTTAACCAAGCTTCCCAAGCAGACATTAAAGAAAAACATGAACACAGATGAGCGAACAGTACAAACATTTTTAGCGATCTACAGAGTAACCACAAAGCCAAACAATGAAGTAAATTCATCCCCTGCAGAACTTATGTTCACCAGAAAAATTAGATCCATTTTCGATAGACTCCTACCGGATAAAAAGAGTTGCTAGAAAAGAAAACTTTAATGTAAAGTGCTATTCTCCAGGAGATAAAGTTTATTTTCAAAATTTTCAAAATGGGAAAAATCATTGGGTGGATGGTATCATTAAGAAAATAATTGGAAACATGGTCTATACTATTTAAGGTCCCAGTTTTGTCTGTAAAAGACATATTAATCCAGAATTTCGGAAAATACAGAGGAAATCCCAATGGAAACGTTGTGTGGCACATTTGATATTCCAAAACCGGTGTGTATACACGGACCCATGAATGTATTCCCTGAGCCTACCATACGGACTGGACAGAATTCTTTACCACAGGAAACTCTGACCAAAAGGAAAAGCACACGTAAAAGGAAAGTCGTCAGGCGTTTAAGCCCTGATCCTAAACGGAAGCGGTATTAAAGCTAAAATAGGGAAGACTTCAGCTTCAAGGGGAGGTGTTATAAGGAACGTAACTACGTATCGAACCTGATACGAAACAGGATATAAAAGAGCTACCATTTTAAGGTGGGGGTGTCTTGTCTTGTTTTGCGCTCTCACGTCGGACACTCTACAAGTGTACTCCGGTTAACCAAGCTTCCCATGGACGAGCGTTTAGCTCTCCCACGCTAAGTTCATTTTCTTTACCTTCATTGACATTTATCTAACTTCAAAAGCAAGTAGCCATTTTGTATTTGTATTATTACGAAGTACTAATAAACCTTCTTTTGTTACGCATCCCACTCGGCGTATTTTGTCATTATTATATACCGTTGAAACCGGATATAACAAAAAGTGTATAAGATATCAGCGCATACACACTGAAGAATCAAAACAATGAAAAATATGCTGTTTTCCTAGCCCTGGTAATAATTCAATTTGAAATAATACCATCATCGCTAAACATGCAGACAGACTAGATGGACAAGATACCGATCTATTTCTTATAATGGTTAGGGTGTTAGTTAATAAGCCAGAGTTGGGGTTCAATAAACGGCCACAGACTAAAAAGATTACGACTTACAGCATACTTGCCAAACACTCATCTGTTGTGGATCAATAGTAAGCGAAGCAATCCAGGGGATGACGTGGCAATCTTTCTCCTACATCTAGATATAGTAGCCAAAGAAGAGGATGGCTTAGTCTTTCTCTAAACAAAATAGTCGACCGTTTATTTATTTACGTCTTTCTATCATTATAAAAGAACATTCGTTCGCTGGTAGTTTTGATAGACACAAATAATTTTGCCTGTGCGTTAGATTACCCAAAAGTTATATATATATATATACTAGCAGGTCGCCAATGTTGTGTAACAGTACGTATGGCGCGGTCGTGAGAAAATCAGCAGCAGCCGTAGGATAACTGACTAGCGAAAATATTAGCAGCAGCAGTTGTCTTAGCACATATGCAAATTATGCAAGTGTTCACGTCCTGACGTAACGGGAAGGAGGAGAAAAAAGAAAAAAGGATAGCATATCACACAAATCAATGTTGTTTATGAATTGAATTGCCAGTGCGCTGCCGGCTACGTGGGTCGATTCTCCTGAAACTTGCAGACACGCATCAACCGATATATACCCGCAGAAATTAAACTGGGAAAGCCACGTCGTTTTCGCCCCTCTGTCATTGGTCAACATTTAATTTAAAATAAAACTTGTACCAAAGCCTATAAAATCGACTGTTCCAGAATATTGCATCGGGCTGACTCTCAAAACCATTTAAACAGTCGGTCTCAATTTTTTCACGCAAGCCCTCCCTTTGTCGGCAGAAATAATTTGTTAAATCGTTAGATTTGCTTGGAGGTATATTTTAATGGTTCTCATACCCCCTCCATATCAGATGTACATATATTTTATATTATTGTAAATATATATTTCACACGAATTTCCATTCGCCTTTTTTTACTCGTATATATCTGCGTATTTGCTTTTGCATGAAGATTTAATTAGTTTCTTTTGCATCTTTTGATTAACAAACGATTAACTCCTGATGTGTTTATTGGTGGAAGGGTTTTTTTCGTATATTATTTTCAAAGCGCTATATCGTTTTTGTACCATTAAAAAGGTCTATATATATTTATATACGAATATATATATATATATATAAGTACATAAAAAAAAATAACAAAATGTCTATATTCAAAATTCCAAGATGTTGCCAAACTTATGTTTTTTTTCTTTCAGCATGTTAAAATCTTTAAATTTTACGGCGCCCGGTTCGTTTTGCAGAACCATTTATATAATAATTATGTCAATTTTTTAATCTTTTCCACACTGTCACATCAGAAAAATAAGAATGATATGATATTTACGCTATTTTTGATTTTTATATAAAATCAAAGATGGCGTAAGTATCATAAAACACATTTGCAACTACTCTTTCGATTTTTAGGATTTATGTAATCATGTCTATATTCTTTTTATTTTCTTTAAAAGTTAGTAAGTTCTTATCATAACATATATATGTGTGTATTATATCTTTATATATATATATATATATATATATATATATATATATATATATATATATATATATATATATATATATATATATATACACACTTGTTATTAAGTACCATTGTACAAACACATTAAAGATTGTGAGAAATTTATTCTCACATAATTTCGAACTCTGGCAGAGCGAAAAATTTATATAACAAAGAAAAGCAAACTTACCAGGTTGATACAGCAGGTCGAGTCTTTTTATCATTTGCAAAAATGCTCTGTGCCATTTAAGCCGGTCTGTTGAGTCTTTTAGGTAAACTTCTGATGAAGTGGTAGATTTTCTTCTTATGTGAAAACCTCCGTGGTTTCTTTTTTAGAATCCAAAATTTTCACGTTTTGTCAAGGCGGCTATATTCCATAAAAGTGGGGTCCCAAGTCAGCATAGTTCCTGATTTAAAAAGACGATATTTTGTCTGGAAGGAAAACTAATGAGTTAGGTTAAATTGTGTTACGGTGCCGGGACAAATAGGGACTAATTCACTCATAAATTAATGAGTCCATCGAAGCTTCGATGATAAACACGAACTAACATCCATCGTGTTAGGAAGCTTGCCAGGAACTGACGTTTTGTCCGTTTAAATTTCCCGTGCGTGCGTGGTATTAAAATTTAAATCACCCAATCAGAAAGACTGTAATGAAACGAGGCATCAATTCATATCAAACAATAAATGTTCGCATTTCAAGTTATGCAATTTCTGACAAGATTCACTTGATTAATAAACCTCAGTCGATACTAAAATGCAATTACGGATTGCTTAAGACCTTTACCTGATCATAACCAACGGAACCAGAGCATGCTACCCTCTCCGTGAATTAAATAAATGGTTCTGTTCGAAATTAGTTCAATAGAAAGATTACCGAGTTAAACAAAATTAAGTTGAAGAAGCATCGGCATAAAACGTGAGTGCCAAATCAGAGGTCTCATTTTTGCGTAGCTGGAATTTCCGCACCTAAAAATTGTCTTTGTCCTCATAGGTAGGAAAATAAATAGGTACTCCAGATATAAGTATCACTTCCTAAATTCTGAGATTGCTGACATTTCTGTGGGTTATTTTAAGTTTAGTTGGGTGTTGCTTACATGAAACGCTTCTGTGTTGATTTGTTTCTTAATTCCTACCGTGCTTTGGAGTAATTGCGCCGAGACCGGGGCAATTGCGTTAACAAGCTAAAAGCGCTCTTTTGCCAACTACGCATATAAATAGCACTTTTTAGTTGGCGCAATTACCCCCAAGTTTGGCACAATTACCCCAAAGTACGCCTAATCGAAAAAAAAAAAACCCTGGGACTCGATTTTCGGCGACACGCTCCGCTCTAACCAGGTTCCATCCGGTTCTTGAGAACTCAACGGCTCGACTCCCCCAAACATCTTAAGTCCCGGCCTTATATAATCTCATTTATGCAAATTAATGCGCATTGGAACCTGCTGATTCGTCGCCTTCTCGTCTTCCATCGCTCGAGTTTCGAGTTCGCACATGTAGCCCACCTCCGTGACTGCAGTCACGTTCAATTTTCACTACACGCCCCCCCCTGATCTCATGAACATAAACTGGGTAGTGAAGTAGTATCCGTTTTTGCTAGACACAGCTAGCACTCTCTGCACTCCTGCTAGACACAGCTAGCGCTCTCTGCACTCCTGCTAGACACAGCTAGCGCTCTCTGCACTCCTGCTAGACACAGCTAGCGCTATCTGCACTCCTGCTAGACACAGCTAGCGCTCTCTGCGCTCTCTGCGCTCTCTGCACTCCTGCTAGCGCTCTCTACACTCCTGCTAGACACAGCTAGCGCTCTCTACACTCCTGCTAGACACAGCTAGTGCTATCTGCACTCATGCTAGACACAGCTAGCGCTATATGCACTCATGCTAGACACAGCTAGCGCTCTCTGCGCTCTCTGCGCTCCTGCTAGCGCTCTCTACACTCCTGCTAGACACAGCTAGCGCTCTCTACACTCCTGCCAGACACAATTTTTTTTTTTAATTTCTCATTTTAAAACGACTTTAATTGTATTCTCTCCAAAATAACTATCGTTCAAAGACGACACCTTTTTCTCCTTTTCACCAAGACACGATTTCATGTTAAATTCCGTATTTAAAAATAACTTTTAAATACATACAAGTCAGCCGAATCGCATTTCAAGTTCTTTGAACAACAACGACTTTCAAACGAAATAAAATCCGACTCGAATTGTATGTTCATTAAAAATGAAAGCCGTTTAAAAACGACACTTTTTTTTTCTTTTTAACACAACAGGACTTCATTTTAAATTTCTCGTTGAAAAGCGAATTCAATGCATACAAGCCATTCGAACCGCATCTTAAGATGTTTTTACAGCGATGACTTTTTTTTCAAACAATACAATCCGACTAAAACTGTACTTTTATAAAATAAATCCATCGTTTAAAAACGACACCCTTCTTCCTTGTCAGCACAACAGGATTTCATTTTAAATTCCGCATTGACATAGGACTTCTATACATACAAGTCATCTGAATCGCATTTCAAGTTCTTTTAACAACGATGACTTTTTTCAAACAATAAAATCCGAATCGAATTGTACTTTTATAAAATCATTTTCGTTAAAAAAAAAAAAAAAGAAAAAAAAAGACAACTTTTCTTTTTAACACAACAGGATCTCATTTTAAATTCCTCGGTGAAAAACGAATTTAAATGCACAAGTCGTCCAAATCGCATTTTAAGTTCTGTTAACAGCGACGACTTTTTTTTAACAAATATAAGCGAATTTCATTCCAAATTCCACGTTCCTTTGACGACGATAGTTAAAGAAATCCAACGAATCCCACTGGGATTAACAAACAAAAAGCCAAAAAAAGTCCGACTCACTTCATATCTTCAACCTTCGCAGTTTGACACGACTCATTAAATTCTCTCTTTTACAACGCTTTTCAATTTTCAACACGACTTTTAATTTTCCAGGTTCGACGCGAATCATTTAACATTTCCCATTTCATCTCGGCCGCATTGGTTCCATATTTAATGCCGAAATAGCTCCTAATCGAAAAAAAAAACCTGGGGCTTGATTCTCGGCGACACTCTCCGCTCTAACCAGGTTTCATCCGGTTCTCGAGAACTCAACGGCTCGACTCCCCCAAACATCTTAACTCCCGGCCTTATATAATCTCGTTTATGCAAATTAATGCGCATTGGAGCCTGCTGATTCGTCGCCTTCTCGTCTTCCATCGCTCGAGTTTCGAGTTCGCACATGTAGCCCACCTCCGTGACGTCACGTTCCATTTTTACTACAGGACGTTATGTCTAAATGTTTTAGTTTGTTACAAATATAGAAGTCTTGTTCTTGGCGTATTTTATGCGCTACATAATGGTAGTTTGTATGGGATAGTTTTTCATTGTGCATAACTTGCTGTCTACATCTTGCTTTTTAAGCTGTCGTTTTACTAATAATCCGAGTTTCTTAATTGTATATCCAGACTTCATAAGTCTGCAAATCGCCGTTATTATCCTCTAACAAAAAAAATTGATAGAGTTCAAAATAGACTTTGTAGCCTCGTAGGAGATGTCCTTTTCTCTTCCTTGCAACCTCTATCTCACAGAAGAGATGTTGCGAGTTTGTCTCTGATGTATCGTTATTTTCATGGAAAGTGTTCGACTGAGCTTCAATCTATGGTCCCCCCCTCGCCAAACTTTCACAAGAAACACTCGTCTAGCTGTAAACACTATCAATAATTCCCCCACTCTTTATCTGTGCCTAAACCTAAACGTAGATTCCATGAACAAAGCTTCTTTCTTAGAACTGCACGCCTGTGGAATTGTCTTCCGTTTTCCTGCTTTCCGGCTGACTACAATATGGTTGTGTTCAAGTCTAACGTAAATAAGTTCTTGATGAGCCGTTCCATATAAGTTATCAAATTTACCAAATGTTCATTACTAATGATTACTATATAGTCCAATTTCTACTGTACATTCTTTAACCCTTATCCTTGAGTGGCCTCTTGGCCTTGATAATGTGGTGATGCCTATGTAAAAAAAAACAAAAAAACTAAAGTTAGACGTATCCGTTACTTGGATTTCACGATGTGGTTCATGGTGTATGCTGAGCAACTATTAGTGTCTAACACCGATAGAATATGCTATATGTACATTCGTCAGAATATGTGCTATTTCGTGTTTTAGATATCGGAAATTGGCGCTGTTGTAAAATGCGTAATTCTCGTTGACGTATTATTAGTATAAGATAGTGCAGACTTCACTGTCAAAAATTAGGGGATACACCTCCTAGTAATTGTCATGTTGAATTGTGTTCATAGGGAAATTAACGCGTGCACATGACTCAGCATAGACTAGAAGATTTCAGATGAGGGATGTGAGTAAACGAGAACAATCACTCTGAACAAAACAAGCAGACATGTTTGAATTGTCTCGAAATTATGTTGAACAAATCGACATACTTTTAATAAAAATTGTTTACCCCCTCCTTCCCCTTTCCTGTTGTATTATAACAAAAAGAGAAATACAACTCAATTTAGGCACGATAATAAGCGCCCTTGTAAAGTAACTGGAGTTTTCTACATTTAAAAATTGTGCCAGATTTTTTTTTACTGTGCGGAGGCGAGTAAAATAAAAAAAGTTGTTATTGCAGTAGTGACAGTGTGATGCCATTTCACTGCGAAATGTCAACCCGCGTTAGAGGACTAAACCTGTTCATATAAAAGTCATCAGCATTGTCAAAGCAATCGAGGTCGACCGATGCATCTGATCGAACGAAAGTCATATCGATTAGACTAACACCAGGACGTGTAAATCTAACAAAAATATTTCTGTTTCTTTATTTTTGGATATGTATACACGTTTTCTCTTCTTCTTCTCTCCCTCTCTCTTTTTCACTATCACTCTCACCCTCTTTCTATCTGTCGATTTTATCATCAGGAAAAAGATGTGTAGTTAGAAACTCGACTTCATTCAAGTTGATCGTACAAAGCGGAGCTTATCCTACTTTAGAGTTATTAATTATGTTAATGAATAAATTTATATATATATATATATATATATATATATATATATATATATATATATATATATATATATATACTAGTAGTTCAGCCCTGGTCTGCTCGGGCCCTATGTACTGTTCATGACTTTATGTGCATATATATATATATATATATATATATATATATATATATATATATATATATAATATATATATATATATTAAAAAGTTTGACTCATGTCCACGTAACCTACATCTAATATTTCAAGTGTTTAGACCCAAAATCGGCGGAGGAGTTTGGTAGAATCTTCAAAAAACACTTCTTTCAACTTTGACATCTTGGCAGCCAAATTTTTACTCAAAAACTGATTAAAAAGCTTGATTACCCTTTATGTAAAATTTCAAAATTTGTTCAAAATTGGCTTAATAGTTTGCGAGAGACCGCAAAGGTCAAATATGTTAAACTTTGGCCCTTTTGGCAGCGAAATGTTTGGCCCAAAACCAAATAAAAAACTTTCCCTATATCTGAATACCCTTTATGTAAAAATTCAAATGTTTAGATCAAAGATTGGCTGAGTAATTAAGTAGAGACTGCAAAGGTAAAATTTTAAAAACTTTAACCCCAATTTTGACCCCTGAACATTTATTGTTTTGAGCTCAAATCAAGTTAAAAAGCTTGATCCATGTATTAGTAACCTCCATTAAAGTTTTAAGTGTTTATACCCAAAATTGGCAGAGGAGTTTGGTAGAGTTTTAAAAGGTCAAATCGTTGAACTTTAACTCCTTGACAGCCAAATTTCTTGCCGAAAACCGATTAGAAAGATGTTCCCAAATCTCTCAATACCCCTTACGTCAAATCTCGAGTGACTAAAAATTGACTGAGTAATTTGGTAGGGAAATGTATACACACAGAAACACACACAGACGATATATATATATATATATATATATATATATATATATATATATATATAATAAAATACACACACATATATATATATAATAAAATACACATATATATATATATATATATATACGTATGTATGTATGTATTTTATTATTTACTGACTAAGAGTAGTCGCACAAGCCATCATCAAAGATTGCTCTTTGAGAACAGTTTGTTGTGTTCTCTGGAGTTTGAGTGCCAACAATCTCCTCAGATTCCCAGTATTCCCCCAGTCTTTAGATAACCTTTGCAAAAGAATTTGCGTAATCGCAACAGACACTTACCATTGATTTCTCGTTGGCAGTGACCATTTGTCTTCACTGGAAATAGGGCGGTTATAAGTCTCCCTACGGGCTCAATCCTCTTTCCGCTTAACCAGCAGAGGTCTGGTTAATGCTTTCTCCCCTCGGTCTTTCCATCCTCCTTGACCCTCGTTTATTTGGTGTGGTTCCAGGTTATGGTAATACACACAAAAATGGAGTGGGGGGGCGTATCTTACAGTTATACCGTTTGTTCAATGTGATGTTCCTTTTCCTTTTACATCTGTGGTCGTGTCTGTGTCTATCAATTTCTGTCTGTAATTCGTGTGTGTTAGTGTCCACATTCAAGAGTTTACCTTAATATTTATGCAGTTTTCATTATTGTTATCCGTTGTATCTTCATAATTACCAGTGTACTGCTTTCTCCACTTGATAGTGTCTATTTTTATATTATTTTTTTTGGCTAGTTTGCCACATTTACTTATGTGGTTTATTGTTTTGTCTCTTTGTCCACAGAGTCTGCATTTGTTGTTTTCTTGTGTCTTGTCGTTCCTTACTTTAATGTGGTTGGTTCTAATCGCGTTATCTTGTGCGACTCTTATTAGAGGTTCAGCTTCTCTGTTTAGGTTTCCCTTCGTAGCCATTTTCATATGTTTTCGTTAGTCTCATGTTTTGTTATCCTTATGAATCGTCCGTGTAGCTGTTTCTCTTCTCATTTTTTCTCCTCGTCTTATTCCTCGTCTCTTTTTCCATTTTGTGTGTTTCTTCGGTGTAATTATTATTTCGGTATTCTGCAGTGTGTATTTTTCTCATTTTCTTGCGTTATTTAAAGTCTTCTATACAAACCAACACTCTTCCTCCGTCTTTCCTATTCACATACAGTCGGTCAGTATCATCCTTTGGGTGTAGTGCATTGATTATTATTATTATTATTATTATTATTATTATTATTATTGTTATTGTTATTATTATTATGTGAATCATCATTTTTACTCATGTATGTATTTGCGATAGAAATAATCTTTAAAAGGGATTAGAAAGAAGCAAATCTTTTATTTACTAGGAAGTCACAACTTATCAAGGCCCAAAGGCTATTCGAGGACAAGGGTTACTGAGTGCATGGAGGTCGCCGAGACAGCATCGTAGTGATCGTGAGTGGTAGAAATTGGTAGAATTTAATTATTTAAGGGGACGACTACGCAAGAATTTATTTACATTGGACTTGAAGATGACCATATTGTTATCAGCTGGGAAACAGGCCGGTGGAACGGAGTTTCATAGACGGGCAGTACTAGGAAAGACGCTTTGCTCGTAAAAGTTATTTAGATTTAGGCATAAATAAATAGTGGGGGAAATTGTTGAATGAGTGCTTCAAGCAACACCTTCCCAGATGTGACAACAGTACTCCCTTTTAGGATGTATTTGGCTCTTGCACGGGTTGAGGAATACGTTGTGACAACGATATCAATGACTTTTGCAACAGAGTTGATGTAAGTCTTCTATTTCAGGCTCGGAGTAATGATCAGAGCGTTGGTGATAAAAGATAGGAGCTTGATTTTAGATACGTTAAAATTAACCAGCCTCTTATTGGCCCGTTGCGCCACCTGCTCGATCGGATGAAAGAAGATCCTGGTC
Organism: Euprymna scolopes; assembly: GCF_053919585.1. NCBI lineage: Eukaryota > Metazoa > Mollusca > Cephalopoda > Sepiida > Sepiolidae > Euprymna > Euprymna scolopes. The sequence goes on from NC_136492.1 coordinate 80,372,430, forward strand.
ATTACTGGCCTTTGAAGTGTTGCCATAGAATGTAGTCTCATCTGCGTATATGTCGACGAATGAACTCACAATATGATTTGGGAGATTATTGATGAAGATAAGGAAAAGAGTCTGGTCATGGATGGATCCTCGAGGTAAACCAGTATTGAAAATATGAGCTTTGAACTTCTGCCCATCAACCACTACGTGTATAAACGCATTAGAGAGAAAAGATATGATGGTTGCGAAGGCATTTTTGGATATTGCATAGCTGGAAGTCTTATAAAGTAGACTTTTGTGGTAAACCTTGTCAAATGACCTTGGTATTTCAAAAGCTATTACTCTAGAGAGGTAAACTCCATCGATAGTTTCACTGACTCTTTGTGAGATTACAGTGAGCACATCAGCTGTAAACCTCGCAGGGCGGAAACCATTTTGCTTGTCGCTGAGTAGGTTATTTTTGCGAGGTGGTTGAGAATTTCTCTGTTTATAACGGATAAAGCAATTTGCTCCTAGCATGCATAAGGCTAGTTGCTGAACGATTTCTAGTATGTTTAAATCTACATTTTTCTAGGTTGTATTGAAATTTTATCCAAGTTTCCACATGACCTCACTCAGTTTTTTGCAGTAATTTACGCTGGTGTACACGCAATTAATTTCACTTGTCCCAATAATGAAACAATCTAATGGATTATACCGTATATTTCGGCGTGTAAAGCGACTCTTAAAGTTAAAAAACATCTTTAAAGACCAATATTTCATAAGATATGGGTGTTTCCATTTCTAATCCACGTTAAACAAACATGGTTTCGTGGTTTAGCAGTCGTCTTATACAACCGATATTATAGATTTATTAAAATTTGCTCCAATTCTCCTTACACGCCAATATATATATATATATATATATATATATATATATATATATATATATATATATATATATATATATATAATTTGACACACCAGCTCCCGTCAGATCACCGGAGTTAAGCAACGTTGAACCTGGTATGTGCTAAAATGGGTGACCATTTGGAAATTCCAGGTGGTGTAGGTGCTCCCTGCTTATCTCAGCATTGCTTCGTCAGCTTTGGGCCTCTCCTTGCAACTGAATCTAAGCGGTGCCGATTCAGGAGAGGTCCGGTTGGGGTTTCGCAACACTTGCCTCACAATTGCACAAGTAGCAACTCTTACAGGTATTTCATTGCCTCTTGAGACAGTACAGAGGTATCACATAATGGAGTCAATTGTGGCGAACACGGAAACCAATACAATGGTCCAGCCCATTCGATCCATAGAAATGGAAATAGGGCATTAATTTAACCATTTAAAAAGCTGCTTTAAATTTTGTGGTGAAGAATTATTCAATAATTATACTTAAAACCAATACACGATACTTTATAACATTGTTTACAGATCATTCGCAAATACAAATAAAGTTATAAATCTTTAAAAGTGAACACGGCCTTTATGCACGCACTGTATAATTTTTGTAAGCCAGCTATAACGAGCCGTTAGTCCATAAATGCAACGTCATAAATTCCGAGCGTAGATTAATGAGATGAATATATGAGATAACAGAAATTGACAACAGGAATCAATTTCAAAATGCGAAATATATTCCCAAATCGGTTTACAGAGTCACGAAAGCGAAAACGTTATACTATGAAGATTATATCTTTATAAAACCAGTATATTTCACAGGGAATCCATCGTTTTGTTGATTAAAGGGTGAATTGGTATCATTAAGGTTTCCATGTGGGACATTCTATGATAATATTAATCTCATTAATCTGATATCCAGACTGTTTATATTTTCAAATACCAGCTCTTTAATTGTAGAAAAATAATTCTTAAAATTATAACTCACTTTATAGATACTTTAGCGACCCCGATTCTATAGGTTCTAGATTGGAGAAATATTTTGGAAATATCGATTTTCGAGAAACATGTTTTAAGGATGACGATTTAAGGTTTTTATTAAAATGTGAAAGAACGTGGGAAATGTTCTCTGATAAGCACGAACAAAAAATTAGTTCAAAGGCATAAATTCACAAAATAAATAATTTATATATGTTTAAAATGATAGTTTACATTGAAACGATTATATGGAATATTAGTTCACATTTTCAGAGTCCTTGAACAATAAGTGGATTAAGCTGAGATATTGAAGAAGCCTGAGTTGATAATTTAAGGGCAGTGAATCATCCACGGGTGGGAAAATCATAATCAAAACTGATTACCTTAAAATGTTTTTATTTGTTTTTATTTGTTATTTTTTTACCTACATTCATCCCAAGCTAGGCAAATCGTCGCTTGGACGTAAGGGCTACTATTTGCATGGGAAAGATTATCAAGATGTTGCTTCACATTACATTTAAAATCCTGCATATCAGTACAGTCAAGAAATCAGGTAGCAGGAAGGATATTCCCAAGTCTAGCTGTTCGAGGGAAGAAACTATTAGAGTAGAAAGCTTTCTGGCATTTAGAGACCTCAACAGTGAAGGAATGTGATTTTTTGCTAAGCGAGTTTGTCGGGGATATGTACGTCGAGCAGGTACAAGTGCAACGAGTTCATCAGAGCACATTACGGCGACGGGACAGGGGTGAGAGCTATTAGATTGAAGACTGTTTTTGACCCTATCCAAGAAAGAAATACTAGCGGTAGATGCACCAGCCCAAATGTGGCAAGAATACTACATGCATGAGTGAATGGTGTTTTGTAGAGGGACAGGATATTCTCAGTTCTGATTAGTCTTCTCTCACGATAGAGGGAACTCACCTTCTTTACAGCAGCCTTCGCAATGTCCTCAATGTATTTATTTCAGATAATATTGCTTGTGAATGTTAAGCCGAAGAGTTTGAAGTTTATTAGCTACACCCGCAGAAAAGATTTTAAGCATTTTGATTTTGGACACTGAAGTGTAAATTCCATCGCTCGCTCCAATCCCAATATTCAACTGGATTTCAACGAAACTTTAATATTATTTTCACTTATTCTAACGTAAATAAACCATAATGCTCAGATCTTTGCTCACATCTTTGAAAACATCTTTCTTTTACATAGGAGTCACCACTTATCAAGGCTCAGACGCCACTCGAGGATAACGGTTATTGAGTGTACAGTAGTCAATGGGGCAATATCATAGTAATGTAAATATAGTAAATTGGATTACTTCAGGGGAACGGCTCATCAAGAACTTGTTTACGTTGGACTTGAAGACGACAAATACTGTAGTCACTGGAAAGCAGGCAAACGGAAGACAGTTGTACAGGTGTGCAGTTCTAAGAAATAAGCTTTGTTCATGGAAGCTATTATGAGCTACAGTTAGCATTCAGCCAGGCTAGCGCAGTCGGTAGAGCACGATACTCTTAATCTCGGGGTGGTGGGTTTCAGCCACAGGTTGAGCGAACCACTTTTTGGTCTACGATTGCTGAAATTTGAAATATTATAAAATAAAAATAAAAATAAAAATACGGAGCTATATTTAACACTTTTTATCGTTCAAACCGCCTATCTTAAGCGGTAGAATACAAAACTTTTAATATTGGAGTCGTGAGTTCAAAGTTCACGTAAAAAAATTATTTTTTGTTTACCAATGATTATGAAATATGAAAAAGATTACAAAGCTATTATTAGCTCGATAACCATTCAGTCCGAGTAGCGCAGTCGGTAGAGCACGAAACTATTAATTTCGGAGCCGTGGGTCCGAGCCCCACGTTGGGCGAGTTACCTTTAGGTCTACGGTTGCTGAAATTTGAAATATTATAAAATAAGAATAAGAATACAGAGCTATAGTTAACAGTTTTTATCGTTCATCCCTCCTATATTTAGCGGTAGAATACACGACTTTTCATGTTGAAGTCGTGAGTTCAAAGTTCACGTTAAAAAAATATTTTTTGTTTACGAATGATTATGAAATATGAAAAAGACTACAAAGCTATTATTAGTTCGAATAGCATTCAGCCCGGCTAGCACAGTCGGTAGAGCACGAGACTCTCAATCGCGGGGTCGTGGGTTCGAACCCCACGTTGGGCGAATCACATCACTGAAATATGAAATATTATAAAATAAAAATAAGAGTACGGAGTTATAGGTAACAGTTTTTATTGTTCAGCTCGTCTATCTTAAGCGATAGAGTACAAGACTTTTAATATTGGAGTCGTGAGTCCAAAGTTCACATTAAAAAATAATTTTTTTGTTTACCAATTATTATGAAATATGAAAAAGATTATAAAGCTAATATTAGCCCAATTAGCATTCCGCCCGGCTAGCTCAGCTGGTAGAGCACGAGAATCTTAATATCAAGGTCATAGGTTCGAACCCTACGTTGGGCGAATCACTCTTTGGTTTACGATTGCTGAAATTAGAAGCATTATAAAATAAGAATACGGAGCTATAGCTAACAGTTTTTAGTCGCGTGCAAGCGACTCTACAAGTCGGTCTGTCTGTAACATTTTTATGCTTGGCCTTTTTGGTTAAGATCAAAGGTCTGTTGTTTATAGATGCTGTTCTTAAGTTTTTAAGCTTTTCTTGGCCTTTTGGCCTAGATAAGAATCCATCCCAATCCCCACTAGGGATCTCCCCGCTTGTTTTCGGTGCCCCGGAAAACAGTAGGTGATCTAACTACTTAGATTAGCTCAGGGAGGGACCTTACTAACAATGCACTAAGCAATTTTATTTGATCATTTTTTCTAGGTTGTTTTCCCCACTCCCCAACACGAACTATTTGTTACCAAATTAAGAACTTTTATTTTTCCAATGAAATTGATATGCCGTAAAATAAAATAAAAATTTTTCACACACACACACACACACACACACACACACACACACACACACACACACACACACACACACACACACACACACATATTTTAATTAAAAAAAAATGTACACGCACACACACATAGAAATTGTAAATATATGTTTTTTGCTTAAATGCTGGGAATTCATTAGTTAGCTTTAGATTCCACAGAGTGAATGAGGTATTGTGGTAAATGCTGCCAGTCAAGAGTAAGTCGCCAAAGACTCCAATTTTTACTTTAGTTACAAACACCCTGCAACACTCCCCTCCCCCAGATCTTATAGGGCCTTGTGCCTAAATTTGTTTTGTCTTTTGGAGATTTTACATTTTAAATTTTTTAATTTTATATTGAAATTTTTTTAATTTGAATTTTTTTTTAAACGGAATAAATTAAATATGAAGATCAAAGTGTAATATCTGCTCCGGCAGATACTGCAAGCAAAGACCATATGTGGAGGTAACCCCACATATAAGACCTTGGTAAATGTAGGGGCAACCCTTCATATCAATTGTCACTATCCAGCTCCCCTACTCCCGGGGAGTTGGTCCCCATTTCGCCTTCACTCCTCACATTAAAAATCGGCATTGTGTCTAATTTGCTCGGTGGGAGAGCAAATAAATACCAACCCCACATATAAGACCTTGGTCAATGTAGGGGCAACCCTTCATACCAATTGTCACTATCCAGCTCCCCTAGTCCCCGGGGAGTTGGTCCCCATTTCTCTTTCACTCCTCACATTAAAAATCGGCCTTGTGCCTAATTTGCTCGGTGGGGGAGAAAATAAATACCCTTTTCTTGGCCTTTTGGCCAAGATCAAAGTGTAGTATCTGCTCTTACTACATGCTGTACTTATTGTGATATAAAGTGGCGGATCACTTTTCTGTATTTATTTAATGTAAAATGATCAACCAGTCAGTCTCAATGGCATTCAAGTCATTCTTCAGATCATTCAAGTTGTTTTTGAAGGATTCCAGTTATTTTTTTAAGCATTTAAGTCATACTTAAGGTCATTGAAGTCATTCTAATCATTTACTTTTTATTTATTTAAGTCATTTGAGCCCATTTTTCGGTCATTTTAGTTTATCTTTGGGAATTTCATGTCAATCCTACATTCACACATTCATTCATTACATGAGAGCACGCGACTAATAGCTATCGGCCTTGTTATCGTTCAACTCGCCTATCTTAAGCGATAGAGTACAAGACTTTTAATATTGGAGTCGTGAGTTCAAAGTCCACGTTAAAAAATATTTTATGTTCACCAATGATTATGAAATATGAAAAAGATTACAAAGCTATTATTAGCTCGATTAGCATTCAGCCCGGCTATCTCAGTCGGTAGAGCACGCGACTCTTAATTTCGGTGTCGTGGGGTTGAGCCCCACATTGTCCGGGTTGTTTTTGTTATTTTTGCTGATTCAAACAGCAGTTTTAAAAGGACCTTGATCTATTAAGGAAGAGCAAAGTTCTTTTTATTTTTTATTTTATTTTACGGCATATCAACCCTCTTTGGGATACTTAATGCCAAATCCAAGTATTTTGGTAAATATTTTTATGCTTCAAGTTGTATATACATTTAAATAATTTCATGAGTTTCAGTTGGGTTGTCCGTATACCTTCATTCATTAATTCATAGTGACTGTATGGGGTCGTCGTCTCGTAATCGATTCTGTTGTGTTCATTTCTGTCCCTGCAGACCATGAGTTATGATATTAATGTTTGTTGCGTTTTAAATCAGGAAGCTGGTAGGGAAGTGGGAGAAAGAGAAGAAAGGCACACTGTCGATTTTGTTTTTGGCTTTGTCATAAATCAATCAAGAGTTAGAAGAAACAAGTAGTAAACACATTAGTCGCCCAACGTGGGGCTGGAACCCACGGCCAGAGATTAAGAGTTTCCTGTTCTACCGACTGAGCTAGCTGGGCTGAATGATTCTGCAGGCTTATTATAACTAGATATTCTCACTCTTATTTCATGACCGAGTTTCGCAAAGAGTTTATGAAAAACAAAAACGGAAATAAAATGAAATAGTATAAGATACATTTGAAAGCCAAATCACAAGGCAATATTATTTAAATAAACAAATACTTATTTGTTTGAAATTTACATATTTCAGAATCACACTCCTTCCTCAGAATTTTCGACATTTTCTTTTCTTTTTTTTTCTTCTTTCTTGCCATGATGTTAAGTTGGAGAAAAGAAAAAAAAACAGTTAGTAAAAGTCAGTGTGTTATTCCTTTGCAGAGATATTTTGAAATGCTGGAATGATGTATCAGTTAAGTGATATTAACGTCAAGGATGCGAGTTTCGTGATAGAAGCATTGATTTAATTTGAAATAAAATAAAATACATATAAGATACGTTTGAAAGTCAAATCATAACGAAATAAATGTATCTTATATGTATTTCATTTTATTTCAAATTCAATCAACGCTTATAAAACGAAAAACAGAACTGTTTTATTTAAGGTGCATTTAAGTCAGGAAATCAATATTTTCAGACAGTCTGATTCTAGTAGCAACAGCAGCGAAGTGTAGTGGCTGTTTCTATTCTCTCACGAAAGGACAAGCTGTATTTTTGCTCCATCCCGAGTGCTCTTTTTTTTTGGAAGTTGGGTTTCCTCACCTTAAAAAAAAAACGATTCCAGTGTTGGACTGATTGTCAAGAATGGATTTTCAACTCCAAACAACCAAAGCAGCAAGGAGACTCATCTTCACACATTAAAAATAATGTAAAATCATGATTAAACGTAGATTCCATGAACAAAGCTTCTTTCTTAGAACTGCACGCCTGTGGAATTGTCTTCCGTTTTCCTGCTTTCCGGCTGACTACAATATGGTTGTCTTCAAGTCTAACGTAAATAAGTTCTTGATGAGCCGTTCCATATAAGTTATCAAATTTACCAAATTTTCATTACTAATGATTATTATATTATCCAATTTCTACTGTACACTCTTTAACCCTTATCCTTGAGTGGCATCTTGGCCTTGATAATGTGGTGATGCCTATGTAAAAAAAAAATGATTAAAAAAAATTGGAAGATTCTATTTATAGACGCTAGCGATATGAAGTGACCAATCAAATGGAGCCATGTTCTACAACCACTCCGTACAAATATTGGATCTTTTAGAATTCCCGCACATAATTTTTTCATGTCCACACGAGAAAGATCTTTGGGGTTTGTACACATAGATTCGAAAAAGTTGTTAAAAACAAATATATAACCAATAAATGTTATCAAAGTCAATATAAGTTATTTTTTCTATTTAACTGGGTACTTTTTTAGTATTTTTATTTAATGTAACATGTTTACTCAGCTCGAAAAACATACAGTGTTTACCGATGTATTGGAAAATTTAAAATGGCGCCTGGCTCTCTCTTGAACACGGTAAGTTTGGGAAAATGAGGTAAAAATAAAAAATATTATACAAAATACTGTTAGAAACTCGCTCAATATGTTAAGTGACATGGGCTGACATATTCGGTGGATTTCTAACAGTATTTTGTATAGTTTCTTAATTTTAACTCATTTTCCCAAACTTAGCGTGTTCAAAATTTAAACCATTTAAAATTTTCAAATACATCGGTTTAAGCTTAATCATATTACTTTTCATTCTTGCATTTTTATATTGCAATCCATAATTTTCCAGGCCTCCAATAAATTCACTTGTTCTTTGTTTAATTTCAGTCCCATTTTTTTTGCCCCCATAAACACATATGTAATAATAATGTATGGCACTCGACTGCTTTCAACCTCCCCCAATTATCTCCCTTTCATGCTTTTATTCTCTCTGTTTCACTTGTTACTTCTCTTTCCGCGACAGCAGTGAATTAGTAGCAACAGTAGTCGCTGAGTGACGTGGTTGCTATAGAAACCAGTCATAGAAAGCGTCGCTTACCTTCTTACATTTTTTACAATTTTTAACAGCAGTAAATTTATCATAAGTTTTGTTTTACCGAACGAAAATTGAAAATTTATTTTACAAAATATAGCTGACAAGGTGATCTATAAACTATAATAATTGTTTGAAATTTGGTCGAAAAATGAGTAACCGATGAAGCTTTAAAGCAGTTCTAAATGACTAAAACTGCCACTTTACCATATATTCAAACACAGTAGTGTCAGAATGATATATATATATATATATATATATATATATATATATATATATATATATATATATAATGTTGCTCTCTAAGTGAATAAGAACTGGCTTGTATCGAAATTTGGTTACGGGAATGTGCTATATATTATTAAATTGGAACTCATTATTAAGATGAGTATTATTTATTAATTTTATTTATTGCGGACTATTATCCTCATCTTTTCTTAGTTGGCCTTCGTCAGGTGGTAACCGCGACAGAATAGGAACTCTGAATCTCCTAATTGCATCCACTGCAATTACTGCCTTCTGTAGTTCTTGTCGACTGACCACGTTTTGGCCAAGTAAGCCTCTGACCGGCTTTAGGTAGTATTGAAACCGCTATCTTCAGACAATTCTCACCTGGAACCGTAGAGATTCAACGTCTCTATCAACTGCGCCACGGGCCTCGCTATGATACTATGTGATTTTGAATATTTACTCAGGGTTTACTTCTAGGAAAAAGTATCCTCATGCCAGGTTGTTCTGACAAACCTCTGTACAAAGAGACCTTAAACACTCGTATATAGCGTCTAGTAGGCATTCAAATTGAGTCATACATTTAATGACTGTTCTGTTTTTAAATGTCTGTAATCGTAATGATGAACTACATTTTTATGACATGGTTATCGTCTCAGTTCATATATATATAAATATATATATATATATATATATATATATATATATATATATATATATATATATATATATATATATATATACAGGGTGTCCGTAAAGTTACTATACAGTCGAATTACATCCTGTGCGTTTTCTGTTTTCCAATATCGCTTCAAAATAAATTTGCGCTCTTCCAAAGTTAGCTTGCGTGACATGCTTGATTAAATAAACCTGTAAAAAAAAATAAATATTAACTATTAATACAAATATAATACAATAAAACAATAAGACTGTATAGTAACTTTACGGACACCCTGTATATATATATATATATATATATATATATATATATATATATATATATATATATATATATATATATATTGCTATGAGAAATTATTCGACATCATTTAAGTAAGCTCTAAGTCCGCGGATATTTATAAATACAAGCCCCAAGGGAGGAGGAGAATTCTTTCAGTGTGTGTCTGGTTTGAACGTTTTTATTTTTTGGACTGAGCTGTCATTTCATTTTATTTCGTAGTTTCAGATCTAGAGTGAGGTCTCAGGCAAAACGGATGTACATAGCCACCACCATGCTCCTCATCTACAGGAATGTAGCCTCGGGAATGCCCACCATGCACGACATTGCTCTACAAACATCCCGATATTATACAACTGATGATAGAACAACCGCTCTAAGCGCTACCAAAGAGTTAGGGTCCTGTACTGTCAGTCAGAAACAGCAACCAGCAACTGTCAAACCGTTACCCTCAAACCTGTCCGACAGTAGTCCAATCATGTTAGCATATATGGTAAACATGCACCTACAAGATGCGCAGCTATAGGAGAAGGGAATTAGGCAAATGTGGGGGAACGGAATTCATCACCCTAGTTATATATAAAAAATAATTTTATAAAATTAACAGTAGATTCTCCACAGTGCAAGTAGATTACAGTATATTGTGGACTATATCACTACAGGGAGGCATGTGAAGCTTTTTCTCGGTGCATCGTGATGGGTCACAAACTAGAGCAGGCAATCAATCGATTTGATTGAAAAATTGAGAAGTGTGAAACAATTATTGATCATCATTCAATCCCAGGCGACATCAGGTTTCCCTGCTAGTATATAATATTTTCATTTCTTTTCTTTTCTGTATAGACATACATATGCGATCACGTGTATGTTTGTTCTAAAAGTACTTGTGTCTTTTCTTTCGTCTGCCGGTTTTCTCTTTCTGTCTGTCGCTCTTTTCTCTTTATTTTTTGATGAGGCTGTAAAATAAACTTTCTTTGTTTCTTTTCCCTTTTCTCTCTTATTTCCTTTTATTTAAAGAATTGCAATGTTCTCTTTGTGAATGTTCCTCAAATATTATAATTTGGTTTTCTTTCTTTAAGTGGACCCATTTTTCTTTCAATTAAAACCTATATTACCTTGTGTATGCGACGCAGGTTTCTTCTCTTACTGGGAAGTCCTGCACACAGTTGCGTTTCAACCTTGTGTTACATATAAAAGTTAATAAACTTGATGTGTTAGCTGCTTTCTCCTGAACGCGCCCTAAACCAATTTGCGGATATTACAGAAAAAAAGTTTACTTAAATTTACAAGGTAAAATATTTGCAGAATTGTTATCCAACGTTGAATATACGTTGCTAGGGTCTACAAAAACGTGTATTTAGAATGGGGTATACGAAAAAGCAACATTTATAAAATGAATATGCAACGTTAGATTAACGTTAGATTATTTTTGGGCTTGCTGTACCATTCGAATATCTTGTATTTCCATACCGTTTTCAGCACAGTTTATACTTTTGTTTCTTTGGAAAGGCAAAAATAAGTATTATAAGGACAAATTCCAAACCAAATAACAAATCTTCCCTCTTTGTAAGAAACATAGATCATGCGGCCTGCTAATACATAATATAAAAGTAAAGAGACTTACTATTTTTCGATCTAATTGAATTATTTATATGCATATCGTCGTGGCTTAGAGGCTAAGGAATTAGGGAGGAGAGTTGTATGTTTTGATTTCAATTCTAGCCGATAGCACCTAAGTCATATTTTTAACTTTTCGAAACCACTGCTATAAATTGAGTACAATATAATAATCGAGAAAGAGAGAGAGAGAGAGAGAGAGAGAGAGAGAGAGAGAGAGAGAGCTGGCTGTATAATACTATACGAAATCTTATAAATTAAAATATCACTTAGCTTATTTTACGACCGGGCAATGTCGGGCGACCTGCTAGTAAATAATATAAAAGTAATATATAAAAAAATATATATAATATAAAAGTAATAAATAAATGAAAAAAAAAAATACACAGTACACAGAGTTAAGACGCCGGAAGTGGACTCGATTTTGCTAAATATGGAAATAAAGTCACTAAGCATAAAACAAAATATGAAACCATATAGAAACACTTCTGGTTTTATCACGAAAGAATAAAAATTTTAAACTTTTATTCTTTATATTTCTATAAAATATTTTGTTTAATATATAAGATATATTAATATGGAAATATCATATTTGAAAAAGGTAACTTAACCTTTCAGAGTTTACATTTCTATAAATAATTTTCTAATATTTGAAATATATATAATATTAATATATGAAAATATATTTCTAATATTTGAAATATATATAATATTAATATATGAAAATAATAAAAAAAATTTCACAAAATTTTCACATAATTTTGTCATAAATACTATATCATAAAACAAGGTAGCTACCTTCAATTAAAATGCATAAACTAAATCGAAGTTTATAATTTTTTTAATTATTTTATGATAGCACAAGAAGTATTAATACTAAAATATTTTCTGAAATAAATTAATCCCATATGGGTTCGTATTTCGTTTCATGTTTAGTAACTTCCGTTCCGTTACCAGCAACTTAACTTTGTGTACTGAATTTCAAATATGAACTTAACCGAGAATTGGTTCTACAATAAATAGGTGATTTCATAAATTAAAATATCATTTAAACATATTATACGACCGGACAACACCTGGCAACCTACTAGTTAATAATCTAAAAATAAAGATACTTATTTCTTTGCGATCCAATTAACACATGCGTATTTATGGTGTGCACACAAACTATGTAAATTGAATGGTGAAATAAAGGAGCAATGTTAAAATACTTACTTTTTTTTAAATCCTCACAAAAGTATTGCAATACTAGAAAATGATTTAATCAACATACAGTATAAAAGCGTGAGATAGAACTCCGGGATACACTGGCCTTGGGATACGGTGGCCCTAGGATACTGTTTTTTTTTTTCATGTTACGATGTGGAGTACGATGTTTTTCTGACCCCTCATTACGGTATTTCCCCGTCTAACGGTGTCATTTATAATATTATTTGATTATATACATGTGTATATATATATATACTGTACTGTATTTTGTTACTAATTTTTAATGCCATATTCCGGGATTCTACTGCATGTGAAAGATGTGATATATCAAGCTAATTATAAACTAGCAAAATCCGTAGAAATTCCACAGGATGAAAAATACATTTAATCAATAAATTTAATAAAGCTGATATTTTTCTGGATAACGCAATAAATTAGCTTTTCGGACAGTAAAATGAATAACACGCAACAAATATGCGTTTATTAACTGTTCTAATAACATAGTATCCATTATATATTTAATTTAGAAATGAAATAAGTTAATAAGCACTAATAAATAATCAGAAAGGAATATTGTGTTACATAGTTCAATACAAATAATAAACTCACATTGTAAGAGACAGTCTTTAATTTACTTCTTCAGTCCAGCACATTTTGACAGACACGTTTCTTCTTTTTTGCCCTGTTTATTTCGAATGTTCTCCTTTTTAACATAATGTTTCACTGACTTCTTTTGTAAGTGAAGAATCGCTTCACCTTGAAATTTCGTCAGTTTCTTTCTCAGACCGTGACAACAATGAACTAATATGTTTATAATCATATTCTGAAACAAGGCTACATCAAAGAGAGGTCACTCTCGTATTCTTGCCCAAAGTTGTTAAGTTAGCTTTTTTTAAAGATAGATTCGCGAATTTGGCATTTTTGCAGCAGTTTAACCTTCAAATATGTTATTTGTCCCTTCTCAAAGCGTAACATACGAACTAAACAAGGAAGGAACATCTGAATATTATATAGATTACGGCTAGATCGAAGAATAAATATCGAATTATTTTCAAACGTAACTGAACATAGTGGAACGGGAAAACTTCAGTTACCCTCTAGGGGTGCCTTTAGCCATTTTAGCTAAAATTGACACTTTTGTGCTTATTAAAAAAAAATTGATGTCTTGGATTTTTATAAAACTTTCTAAAAATGTGTAACTAACTAATTTCTATATAATTTCGAATACTTCGCGACAACTCTTGGGTATGCCCCAGGGGCACTTTTAGGGCTAATAAAAACACTCCATTTATGGAACTATTTTACTATATTTGTCAAAAGTTTCCTGTGTATGTCTATTTAGCAGTTTTGCATGGTGTTGAACTCAAATTTAGATATGTTAAAGTCTTGGGGACTTTTTGGGCTACATGGGGAAGGGGCAAATGATGGACTTAGTTATTTATTTTTTTGCATGGTGCAGAACTCAAATTTACATTATGGTAAAACCTAAAACTGCACCGTTTGTTCATTTTCACCAGGATTTGACGTCCCCTGGGGACTTTGGGACTAAATAGGGGAGGGGCAAATGCTGAACTTTTTTTATGCCTCGTTCATTGTGCACTCACATGGGACCATGTATGCTTCACTTGTTTTCTGTTGTATTCTAACTTGTTACTTACTTGTTCATATGTTATTATTTACCTCGTTATCTAATGGCGGATGGATGTAACAGAAACTCGCGTTAATGCGGGAATGTCAAATGAAAAAACTTTGCTTGACAAAAACATATTGTCACAGTCTGGAAAAACTTCTCTCTCTCTCTGTCTAACGATAAAGCAGAGACAGGCTCGCAACGTCTCTTCTGTGGGAAAGAAAGAGAAAAGGGCATCCCCCACTAAGCTACGAAGTTTATTTTGAACTCTGTCAAGACGAGATAAGCTGCTCTAGCAGCTCCTGCCCAGATGTGGCAACAGTACTCCATCGTTGGCCAAACCTGGCTTTTATATAGGTAGAGAATTGCATCAGGAGTGAGATATCTACTGGGGCGTTAGAAGGATGTCACCATTTTTTCAGCGACCTTGGCACTGAGTTTGATATACGAGTTCCATTTCAGATCGGGAGTAAAGGTCAAGCCCAGAAGCTTGTTAAAACATGAAGCCTCCCCAAGACGAATCATTCATTTCAATTGATGACAGCTGGGCATCAGAGCGTTGATGATGTAAAGATAGAAGCTTGGTTTTAGATGCATTAAAAGCAACCAGCCACTTTTTCCCCATTGTACCACATGCTCAAGATCAGAGGAGAGATAGATAGATAGATAGATAGATAGATAGAGAGAGAGAGAGAGAGAGAGAGAGAGAGAGAGAGAGAGAGAGAGAGAGAGAGAGAGAGAGAGAGAGAACTTTGTCGTTTACGGTCTTTGAAGTGCTACCATAGATGGTAGTGTCGTCAGCATAAATGTCTACGAATCATTTAAGGATGTGATTTGGAAGATCATTGATGTAGATCCGGAAGAGAGTTGGGCCTAGGATGGACCCATAAGGGACTCAAGCATTAATACCGAGAGCTTCTGATTTCTGCCCATCAACCACTACTCTTATAAACCTCTCAGAGAAAAATGCTGAAGCTGAAGGTTTTGAATTTCTTTTTTAATATTGAATGAGTTTCGGTACAAATGATCATGTTCTATATTTTTCTATTTTTTAATGCAATTTTAATGTTTTCTAATGCTTGGTGTAGAATTTTTTTTTATTCATTAGCAACAGTCTGACTATTATATCGATCTTGCTAGCTAGGACATACACAATGACGTCATTTTTCAGTTCAAGGGCCTTAATGATACTATATTACGAAGGTCGGGCTTCGAGTCACCTGTTCACACCGTCATATGGAAGCTAAACGAGACAACGACGTTTCGCATTTTCTCGGTTCGGTTGCCGTACTATAAAGAGAAAAATCTCTCTACTGGGCTGAAATCAAATTCCTCGCCCTATTTATGACGTCCTCCCCCAGGTAACCATTCTCTATTTAACATATACAATGCGAACCCACGTTGTGTAAAGATGTTGCTAGGTGATATTGACCCACGGTCATCTCCTCATTTGTGATGTTATTTGATAATTCATAACAAACTGTAGCGACTGCTATATACGGCTGGAACAAATCTTCGGCAGAGACATTCTCATAGTAATCACCGTTTTCAACACGCACGTGTATGAGGTACGCGCAAGCTTACAGCGTCATAATTTGCCCATCTACGCACATGCGATAAAGGGACGACGTTACGCCTCACGCTCAGTTATACAACAATCTACAATGTTCTAGAACACAGGTATATAAGATTTAGCCCGCGAAAATCAAAATCAATCCAGAATGCAGTTTTACGAGTAAAACATCATCGCTGCCCGTTAAATTACGCAACATGACTTTGCGCGTGACATGCACCTAAATTCTCAGCATGGAAAATTACCATATCGAACGGGAATGAATCATTTTCAACAGGTTATTTCGAACTGCTGTTTTCATATGTAATGAACACACACATGCCACTTAAGCAATTAATGGTTTTCTTTTCCTGCCATGAAAATCAGTAATCATAAACTTTTTGCCTTTTCTACGAGACACTTATTAGCAAGGATTGTCTAATAAACACTTGTTACAAAACTGATTGGGATGATTTGAATTACATGTTTCCTAAACATGTAAATAAATGATATTTTATCCAAGTACAGAGATCTCGAGTTCTTTATGGAATGCCGTTATTTTTCCGAAATTATTCACGCCTTTTTAATTCATATGGATGTCTATGTGCCTCGGTAGAACCCTTCTGTAAATCGGAGATCTCGTTAAATTTCCCTTTAACGGTCCCAATGATACTATACCACTTTCGACTTCTATAGATTCCTGCACCTGCAACATAGGTCTTTAAAAATCGACAGATACCGGTTATAAATTGGTGACCGCCGACGAACACCCCATATCTTATAAGCAGTGACTCCACCGTGAGTCCTATAAAAGTAAACGTGGCGATTACTTCTGAGAGACGCGTATCCATGAATTAATATCTTTGTAACTTTCGTGTCGATGAGCAAGTGATAATTATCTTAATGATAATCAAAATAATTGAAATCAAATTGATTGTTTATTTTCATCCATTTATTCATATAGATTTTTTTACCACAAATATATATTTTAATCAAATTATGTTTATTTTATATAATGAAATCAATATTTTGCAATGTCTCATTATCTAAAACTTGATAAAAATAAAACAAGACCTCAATCTCTTTTATTAAATCGAATAAATTAAATAAGTATTTCATCAATCACATCGAGGAATTAATGGAAGATCAATTAAATAAATTATAATTACAGGAAAACTCATCTAAGAAGAGTTTTGTCTGAGTGTTCTGTGTATACTTGATGCACGCATTTCTGTACGGCAGTGAACCTTAATGTTGCTCTCTAAGTGAATAAGAACTGGCTTGTATCAACATTTGGTTATAGGAATGTGGTATATATTATTTAATTGGAATTCATTATTGAGATGAGTATTATTTATTAATTTATTTATTGCGGAATATTATCTTCGTCTTTTCTTAGTTGTTTCACGACGTTTCGGCCAACTATTTCTCTGGCCTTCGTCAGGTCGTAACCGCGACAGAATAGGAACTCTGCATCCACTACAATTACTGCCTTCCATAGTTGTTGTCGACTCACCGCGTTCTGACCAAGTAAGTAGGTAGGATTGAAACCGCTATTTTCAGACAATTCTCACCTCGAACTGTAGAGATTTAACGTCTCTATCAACTGCGCCACGGGCCCCGCTATGATACTATGTGATTTTGAATATTTAGTCAGGGTTTACTTCTAGGAAAAAGTATCCTCATTCCAGGTTGTTCTGACAAACCGCTGTACAAAGAGACCTTAAACACTCATAGATAGCGTCTAGTAGGCATTCAAATTGAGTCATACATTTAATGACTGTTCTGTTTTTAAATGTCTGTAATCGTAATGATGAACTATCTTTTTTATGATATGGTTATGGTCTCAGTTCATATATATATATATATATATATATATATATATATATATATATATATGCCCACGGTTACCTTCATTTTAATAGTTGTCACCCTATCAACATAAAAAATGTATTATATACAGCCAGTGCCTACGTGTCAAACAAATCTGCTCAAACCCGATCGAGTACGAAAAACAAGTAGGAATTCTGGCCAACTACTTCCTTCATAGGCATTATCCCCTTAGAATAATTAAAGAATCAATTAGGAAAGCAGAACATATAAGCAGGATAAATTTACTCACATATAAACGTAACACATCTTCCCCAGAAAGACCAATGGTGTTTGATTACAATAACACAGACAAACTCCACAAACCCATTAAACAAGTATTCAGACAACTGCAGCATGACCCCACCCTCAACACAATATACAACATGCTTCCACTCAGTGCAAGAAGACAGCCCTCAAATCTAAGGTCACTTCTAACATCCACAAAAATACACAACACTTCCGCTCCACTAGGAAACAAATTATGAAACAAACCCAGGTGCAGAATGTGTAGACGCATTAATACTAACGAGACATTTACACCCCCAGGCACAAACACTCAATTTAAACTCCCTCCGCTCACCTGCGATAGTCCCAATATAGTTTACATAATATATTGCACTAGATGCACAAAAGGCAATTCTGTGGGGGAAACAGGCCGAGAGTTTCGCTTACGTTTCAACAACCACAAACAAACAATTGGGGAGAAATCGACACAGCACGCAATAGCAATGCTCTAAACCCTCCCAGACCACAGCATAGACAACATGCAATGCGTACTTACAGCCTCCAACTTTCGGACACAGAGAAAAAGAAGACAACATGAAAAGAAACTCATTCTGAGACTTAACACCCACATCTTCGATCTCAATAAAGATTTGGGGCGGCTAAATGAGTACTCTTTTCATAAAAAATAGAAACCTACCAAAGATGTTTCCTCAGAGAGCACATGGCAGAGTGTATATGCGCGGTAGAAGAACAGCTTAACATCCCCCACTAGAAGTTAGTTTTTTTTTTTCTGTAAGGCTTTTTACTTCATTTTATTTTATTTTTTTAGATTCCACACATTTTAATTTCCGACATATATTTAAGTCCATTTTCTGAGCGCGCATACGTACGCACACAAATGCACAGGTGTAGACACGGGTGCACCCCCCCATCCTCCCTCACAAACCCTAGATACTATAGTATTCCTCTATGAAGATATACATATTGAATTTATTATTATTATTATTATTATTATTACAATAATATTTATTAATATCATTATTATTATCATTATTATTAGTACTGTTGTTATTATGATTACTACTATTATTACTACTATTATTACTATAATTACTATCATTATTATCACTATTCTTATTATTCTTCCTATTATAGCTATTGTTATTATTATTATCATTATCATCGTTATTATGACTATTATTATGACTATTATTGTTGTTATTATCACTAATAGATATATATATATATACATGTACACACATATATCATTATTATTATTATTATTATTATTATTATTACTTTTATTATTATTATTATAATTATTATTGTTGTTTTTGTTTTTACTAATATTCAACTCCTCATTTAAGCATTGCAATGCATCTTTCAGTTTCATTTCCAACATTAAATGTTATTAACTTCTGATTTCTCTAACCGGCATATCGAGCTTCCAATTTTTGTGATGGCTTCTAATTTAAAAACAATGCTTTCACGCTATACCTGGAACTTAATGTATGTGTGTATGTATGTATGTACGTACTATGTATGTGTGTATGAGTATATACGTGCATATAAGGGTATGCATGGGTGTGGGAGAAGAAAGAAGAAGAACAATCCGAATAATTAATAAATTTTAATATGTTTGAACAAGAATCTAAAAAAATTAAGTAAATGATGATCAAAAGAATATTCTCCGTTTATTTAGTTATTTTACTTCATTTTATTTATTTTTTCCAACATTATATGTTTGTATATATCAATTAACGAAATCTGCAGTAGCGTTTAAAAAAATAAATAAACGTGTGTATGTGTGTGTTCGTGTGCGTGTATGGGTTAATGTGTGTAGGTGAGTGCGTACGTGCAGACAATCCAGACAACCTAGACCCACAATAAACCTATAAGTCCTGTCTCTTGGAAAAGACATTCTACTTGGCACCCACTTAGCTTATCATCTACATCTGTTCATCAATCTCCAGCTATATATGTAAACACGTCTATAAACGTGGATGCGCGTATCCTGTGTATGAATGGGTACTGAAGAATCATATGTGGTAGTTGCGAGTGTATATACATATGTGTTCACATATGCGAGTATGTTCATGGGATGCGTGAGTGTCCAATTCCAAGTTTTATGAAAGACTTAGTTTTGAATGGAGGCCACACAAGTTGCTGACCATTCCAAGTTGAAAATGCTGGAAGGGTCATATTCAAATAGACGTTTACCTTAATGGCTATACCCGTGCCCCTCCCCCCGCTGCTAACTCTTCCTGCTCACTCATGTTTTCTATCATTCGCACTGAGGAAGATCGAAGGATCGGTCGAAAATTATGTGCTTTTACAGGAAACATTCTTGTTTTTTTTTTCAAAAGACTTTTTGTATTCCTACACGTCAACACACAGGAAATAAATACAGAAAAGATATAAACATTTATATATTTTTCGTATTGATTTTTTATTCATATATATATACATATATTCATATATATATATATATATATATATATATATATATATATATATATATAGTAATTTATAAAATATATATGGCGATTAAGCTACACTGAATATTCCGCGTTTCATCCACTCTAGGATTTTTCAGGCTTATATTTACTTCGACTTGCGCAACAGCCATTGCTCAAAGGCAGCATGCATACCGCAGATTTAACCGACATAAGTCCAGTTCAAACAGACAGAAGTATATAGAAGCTAGAAGAAACATTAAGAAAGAAATAGCGACAGCTAAGAGAGAATTTACGGGAACCACTAAAAACGCATCGAAGCACAAAAACTAGGAACTCGTGACTTCTGGAAAATTTACAACAGTGTAGTAAATAATGGGCAATCAACAATTCCCCCACTAACCAAAAATCACGAGGTTGTTTGCTCAGCAACCGAGAAGGCTAACATGCTTGCCAGTCGGTTTGCCTCAAACTCTACACAGGACCCTTTCAACCACCCCTACCTGAATTCCTTATGCGGACAGACGCCATGCTAGACGATCTGAAAATCACCCCCTCTCAGGTGCATGCGATCCTAACAAACCTTGACACTTCAAAAGCGGGTGGACCCGATCTCATCCCAGCTGTGCTATTAAAAAGTGCTCAGCCGAAGTAGCTCCTGTTCTCTCCAAACTCTACAACAAATGCCTTAATGAATCTTGCTTTCCGGGCTGTGGTACTAATATTCAAGAATTCTGGCGAAAGAAATGACCCATTAAATTATCGCCCTATTAGCCTCCTCATACTTTTTGCCAAAATTTTTGAGACCTTAATAAACCATGCTCTAGTCCATCACCTTACAGATGCTAAACTTCTGACTGACAAACAATATGGATTTAGACAAGCCCGTTCCACAGCAGACATCCTCACTGTAATCTCTGAACGTATATAACATTCACTGGACAAAGCGGGGAAGGGCAGAGCGGTAGCTCTAGATATATCTAAGGCTTTTTACAGGGCATGGCATGAGGGTCTCCTCAGGAAAATTAGATCATACCGTATCACTGGTAAAATACTTAACATAATTAAATCCTTTTTAGATAAGAGAAAAATCCAGGTTGTCCTCGACGGTCGTGCATCTAAACAATATGATATAAATGCGGGAGTGCCCCAGGGGTCTATCCTTGGACCTCTACTGTTCCTGATATTCATAAATGACCTCCCCGACAAAATCGCCTCTGAGATGGGTATATATGCTGATGACACCACACTCTATAACAGGCACGACAGGAAAACAAATGAATACATATCTAAAGAAATGGCAGAAACACTAGAGGATGACCTCCAATCTTTAGTGGAATGGGGACAAAAATGGATGGTCACGTTCAATGCCGCCAAGACTAAACTAGTTTCATTAAATAATTA
The DNA here is from genome assembly GCF_053919585.1 of Euprymna scolopes. Taxonomy (NCBI): domain Eukaryota; kingdom Metazoa; phylum Mollusca; class Cephalopoda; order Sepiida; family Sepiolidae; genus Euprymna; species Euprymna scolopes. The sequence goes on from NC_136492.1 coordinate 80,394,256, forward strand.
CAAGAAACCTTCTCTACCACATAAAGCAATGGCCAACGACTCTTTATCTGAGAGTACATCTTTGAAACTCCTTGGCCTAACGTTCACAGGAAACATGAGTTGGAACAATTACATTGAAGGCATTGCCAGGGCCGCTGCAAGGAAGGTGAGCTCTCTCTACCGTGCTAGAAAACTACTAACACCCGAAAATATCCTGTACCTCTATAAGGCCACCATTCGCCCATGTGTGGAGTATTGCTGTCACATTTGGGCTGGTGCATTTGCTACTAGTCTTTCGCTCCTTGACAAGGTTCAAAAGAGAGCGACTCTGATAGGCCCTGAACTGGCATCTAAGCTTCAGTTTCTGTCCCATCGACGAAATGTTGCATCCCTCTGCCTGTTCTACAAGTATTTTAATGGTGAATGCTCTGACGAATTGCAAGCACTTGTGCCTCCACGACGTGAACATCCTCGACAAACCCGACAGGCTGCTAAATCCCACCCCACACTGTAGTGATCCCTAGATGTAAAAGCTCTTTCTACTCCAGTAGTTTCTTCCCCAAAACCGCTAGACTTTGGAATTCCATTCCAGGTCCCTGCTTCCCCAACTGTACGGGCGTGCAGAAGTTCAAGTGCAACGTGAACCGGTATCTTGCTGCCCAAATCCCTACATAGTATTCCAGTAGTTGTTGCCCCTGATAGTAGCCCCCTACATCAAAGTGTCAATGTGCCTTGTTTGGGATGAAAATGTAATAATAATAATAATAATATATATATATATATATATATATATATATATATATGTGTGTGTGGGAGGGCGTGTGTGTGTAGGCACGTGTGTGTTTTCTATGGTAGGTAAATGACCTTTTAGACATATATTCATATGTACATGTATAAATATTCATATGTATACATACATAAATACATACCTATATATATATACACACACACACATATATACATATATATATGCATATGTATATATATACATATATATACATACATATATATAGGTATGTATTTATGTATATATACCAGAACTATATCCTTCATCAGATATGAACACTTTAATTCATCGAACAGAACAATTTCCTACAAATTTTTTTGTTTGTTATGAATATTAAAATAAAGTCAGAATTCTCATAAACTTTTTCTCTAGAATCTTCATTCCAATTTTGATCCAAATACCTGATTTATTTTGATTCTAAAAATTTAAAAAATAAAAAGATTAACACTTATGGTATCTGAGTAAGAAATTGAAATTCAAGGAATATATGGATCAAATTTACATATTTCTCTTAAAAACTGGAAGATTCTCCCAATATTATGCCCACATAAACCATTTACTAAATTTCAAGTTAAATTTAGAAAAAATATCTATTTATTGATGTCTAATAAGTGTAGTTAAAATTTCAGAAAGAATAAGAGCTATCCGAGTTTAGAGAAAGGCTATATATATATATATATATATATATATATATATATATATATATATATATATATATATATATATATAAATATAATTTTGCCGAAAAAGTTAAAAAGAATAAACATATATTCGTCCCTGCTGATAAGACAAAAGATTATTATAAACTTGACTATCCTACACATAAAAAACTTTTGTATAAAGAACTTAATAAATCTTATAAAATAGTCCCTCCTAAGACTTTAGATTCCATTAATTCTGAAGCTAAACTTTTACTGACTCCTATGAATATTCATAACTTCACTGAAATAATTTCTCCGGGAACTCCTAGATTCACCATCGAGGATCATAAACCTAATCTCTATGACAACCCCTCCATCAGATTGATCGGCCCATCTAACTCTGACTTAGGAGGTGTAAGCAAAATATCTTAGAATCATCCCTTCTATTAAAGAAAAAGTAAGTTTCCCTCATTGGCTGAATTCAGATTCCGTAATTAATTGGTCCATCTCCCTTAAAAATAAACACCTCCTTTACTTCATAACCTTTTACATCCAAAATTATTATCAATCAATTTCCCCGATCCTTTTAAATAAAGCTCTTATTTTTGCTAAAAGAAATTCTGATTTAACTAATTTAGAAATTAAATTAATTCTCCTAGCGAGAAAGTCCCTCATACAATTTAACAATAAGCTTTGGACTAGAAAGGACACCCCTGATAATTTTGACATCTTCTGACTCTGCAGAAGTTACCGATTTAGTGGGACGCTTCTTTCTGAAAGAACTTAAATACCACTTTAAACATATCCAAGAGGGCCTTTATAGAGACGATGCCCTTTTTACTACAAAAGCCAGGCCAAGAGAGTACAACAAAACAATTAAAAAATTACATAACTTCTTTAATAACTTTCGCTTTTCTATAATTATCGAACCAAACAAAAAAACTTCAAATTTTCTTGATGTTACACTTAATATTAACACTGAAACTCATAGCCTCTATCATAAACCTAATCTTACGCTTTTATACGTCCATAAATCTTCTAACCACCCTAACTCAATTATAAAATCTCTAGAAGAATTTCTGCTCTTTCTGCTGATAAAAAAACTTTTAGTCAAAATGCTACTTTCTTTAATAATGCCTTATGGAACTCAGGACACAAGGCAAAGATTAAATACAACAATTATGCTCCTCCTGCAGATCGCCTTAAATCTGTAACCACACAGAGTATGACTCGTAAGAAACCAGTTCAAATAACAAGATCTGCCGCTATCAATAACAATGAACCAGTCTACATTTATAATCCAAACCAAAATTAACCCAGTCGCATCAGGAGAAAGAAAAATATTTGGTCTAATCCTCCATTTAGCCTAAATGTCAAAACTAATATACATAAGGAATTCTTCAACATTGTACAAAACTCTTTCAAATACCCACACAGATATAGTTCTATTTTCAATAAAAATTCAATCAGGATTTCTTATTTAACAGTGCCTAATTTAGCATGAATCTTAATATCTAATCGCAAAAAAAATTTACATCAGCCCCAAAAATCCCTTTCCCAATTAAACACAAAACTAACTGTAATTGTAATAACAAACATCTTTGCCCACTCAATAATGATTGCATCCATAAAGATCTTATATATCCTTGCACAATTACTGAGCTCCTACGCAATATTCCCATAACAGACACTAATATTTCGTCTTCAAGTTATCTTTCTTCCCATCCTCCATTTGATATAGTTACTAATCCAATAAACTACTCGAGCATCCCCTCCATCTACAATCATACAACTAGCAATAATAATAATAATAATAATAATAATAATAATAATAATAATAATAATAATAATAATACCGGCCATCCTCTCCTCTTAAATAATTTTTATTTTTTTTTTATATTTTATTTTTTATTTATTTATTCATTGTTTATTTATTATTTATTTACTATTTATTAATTAATTTATTTATTTATTTAGTTATTTATTTTCCATTTAGTGTTTTTTAACAACTCTTGCGACATTTTCTTAAGTAATAACCTGTACATTTCAGTTGACCTATATTATTTTGCCCTATATATTTTTTCGCGCTTTTAACATTTCCTGTCTGGGTCATTTGTTTTTCTATTTTCTATTTAATTCTATCACCATTAAATTTCCCCCCTCTTCTTCTTCCCTGATCTTTCTTATTAATATTTATGTATTGGCAGCTGTTTGAAAAGCATATCTTATTTTTCTTTTATTAATATCATTCGAATTTTTCCCCTTTTCCCTTATACATATTTGTGAATTATTCCATGGATTTTGGCCTTTGGGTTATTTTGGACCATCTTCCAATTACGTGATTTCCTTGGATTTTACTTGTGCAAATGGAAACTCAATTAACTTTCTTGGAGTTATATTTTTGGATTATACCAATACCATCATTGGAATATTTACCTTTCACCAGACTATCCATTCACGTGTAATCACCTTTTTCTTCACCATATACCCTCTGCTCCACTTTTTGTTATCAAGTGAGATCTTGTTGTTTCATCAAATACTTTTGTATGCAAAATCCGTTCCCGCATTTTGCTAATTCCTACCCTCTGATGAGAAGGAAAGTATTTCTTCGAAACGTCGCGGATTAAGGACTATCCACTTATCAAATGTTTCCTTTTCAGATTAAATATATTTTTAACTCTTTTTCAAAGTGTTTTTAACATGTTTTATTAACTGTTTGCTCCTATATATATATATATATATATATATATATATATAATTTTCGAACTTTATAAATTAAATAATAAACATGTATCCTGATTAATTTATTTGCTTACTGTTATCCTCATCTTCGTAGTTATTTTGTTGTTTGACCACGTTTCTGCCAACTCATCATCTGGCCTTCTTTAGGTGATTAACCGCGACAGAATAGGACTCTTGAATCTCGTAACTGTATCCCCAGTAATACTTGCTTTTCATAGTTGTTTTCTTACTATGTTTTTTTTTGGCAACAAAAAGGTCCGAACTGCTTTAGGTAGGATTAAAACCGCTATCTCCAGATAATGCTCCCCTAGAACTGTAGAGATTCAACGCCTTTATCTACTGCGACTGTCCTCTAAGCGAGATATGCTCCGACACAGAACTGATGGATGCCGCGGACACTACCAAACGATGGAAGATGAAGTGAAAGGCTATGATGGTGATTATAAAATAATTTACTTTTCCATATAATTTTATATGAATTAATATTTTGCCTTACTTTTATTTTTGAATTCAATACAGAGTAATACTACTGTAATCTTTTTGTATATAGCCTTAACACAACGAGCCATAAATAAAACAATTGACTCTAGTTTTCATGGACTATTCTTTGACCAATACGTCATTGCCGAGGCTGGTTTTATTTTAAGACTTAAAAATATCGAAAGTAATTAAAAAGAATAATAACGAAACTCAATCAGCAAAGGTATTTTCCCAGAACTGCTTGTCTCTGGAACACAGTATTCCGGAGCTGCTTCCCAGCTGACAATAAGATGGTCGTTTTCAAGTCTAACGTAAGCAAGTTCTTGTTAAGCAATGCTCTTTATTAACCCTTATCCTTGAGTGGCCTCTACGCCTTAATCTCCGGTGACTATATAGTATTAAAAATCAACTAGTCAAATTAAAGCAGAAATAATTGCCACACCAGAGAAGTCACATCTAGTTAATAATAAACAAAGACTCCAGTCTCTGTTATTAAAAAATACGACTGTCTGTGCTATTTTCTGACATTATCTGTTCAACAAACTGATAGTTTAAAATCCATTAAAACGTATTTTAACGAAATCGCTTAAGCGAAATGCGAATAAATTGTTATTCTAAAAAAACGTATAGGAATAAATTGGTGGGAAGAAGACGTCGAAATAAACAACGAAGCCTCAAGCTGACAGAATCAGATCGAAATATGATTATGGAGAAAAACATATTAATGCATTAAATAGAAACTTAACATTTAACGCCCTCAAGTGATTTGACTCGGAATGCTAATAAAACGAACATCGATCCGAAAACAAGTTCGAAAGGAAAGTTTTTACTGTCCTGTAGAGGTTCGATATCAAGTTTTGTAAAAAAATCTATATATTAATACGATAGCGTGTGTGTTATTTTCTGTGCCACGCTTACATCCGGGTCGTTTAATTGTTACGTACTTCCATTTCTTGTCGCAAATAATTTTATCAAGAATTCTTCACAATTTTTTATTTCGGTTTCGATTATATCTGATGGCACTCAATTCATCTATTTCTTTTTATAAATAATTTTATCAAGAATTCTTCATAAGTTTTGGTGTCGGTTTCGATTATGTCTGAAGGAACTGTAGCTATATATATATATATATATATATATATATATATATATATATATATATATATATTTTCCGAAGTTTTTATTTCGGTTTCGATTCAAGCTAATGCACCCAAGTCATATGGATATCTTTATTTTTATTTTTGAAATCACAAATTTATAATGTATACAAATCGATAGAACATTAAATCTATAATAATATATACGAAATCTGCAAGAATTAAAATATCATATTTAAGCGCACTTTACGACCGGGCTTTACCGGGCGTTTGTACTAGCTTAGATAAATACTTTTGCAGTTTTAATAAAAAAAGCTACAATAATATCAGAGCATCTCCATTTATACTGAACATATACAGACTGCCAGCATCCATATATTACATATGAATCAGTTCCCGCTAGTAAAGGATTATTACTAGTAGCGTACCCAAATCATTTGAATTAGCAACATTTTTTAATGAAAAAATGTAAAAGCACCACAGTTGACTGGTAGCACAGAAAATATTCCTGGATGAGGGCCGAAGAGAGGGAAAGACCGATGAAGTATTCCACTATTTAGATCGAAACAAAAAGAACTCTGGAATTATTAGAATCCTAACGAAACTATCGGCCGTTATCAGTAAGAATTAAATGATAAACGGCTGATGCGATCACACAAAGTGATTTGAAACGGTGATCGAAGAATATGAAATACTAGAAATCTGAAGAAACTTGTTACTCAGATTCCAGGGAAGGTACTTTTATTGACAGCAACAGCAACAACATATTTCATTGTTTCCTTAATTATGCCGTATCATCGTCGCTAACATATATTACTGGAACCTAGTTTAATAGTATAAATTATCAAACATATATTGTTCACAAAGATATATATATATATATATATATATTGTTATATCCGGTTTCAACGGTATATAATAATATGACAAAATACGCCGAGTGGTACGCGTAACAAAGAAGGTTTATTGGTACTTCGTAATAATACAAAATACAATATGGCTACTTGCTTTTAAAATTAGATCATGTCACTGAAGGTAAAGAAAAGAAACTTAGCATATGAGAGCTAGCGCTCGTCCATGAGAAGCTTGGTCAACCGGAGTTACACTTGTAGAGTGTCCGACGCGAGACTGCAAAAAAAGACAAGACGCCCCCACCTTAAAATGGTAGCTCTTTTATATCCTGTTTCGTATCCGGTTCGATACGTAGTTATGTCCCTAATAACACACACACACACACACACACACACACACACACACACACACACACAGATATATATATATCTTTGTTGTTTTTATTAGCGATAATTAATGTATTTGTAGACATCAAAAAATATGAGGCGACTTTTGAGTTCTAGAGGAGACTAGTCTTCTAACTCCCAGAGGGAGATAAATCAAAATGACATTCAATCATCACTAATAAAAGACAAAAACATAGACATAATGTTAAAGCTATTAAAATGGCACGTAATTCCATTGTAGTATATATTGCAATATAAAAATTTACCGGTGGATTTTATAAAATAATTTTTATATAATGGTTTGAATTCCACTTTAAAATGCAAAAGTCAAGTACCATGTGTCACTTATTCTCTAGACAGAAACATTTGTTTCGAACGCGTCACTGTATTATCAAAGAACTTACTGTTCATTTTATGTGCCGCGGCCTTCTGCTTTAGCGGTGATGAAGCTTCTCAAATGCTCTTGTGATGTTTTGATCTTGACTGTAATCTTTTCAAATGGACATAAAACTGGACTGTTGAACGAATTAATTTTCTTGCTAATAAATTTGTTATTTAAGTCAAAATTGCGACAAGAATTTGTTAACATTGGATTTGAAAACGATAATGTTGTAATTAGCTGGAGCGTAACCATATTAAACTTTATTTATGAAACTGCCACTTAAATTCTTGCTATAATTTCATTAAAGAGATATGCTAAAATTTTCGTTCATGTAACTTTCTCTATTTTTGCATATTTCCTGTCACGTGATCTTGCCGTTTGCATCTTTTCCTAGCTTGCACGTTCTCTTGTTTTTTTTTCTCTACTTATATACGTTCTTGACCTTAAGATCTAAAGATGTAACTTACTCAGATAGTTTAGTTCGCCCGTAGACTTAACTTCAACTTAGAGGTTACAATCCTATGATCAGTAGACACACCATAGAAACTGCTGAAAGCTTCACAGTTATTACAGTTATTGACCCACTTCTTATTCATAAAAAGATAGTCCAGTTGTGCCTTCTCTCGGTTTGGGGATTGATGGGTCCAGAACTTACCGGGTCTTTTCTGAAAACGGGTATCCATGCATTGTAGGTTGTTTTTGTCGGTCATTGTCTAAGGAGCAAGCATAAATTGGTGAATGATGTATTGCTATGGACTCCACAACACGGACGCGCAAGCAAAGGACGACCTAGATCCACGTACTGTGAACCTAAAGATCTGAGTTAGCTGATGGAAGACAGGAAAATCTGGAGAGGAAGAGTCACCAAGCAAAGGACGACATATATCCACGTACATCCAGCGAATAGCACACGACGCCTCCAGCGTTTTATGGTCGTACGCACAATTATGATATTTTAATTCACGCAGATTACGTTTTTATTATTATAGAGAAAATTCACTATCGATCATTATATTGGACCTTATATATAGTGGTGAACATTATATATAGTAATGCGATCAAAATTATATATATATATATATATATATATATATATATATATATATATATATATATATATATATATATATATATATACAGAGAATAAGTGACAAAAAGTTATATTCCAAAATTCATGATGTTGACCATCTTATAAATTATTCCTTTAATTCAGTTGACTTATAAAATTCTTGACAGTATCTGTTTCGTAGCGCAAAATAAATCACTTTTATTATTATATCAATCAGTGAATCTATTATGCCCTTAACTCATCAGAAGAAATAGCAACAATCAATCAGTCAAAAGGAATTGAAATGTGATTTGACATGGTAAAAATCCGAAAATTGGAAGAGAATATATATTTTTATATATACAGCAGAAAAGCTTGGAGGAGGGATTTACTAATCCAGGAAAAAGCAAATTCCAAAATCAAAATTAAATGTAAATATGGTTATTTATATCTTAATCCCAACCAAATGAAAAAGCTCAATACATTCACTGACGATAGTAGAGCTTACGATGAATAATAATAAGAACAGAGCTGTAAAGTAGAAATTTACAAAAAGATTTTACTATCCAGCAGAATACTCCAAAGCTGGTAGCTAGGTACACCTTGATCCGCGGAGTTTAAAAAAATGCCAATTCTTCTCATCAGAAGAAAAACTGTTAGCAAAATAATCAGATAGTCACGCTAAAATTTTAACATTTCTATATTTGCTGATTATTGCATAAGATGAAACTTAGAGTTTTATGATTAGTAGTCACAAAACTTAAAAAACATAAAAATATAAATATGGAAAACAGTTCATGCGAACTATTCATTCAGAGTCCAACATTAAAATAAAAATAACGAACCGTATTTAAAGAAAAAGTCCAGTGTAATGGCGGTTATTAATTGCAGTTAAATGAACAACAGCAGGTGTTCGCGTCAGTGGTTGAAATTGAAAAATAAAGCATCAGAAATTAGAGTTAAAAAAATTGAAGACCGCCCCCCCAAAAAAAAAACCGTTTCCGTTTTGGTCGGATGAAAAGTTGAAAGTGAATCGGGAAAATAAATAGAAGGAGGCATAGAGTTGAAAGTGGGTCACACGTTGTCATGGCAATGAGTGCCAGACGGCAGAAACGTAGTAGACAGAGAGATTTTGACTTCATATCAAATGTGGGTTAGCTAATCTTAAGAGAAATTAGAGGAAAACCTAGGGTGTTTTGTAAGAAAGAAATTAAAAATTAAAGGGCTATTGGCAATATCAATTAATAATAATAATAATAATAATAATAATAATAATAATAATAATAATAATAATGATAATAATAATAAAAATATAATCGTAATGAACACACACACACACACACACACACACACACACACACACATATATATATATTCACCTTTCATCGCTTTTTAAAAGATGGAATTGTCCGATCGTCGAAAACAAGACTCAAGCAAGTAAGCAAAAAGGACGGCCGGACGGTCCACAGAGTTTAATAATTATATAGATTAACATTTTCGCGCGAAACACCCTACCCGATGTAGTTAGTTCACTATAAACGATTAATTGGAACAAAAGTTTCTATCTTATTAATGACAGTATAATTAATTGTTTTCGTTCATCCATTACAAGGATCATGTTCACTCTCTTTCATTCCCACTCTCCAACTCTCTATTCCTATGCGAAATCTGTATATATATATATATATATATATATATATATATATATATATATATATATATGTGTGTGTGTGTGTGTGTGTGTGTGTGTGTGTGTGTATGTGTGTGTGTGTGTAAAATAAAAAACACTGATTTAAAATGAAGATGGCGTCTACTTGCAATAATGTACATCACGTCAAAAGGAATACAAATGCAGGCGAAACAGACGTTCCAGATATAATCAAAGTTCCGAAGAGGTAGAATCAATCCAAAACACAAGACAGAAATGGCGTCTACATGTTTTAATCAAGGAACAGCCGAGACACGTCAGAACGAATATGAGTCCAGCTAGAACCAAAGGTCTCCAGAGATAGAATCAAATCAAGATACAAGACAATTTATGAGCCCACCTCACATAAAACGCACACACACACATGCATTAGCTGGTTTTACCATGCATCGAATAAGTAAGCTGATGAAAAAAAAAACTTAGCTTCAAAAATACAACTTCACACAGAGATACACATTAATAATATTTAGGAATTGCTAATGATGCAACCAAAATATTTCAGAATTTTCTTTACTTCCTCCGCCCTCTCTCTCTCTCTCTCTGACTCTCTCTCTCTTTCTTTCTCTCTCTCTCTCTCTCTCTCTATATATATATATATATATACATATATATATATATATATATATATATATATATATATTATCCTCTTTAAAAAGAAAGTTCTTAAACTTGAGCACAACCTTGGAAATAAAAATGCGACCAACTCACCTTGGTCGAGTTCAGAATTCCCTGTCGTTTGAACACTTTTGATTGTCAATATTTGGCATTTATAATTGTTAATTTCCCTTCATTCTCGTGGCGCTTGATGGTGCCCTGGAGGTAACGTCCTAGCAAATGAAGTCAATTCTGGATTTGGATTTGTAACTGCGTTCGAATCTCCCGACCAGTAACAATCGTCATATCCTCCATTAATGATTGCGAAAGCAAGAAACACTAGTGTCTGTAGGTATATATATATATATATATATATATATATATATATATATATATATATATATATATATATATATATATATATATAAGCCGAATTACACACGCTTTGCAGGGGATATATATATTTATTTAGACAATAGTAATTAACCTTTTAAATTAATGTATTACGCTTTATAAAACTTACAACGAAAATCCTCTTAAGTATAAGATATAATAAAATAAGTTTAAATTATTTTTTTAACCATTAACATTCAAATAATTCGATGATTAAAATCATTAGTAACTGAGCTTATCATTAAAATAAATTTTCTTGAATATAATATCTAAAACAGATTGTATAATATACTTAAAAATATCCGTTTTCTGTATGAAAATAACATTGAGAAACAGAACACTTTTGTATATATATATATTAATTACATTGTAAACAAAAGAACAAACATAAAAAGATTCGATTTTATTATATTAGATTAGAAATTACATTTAATATTTTATCTTGATTATAAATTTTTCAAAATATAAATCTTAAATTTAACCATCTTTATTTTCCTTTAAAATCTCATTCTCTAAACAGCAATTCAAAGCGTAATTATATGAATTTTAAAATTAAAAATCTCTAAACCGAAACATCTTGGTAAACAATATTTCTTGATTTTCTTGGATTGGCAAATATGCTGAGGTGTTTTAAAGTTCTTATTCTTGAAACTGCCACATAAAACATTCCATGACTGAAACATGGGTTTGTTAGATCAATTCCAATAGCTTTGGATGCTTTGCCATTAGCCTTTTTGATACTTATGGCAAAGCATGGCCTTACTGAAAACTACAACCTGCGAAAAGCAAAGGGCAACTCGTTATCACTTGGCAGAAGTAGGTTTCTCGAAATAAGAACAGTTTGATTTTCTATAAGTAATGATTGTTTAATCAAATGTTATGCATTCTTCTTTCAACACATCTTATTCCATTTGTTGTTTATGGTGGATCCAATCATCTAAAAATCACGATTGAACAACCAACTTTAACTTTTAGAAGGTGGAAGGTATTACGAAACGCTCAATTGAAGTCAAGAACTCTATAGGATATTTCACAGCATCATCCTCATCTATTGTATTGTCAAACAATGTGTATATTTTTCCTGCCCTAGAAATTCAGCCATTAGTCAATTATTTGACTTGTTGACATTGAAATTTAGTATTGAAACAATTGCCCGTCCAGCAAGTCAATCCCGAACTTTTCAATTCAAGTTCAAATCAGTATAAACTCTTTTCTTCAATTCATGGAGTTGATACTTACCGGGCCCAGGTCCTTCGGGGCCTGTGCAACAAGTGTCAAGCCAAGACCAGCAAAGACTTTGGTCAATGTAGGGGCAACCCTTCATACCAATTGTCATTATCCAGCTACACTACTCCCCGGGGAGTTGATCCCCATTTCCCCTTCACTCCTCACTTTAAAAATCAGCCTTGTGCCTAATTTTCTCGGTGGGGGAGCAAATAAATACTTACCTTCGGGGCCTGGGCAACAAGTGTCAAGCAAAGATCATATGTGGGGGCGACCCCACATATAAGACCTTGGTCAATGTAGGGGCAACCCTTCATACCAATTCCCACTATCCAGCTCCCGTACTCCCCGGGGAGCTGGTCCCCAATTCCCTTTCACTCTCCACATTAAAAAACGGCCTTGTGCCTAATTTGCTCAGCGAGAAAGCAAATAAATGCATTCAAATCATGGAGTTTCTCAACACATTAACCTAATTCTTCAGAAATTAAAATTGTATCTGGTATTTTACATAAGGAAAACGTCCATCACCAATTGTAAGCAGAAGACGTGAAAAGCTGATTCTAAATCTCAAGTCATATAAGCCCTCATATCTTTCTCCCAATGTAAGATTCCTTTAAACTTGCTTTAATAATTTTGTTCTTGTTCTACTGTTTTGTTTTACAACAGACAAAATTTGACGAATGTCCCCTTATAATAGAGTTGAAATACTGTCTATTGATCTTTTGATACCAGTAATATCATGTAATGTTGGATCAATTGCTTCAAAAACAGTTTTATGAGCCATTGCGTTGGCCGTATTACCGTTTCAAGTAAGAAAACATGTACGCTTATCTATTCTATATGCATTCAATGGTATTTTGAAAGTGCTGTGCAAAGTACGTCCTCCTCCCAACAGCGTTGCCCTAATTCCACTTAATGAAGTTGCTAGCGCAATGCTTTTCTCTGATCTAACTTTTGCCAAAGTTAAGTTTTATAAATAAGTCGTCCCTGTTTCTCAAGGTGCATCAAGGAACATAATGTTTTTATGATCGTTAGTGGTCCAAGTTATGATGGACTGACCTTAAATACTTGCAAATGGATTCCAACCCTGGACATATGCATCTTTATGCCCTTAGCTGGCCATGACAAAGAGAATAGTATACTCCCTAATCCGTGACAAATGTTTTTGCTCCGTATAGTTTGCCCAGTAAACAATCATGTATTACCTGAGAGAAGGATGGAAGTGGATGCAGTGTAAGTTTTTCAAAATCCTGGTAATTCTCCTACAAATGTTTTTGCACTGAACAACTTGACACATTTGTTCTATTACAGTCTTGTGACATGAGTCATTATTATCATACAGTATTGCAGAACGTTTAGAATTTGACGTTCGTTTGGCTTAAATTTTGATATTTACTTCTATCAACATCCAGATGCAATTGTCTCTCTTCCTGTGATGTATTTCGTCTGGTAACCACATGGTAAAATATATCCTGCTCATTTCTTTTTAAATCTTGGCAAAGGATTAATTTTGTTCGGACTCTGTTTGATGTTGTCTTTGCCGTCAACACCATGGAATTACAGTTTTCATATTGGTGTAATTCCCCCCTGCGTTTACCCTTGCAATGGGAGTCGTTCTTGTCTTTTATCTCAATTCTCGGACTGAGTGACAACAAAGTCTCATGCTTAGGGCATGTGGAATTATTGAAATAATGTTACTTCTGATGCGCTTTATAATAGCTGGAGAAAAAGAAGAAATTTTCTTAAAAATCAGAATAATTAACGAATTCAATTCATATGATGTTTCCATGTAAACAAAAATGAAAACATAATAAAATAACAAAATTGTAGGAAAAAACTGACATAAATATTGTTGCAATGTTTCACGTTTAATAATGATGTAACTCTGTCAACAGAAAAAGATGAAATCCTTCCACTGACCTGTTTTTTTTTTATTGTAAAGTCACTTTTTAATATGAAAAAACATCAGAAAATTAAAAATAATTCACTTGAGTTAAAAAAATATTATTTTACATATAGTTTTATTAAAAAATTACATCCGGTAAGACAATCTAATTTTGAAGATATTTCGAAATGAAATATTGTATTTAAAGCAACGGTTAATCTTGTATTCAATAAAAATGATTTTTGTTAAGTTGTGTTTATTAGGCAAATATTTTTAAAATTTAGTGTATAGTTATGCGTGTTTGGGGGGGACGCTAAAAAATAATTAAAAATCAAAAAAAAAAAGTTAACCATAAAAAGAATAAATAGTGAAAATATCTGAAAAATGGTTGTATATTATTAATTTAAAATGATTTAATGAAATTGTTGAAAATTATACCTTAATATTTTTTTAATTGCAATAGGACTTTAAAAAGGTAATACTAAAAAGATCATCCTTTTAAGTCCGATGTTTAAGTTTGAATTCAATTTTAAATTGCACTGAATTTAATATACATTAAATTTTGCTTCGAGGCTCGACTATGTCTGTAAAGAGACTATTATTTTTTACCATTCTAGTCCGACAGGTTTTATAATATAATTTAATAATAATAATAATAATAATAATAATAACTAGCTGAAAACATCATCACATAAGCTAACAATACAATGCCCTTTAATAGAATAATCAGTGTAATGTTAGTTCCGATTAAATAAATATTTTTCTCACCAAATATGAAGAACTGCTTGAGATATATTATTTTATTTATTTATTTTCTATATATGTATTTGTATATGTAAAGATATAAATACGCATATATATATATATATATATATATATATATATATATATATATATACACATATATATGGTTTTATAATAGTGAAAATACTGGCATATATATGTTGTCGTATTTTATTTTTCTATTTCTAATACCAAGCATAATTATATTATATTAGGAAATTCTTTCGAATATATTGAACATTTTTTATACAATCATGTTCTATAATACACACACACACACACGCACACACACACACACACATATATATATATGTATATATATGTGTGTGTGTGCGTTTGTGTAAATTTATATTGCAAACTTAATTCTGTAAACATCACTGGGTGTTTGTATGTATGAATAAGTTTACAGCTTTATTTGACAACTCAACCGGACTTTGATGTCCTGTGATTTCTTGCATTTCTTTTCAGCCGACAGGCAAAAGCGTACAATTTGCAAATTACATCTTTCACTGTTTACAGAATAGAATTGATTCACCCATCTCCTCAGCTTAACTTTTACTCTTTGGCTTATCTGGCTTTTACCTGAACCTTTTGTAAGCATCCAATTTCACATGTCAAATGTCATATTTTTCATGCTACCGCAAATAATATATGAAATACGACTTAACGGAAAACAGCTATGAAAGTTAAAATGTACAGTCAGCTCTAGGAGGAATTACTTTTGCCCACTAATGTCAATAATACAGAGTATAATGATAAAATTTTCGAACTAGAAAAGACGACATGATTTCGTTTCCGTTTGAAGAAAAGAGGTTTGTTTTTTTTCCTGTTGCAGACCACCTATAATTGGACCAGTTTTGTACAACTCCCAAGAGTTCTATCATGTCTGAAAGTGACACAATGTTACAACGAGCGAGATCGGAGATGCGCCGCTGTACAACTCATGCTCTCTACCGATCTAAGCCATGACAACAATACCATTGCAAGCACCCTCAACATGTATCGCTGGATTGCTAAGAATAACAGGGAAAAGTTTCCGGCCACGGTTATGGTCTTTAGTTTCAAGTGAAGGTTACATCATTCCACTGCACATCTTCGAACTCGACTTAAAATTCAACACCGAATATATCTGGATATGCATAAGAGTATGGTAATCCCCTAGTACAATCAGATAGCTGCTGACAGACCCTTGAAGTGTCAGTAAGACTCGGCGCCGGCTCACAAGTCCAAAGAGACCCCGGCTTGGCTTCAGAAGAAGTGCTACAACTTTGTACTCTTCTTTTACTGCCCCTCATCCCCCGACCAGAACCCGCTGGGCTACTTCATCGGAAACATCACCAATATGATCTCCCACAACACCAAAACCAAGTATTCGCCGAGCTCCGGCTAGTTGAAAAGGCATGCTCCCAGTTCCAAACCCATATCGAGGCAATGATTGAGATTAAAAGCGGCTACATTGAATAGATGTCAGCTCTACTACATAACCAAGTTACCTGAATTCATTTTTTCAATAGAAGTTTTAAAAATAAAACTGCGGTATTATTTTCTTTAGGGCGACACTTTTATCGTTCCACCCTATACAGAAAATACTGGATGCGGTCTGGGTTAATACGTGCTGTTTATTATAGAAAGGTGCTGAGGTATGTGTAATCAATTGTTCTGACTAAGAATTCGATATACTCGTACCAATTCCAAGTAATGAATAGTAGTATTAATCCAATCAGGGTTACCAGTACTCCTCTTCTCGTGTTGAGACGAAAGCTATGACTGGATAGTTC
Source organism: Euprymna scolopes (assembly GCF_053919585.1). Lineage (NCBI taxonomy): Eukaryota > Metazoa > Mollusca > Cephalopoda > Sepiida > Sepiolidae > Euprymna > Euprymna scolopes. The sequence goes on from NC_136492.1 coordinate 80,411,015, forward strand.
AACGAGATTCAATATATCTTATATAGCAATTTTGGTAACATGTGTGACGTTTGCTAGTGTAATTTAACCACTATTTCATCTTTAAATCTTGTGAAATACATGCAGAAATAAAATAATAAGTTATTGTCATCATTTCGAAACACATGAACTTTGATGATCATACCTTTGTTGTCTTTTGGTTTCTCCCTTCGATAATCCTCCCTGGCAGAAGGTTTATTATTAACAAAGTTCCCTATTTTCAGGATCAAGTAGAGACCAAACTGATAGAAGACAGATGAAGGTCATTCCTGTTGATCTTTGTTCCAAATCACTGACCAGTGAGGTAGTAGGTAGACATAGAGAGACCGGTAATCACCGTTAATTATACCTTATCAACACATTTTTAATTAACAAAATCACATGTGTGTTCGTATTGTTTGTGTTCATCGGACTACTTTTCTGATCTTGAGTGTCATTTTCACAACGTTTCGCAAGGACCCGTGGCGCAGTGGTTAGAGGACTTGGAAAAATCAATTGTGAAAGTGATATTCTCCTCAAGGTTGACGGTTCAATTCTCAGTGTGGGCGACCAAGAATACATCTGCGAATCACTTAGAACTGGCTGACGGAACGAGAGCATGCTACCCCCATGAAATAAATAAAGAGCTCCGTTCGAAATTCTGTCCAAAATTCCCGAGTTCGGCAGAAATATTCCGGAGTTCGATAAGATACACACAGAGAAGGTCAGAGGTTACATCGACCGAAACGTTGTGAAAATAACACTCAAGTTGAGAACAGTAGTCGGATGAATCCAAACAATACGAATAACCAATCCTCATCTAAAAAATTCAGAAACCTAATCACGTGATGTGTTTACGACTTCTTTCGCTCACTCTCGTTTTAATCCATGTGACGTCATAGCTTTTTTTATTAATACTCAAAGCCTAGCAATTCGAATCTAGTTTATAATAAAGTTACCCCGACTGAAATGTAATTTCCTTTTATACTCATAATCATCTTATATGTTAGTGGGTTTACTTGTCCAATAATTAACATTTCTTTTGCCCCATATCTAAAAGTAACCTTGGATTTTTCCGTTCTCATCATTAAGGTTAATGTAATATCCTACTAATCTCACTCAAAGAACAAAATAGTTAGTATTTTTTATTATCATCCTTTTTTCATCATTATTTTGATATCCACGTGGATCAGAATAGTCGTTAGGCATATGTAAACTGACTTGGGAATGGAAGGTAAAAAAAAACTTAAGTGAAAATATCGACATTCATCGAGAAAACAATTTTCATACCGTTTACAGAATCCAACAATCCCATTGATGTAGCGTTCAGCATTTAGTGATATAAAGTGGTTGATATAGTGTATGAGTGGTAACGCTTATTCTCGAAACAAGTGATGGGACGATTCGAATATTTTCCCGATTCTGGTATAATTACCGATTCGGTTCTAAATTCCAGATTCGGATGGAATTACAGATTATGATTCTGAAATCGCCTAAAATGTAAAATTTCAGTTTTTGTAGGAGCTGGAAGGGGCAAAGTGAAGAGTGCCAATTTACTTTTGAATGAAGATACAATTTTCATTTGATAAAGATGTTAATTAGTTCTCTTTATGTATTGTATTCAAAAACTCATCATGGGATTTCCACGTACATTTTTCACTTGTACCATTATTCATCTACTTATGCCATTTTTACTGCGCCATTTTTTTTATTTTACCTAAATTCGTTGTTATGATTGATACAGATATTATTTATTATTGTTGCGTTTTTGTTACTTTATAAAATATGCGCTGTTTTTTTACAATTTACACAAAGTTATTGAAATTTTTGTGATTACCGACATAATACGTCTAGGCAGATTTTACATGCCGAGTTAAAGCAAAAACAGAAAATCGATCTCTTGGTTTCAATCCTAATCAATTGAGGAAAACAAAAACTAATTTGTATTTCTGTTAGCCAAAACATCCGTTCGTTTTTAATGTAATCTCTTAGATCAACTAAAGACCGTTTTATATTTCTATTCTTCAAATATATTGACGTCACTGTAATAAGCTTCCAAGCCGAAGAGTTCTTACATTTTTGCTTGTATTTCAATCTTTGAAATGAAAGATAATACAAAAAAAACTATCGACATTTGATGCTTTTTACTAGAGAAAAAGAGACAAAAAAGCTAAGGAAACCTGCATATACATATACCATATGTATAAGGAAAATGATCTTACCATAAGGGTATGCCAGAAATGGTTTACCCGATTTCTCATGAAAAAAAAATCGTTTTCTGTCTGGCAAAAGATGATCTACAGTGACCAAGCGGAAGCCTTAGTTAAATAAGATTGCCGTTTGACAACCAGACGACTCACAGACATTCTCAAGATTACCAAATCCAATGTAGAAAATAAGCTGCATTACTATCTACTTCACAAGACGAACGACCATTTTTGAACAAACTAATATTTAGTGGTTGGTAGCTATATATTAATACGGTAGTGTGTGTGTGTTATTTTGTGTGTCACGCTTACATCTTTTTGCTTCTGAGTAACTGTCGTTTTATTGTTATGACCTTCGATTTCTTATAATAAATAGTTTTACCAAGAATACTTCATAAGTTTTGGTTTCGGTTTCTATTCAAGCTGATGCATTCAAGTCATATGGATATATTTTTTTACTTTTCAAATCACAACGTAATAATATATAAGAATCGATAGAAAATTGACTATAATAATATATACGAAATCTGCATAAATTAATTTATCATATTTAAGCGTACTTTACGACCGGGATACGTCGGGCTTCCCTTCAAGCTTAGATAAACATTTTTGCAGTTTTATCAAAAGAACTATAATAATATCAGAGCGTCTCCATTTACGCTGAACATCCACAGAATGCCAACATCAATAAATGAAAGCGTCCGCTGTGGAATTTCCACAGGCTCTGCTGATTAAATGTGAACTTGGATAACATACCGACCATTTTAAATGTTACTATGTTGCGTATCACATTGCTTTATCTTACAATGCACATTCGAATGTGGTCGCATCGGTGTGATAACAACAACGCATTGTTGTTAGAACATGTTCTTTCTTGTCCGGAACGAAATGCCCAAAGCAACAAAATGGCTAAATTGTTCTTATAATTTAATGGATTTGTGTCCGGAACGCAAACGTCTCAAACGTATGCTGGCATGCACTTGAAATATTCTTTATCTATCGATACCAGGCGAGAGGTAAAATTTGCCATTCTTTATTTGGCACATCAAACAGCGAATACCCTATAATTATCGTGCGAGGTCACAGTCATGTGCATTCCTCTTTCAACTCATCAATTTCGGTGTAAACACGTTTCATATGTCGCAATTATCCAGGTATTAACATTTTGTAGACATTATTACTTGGTAAAAGTAAATTTTACTAAAATCGGTATATATATATATATATATATCTATATATATATATATATATATATATATATATATATATAACTGTTACTGAATCGATATATGTATTGTTACATTCAAGATGTAACAATTAAAAACATATGAAAGATATTAAATATGGTTTTAGGAAAATTATATTTTCCTTTATTTTAAACAATAACAAAATAAACGAAAAGGGTCGGTTAACAAAAGATACAGTTGGTTAGAATTACTACTATTAATACAAAAAGAAATGACGGCTTGGTAAAACTCAGGTCAAAAACCAGGACGACGAAGTGGAGGGTACGAGGCAGAAGGAAGGTAGTCAAAATTAAGAACCGCTAACAGGCCAGACTTTGAGTGACTATTCACTCTATTAATAATGAAATTCAATTCAATGACAAGATTCCTTTTTGTTTTTCTTTTAAATGTTTGGTCAATGAGAAACATTCAAAATTGTATTTACCATTAATCCAGAAAGCAGTTTCTGCAAACTTTTTGTGGGTTGAGGGGGTGTATTTTCCTTATTTTGTTTTGGATTCTTTCGGCTGGACTTATCCATGAATCAGAGACGGGAGTTACCTTAACGGGTACAAGCTGATAACTGATCTGTTTCCCTCTCCACCTTTATTTATATGGCATCTTAACCCATTCTAGATTATTGCAGAACCCTCTAGGGCATTCTGGATCATTCTAAACTTTCTATTACTATACTCTGGCTTTTAAACTATTTTGTGAATTAAAATCTTTTGAGATTTGATTATTAGGACTGCCTAAAATACTTTAGCACACATTTTAAACAAACAGTTGATTTTTATTATCATTTTATCGAAATGCTCTCTCGTAATAGTATGTACCATTCTCAAGATGCACTAATGGTAATGCTTCAGATCCCAAGGCATATAAAAATAAACACTATGAATATTGAATATTCTCATTCTATCAAGAAAGACAACGTGTAGGCAGAGAATCCAAACGAATCCCCTAAAAGTTGTTAAAAGTATTTTGTGCGATACTTGGACAGTATGCACAGATCGGCGACAAAACACGATTAAAAGGTCTGTTTAATAGAATATATACTAAATTATTTTTGTCAAAATCTGTCTATCCATCTGTTCGTCTGTTTGCCCGTTCTACTTTTTCTCGCAAAATACTGGGTCGATCTAGCTGAAATGTGTATAAACTTTAGTTACAATAAGGTGCAACGAGTTAAGTATCATGATATCTGCTCGATACATAGTTAAAAATTAATAGGGATTCATTGGGATTTTTTTCGGAAACTGCTCGATCGATATGGCTTCAATTTTGTATGGACTTTAATAATGATAAGTTACAGAAAACTAAGTATATTGATATCGGTTCGAAGCACAGTTAGGAATTAATAGGAGTCAATAGCATTTAATGTAGCCCAAACAATGTTAAATTCACTCTAGAAGTTTGGAATAAAGCACCCATTCAACGTATCTCACAGGCTAAAAAGTCTACTTAAAATATATATAAACACTTTCTAATACTTGAAACTATTCTCTATCCTTACAAATCCAATATCAGTCTACGTATAAAGCACTGTTGTCATATTTGCACAAGAGACCATCTGAGACCATTTGAAGGTTCATAAAGTGCAGAAACGTATCTGTAATTTAATTGCCTCCACCATTCTTCTCTGAAACCGATTTCTCACGGACGTGATGTTTTCAGTCATTTATTTTTAAATAAATACTATTATCGCATGTGTTCCGCAGAACTGTTTAATCTATTCCTTTCTACCTTTGCTCTAGTTTGTACGATTCATTTGTCTTGTGGTCTCCATCAATTCTATTTTAATTCCTCATTGTAATGCAGTTTTTTCCAATAACTGCAAGCTTGTGAAACTCTCTTCCTTCTAACTATTTTTCTACTGCATATAGTCTAGTTATTTTCTACACTAGCGTTAATGGACATCTTCTGTCTTGGAGATAATCACTTTTGTTCTTATTACCTTATTACATCAAGTGGCTTCACGCTTTGCTTTGGAGGATTTACATAACAATGCATACTTTATCGTTATTTTCATGGCACGTGCTGGTCTGAACTTCAATCTATGTCCTCCATTGGACAAACTTTCACAAAACACTCGACTAGCTACAACTACTAAAAACAATTTCGCCGAATCTCTATCTGTGCCTAAATCTAAACAGAGATTCCACGGACAATGCTTATTTTCTAAAACTCTGAAACATTGTTTTGCTGACCTACTTCCAAGATAACTACAGTATCGTATTCTTAAAGTCCAATGTAAACAAGTTCTTGTTGAACCGTCCACTTAAATTATCAAACTCTACCAAACTTACACCATTAACGGTTACTACAATACCACCTCATATTCATTAAGACGTGTTCTCCATTCACCTCCGAATCTTGATAAGTGTTTGCTCTCTTGTGAAAAGAAGAAGCTAGCACAAGTACGCCATATTTGTTTAGTCCAGTGATCAGAGAGCTAAATTTTTTTTTATTTTTACACTAGATTTATGAACACTATTGACTTCTCTCTTTAAAGGTCACAACTCTGACCCAAACACTGCTTTTTCAAAGGAATGTAACTTTGAAGTGAGGTAACTTTATCGTTATTACAAATAAAATCATTATGTTTCTACATGCACCTTTTAATATATACAGCACTCAAATAAAAGACGAAAGTATAAGCAAATTGCCGCATAGCATCGCCTGCATATCTTTCAGAACAAAATGTATAGCCAGCTTAACGCAGTTAAATATATGTGAAATATAGGGCGTGTTTTTTTCGAGACGGCGAACTTTAAATTGACAGCTTGAATTTCTTTAATTGCAGATTTGGCACTATTGGTTATTTTGAGTTTAACTTAGTTTAGCAATTCACCATGAAGTGTCTGACACCCGAGAAGCGTTTGTAAATTGCAAATGATACGATCAATATACTGAAAGAAACATTTGATGGAATCAGCAGAATATCGTCATATCGAATTTTTTGATGTGAAACACTACTACTACTACTACTACTACTACTACAACAACAACAACAACAACAACAACAACAACAATAATAAGTAGCAGACCAAATTGTCATTAGCATAGAGAAGATAATAAAATAGGGACTGAAACTGACAACGTGGAACGGCACTAGGCAAAATAAGAATACAAAGAGTATGGCACAATGGAAAGCGCCCCTTTTGGAGAGCTGGGGGCTTCTACATTATTGAACCTTGTGCCTAACTTGTCTGTACTTGTAAGGTGCAGATGTGTTAAGCAGGTGCTTGTGATTTTGAAAATATTCTTCTATGACTCAAGCCAAGAATGACAGTTTGTTTACAATATTGAACCAAGGCAAAACGATATAAGACTTTAGAATTCGAAAGGTCAAACCCGAAAGAAATCATGGATACAAAAACAAAACAATGTTTAATCGTTATGTATGAATGTCCCCCCTCTCTTTCTCTCTCTCTCTCTATTTCTCTTTCTGCTTCTCTTTTTCACACACGAAAGAATTTAAAAGATACATATCGCAGAAGAATGTAAAGTTGCTTGCTGCGTCAAGAGACACCGTCCAAATGAACAACTCAGGGAACAGACAAACAAGAAAACAAGACGAGAAAAAAGTGTGAAGAGAAACAGCTACGCGAAAGATTCATTAGAATGACAAGAAATGAGAATCACAAAACACCTGAACGTAGCTATTAAAAGGGATCACTACAAACAGTCATCCAAAAACAATGCGTTTACAACTAACTTTATCAGAACACAAATAAACAGCATACGAGGAGACGAAACGATAATTCATATAAACAATGAATGTAGCAAACTTGCTAAATCACAATACAAAAATAGACACTACCACGTGCGAAAGCAGTGTACTGGAGACTATAAATCACCGGATACAATATTGGGAAACAAAAATGATAAAATCTCGGATATGGAGGTACCAATAGATAAATTTATCCAAGCAAGAATAAGATCGGACGTCATAATAGTTATAAATAACCGCAAACGTTGCTAAATTATAGATTTTGTCGTTCCAATAGACCAGAAGGTAAAGATCAAGAAAGCAGAAAAAAAACAACAACAACAAAAAAAAAACAATCAAATACACTGAACTAGCCAGAGAACTGAAAAGAATACTGAACGTATATAAAGTCAACCATAATTGTAGGAAAACTACGAAATTTTCCTAGAAATCTTGATAAAAACCGAGGTTATACAATGGCTGCCAAAAATAAAAATAACTGAAATCTCAATTAAAATCTTCGAATGTGAAAATTAACCCACATAAACGAATAACATTAACCAGTCATATAGAAGTTACAGCGGAAATAAAACAAAAACTATGGAATAAATATCACGTGATCCCAATGAAACTACAACTGCTGTAGATGTACTTTGTTACACAAGTAAATTGTAGTAAGAAAGTAACAAAAAATCTGCATAAATTGAAAGTACTTCCTCATGTTTGGTCTACGTGGAAATAACGAAATATAAACATCTTTTTTTATTTATTGAATGTTATAACAATTTGTATAGTTTTAAAAGAGCAAACGCCCTCTTTTCACCGTCAAAATAAATTGTCCGTTAAATGTTTTCATTTTTAATAAAACGGAACATTTTCAAACAGTTTAATTCAATTAACTTATTGTTACAATCAAATAGCCTCCTGCTATTAGAATAATTATCAGGTAAGTATTCTTTAAATTGATCTATCTTCCGGGCGATCGTGTCTTTTAAATTATAAATATCACGTGATAACGTATATAGGGGCATGATATTGCTTTAACATATTAAACCATCAACATCATAGTATAAGTATAAGTATAACAAGTTAAGAATGCATAGATCCCGTAAGTGCACAGTGAACGAGCATTTGCCCCCCCCCTCATTTAACCCCAAAAGTCTCCAGGGTCAAATCTTGGTGAAAATGAACAAACGGTACAGTTTTAGGTCTTAAGATATGTAAATTTGAGTTCTGCACCATGCAAAAAAACAAACAAAAAACAACTAAGTTCATCATCCCCTACCCATTTAGGCCCAAAAGTCTCCAAGACCTTAATATATTTAAATTTGTGTTCAGCACAATGCAAAACTGCTAAATAGACATACACAAAAAGATTTGGACAAATATAGTAAAGTAGTCCCAAAAATGGAGTGTTTTTATTAGCCCTAAAGGAGTCCCCCGGGGCACACCCAAGCGTTGTCGCGAAATATAGACAAACAAAATTATATAGAAATCAGTTAGTTACAACTTTACAGAAAGTTTTATAAAAATCCAACGCATCACTTATTTTTTAATAAGCACAAAAGTGTGAATTTTAGCCATTTTAACACGAAAGGTACCCGTAGGGGGTGCAATCGGAGATTTCCCAGAAAATCCGTTCTGTTACGTTTTTACTTATATCATGTTTAATGTTTGTGCAAAATTTCCAAGAAATTTCAAGCCGTAGTTATTGAGAAAAGTGCGGACAGACGAACGGACGAACGGACTAACGAACAAGGGTGAATTTACAGATCCACCCTCGTTTTGTCGAGGAGACCAATTAGTAACAATAGCAATAGCCGTTAATGGTGTTGTACATCATTCATTCCATTCGTATGAATCAAATGGTTATTGTTGGCATTTGTTTCTCCGATATCATTCTAGTTAGAATTCTTTCTAGAATGCTACTGGGTAATTACGTGAGGAACCATATAATTATGCCCGACACACCTAAGTGCAAATGTTTTTGCAAAACGATCTGGATTCGAACCTAGTACAGTCATATTGTCAGTTTACACCGTTAACCATAGCTACCGTCAATTGTTTGTGTTGGAGTAGTTGTTGTTAATAGTACTAGTAGGAGGAAGAGGAGGAGGAGAAGGATGGGGAGGAGAAGGGGGACGAAAAGGAGGATTAGATTATTAGAAAGTAATTTTTAAAAAATCGAAGAGTAAGTAAAATTGTTAAAAGTTCATAAATGACATACGTTTCATGACAAAAAAGCGTATATAAATTCTTTCAAATCCTCTTCGTATCAAAAAAAAAAAAAAAAAAGAAAAAAAGAAAAATTCTTTAAAATTCTAACGAAAAAAAATATTAATTGCTTTTTCAGAAGTTTTCAAATAGTGGTTGATATCCTTTTTTCCCTGGAGTTGCTTTTTTTGTTGTCTTGGAATAAATCTATTTCATAAGAAAACACGAAAACGAGCTAAGAGACTCTGGGAGAATCAATACGAGACATTATTGGGAATTCAAATGTCACCTAAGGGACACGCGACATCTAATTGAAAAATAAAGTCGAGTCAATATAGTTGAGAGGAGGGTCCATGCCTCATCCTTAAACAGTAATGTCACGTAAATAACTAGTATTTAAGTTTGTAATTTTTTAGATGAGAACTGATTGTTTATATTACTTGTATTGATCGGACTATTGTTCTCATCTTTAGTTTTATTTGTCCAACGTTTTAATGGATTTTCCTTCCACCATCCTCAAGCTAGTTGGTTGTTGTTTGAAAAAGTAAAGGCTACAAGAACACTATATACCGTGATACGGGGAAAGGTCGAAAAGTCAGGACTAGCTGATTACACATGGAAAAAATGAACACACTTCTCTTTGTTGAGTTGAACGAGGTCAAAATAATTGACAGGAGTGCAAGGTGAACTCAAGGAGGCAGCTCATATGCTAAAAAGAAAAATTACTAAGCAGACCAAGCCTAGAGTTTAGTAGCATTTGGGAGCCTCTAATTGTAGAAAACCCCCCAAATATTTTACATCCTTAAAATTTCGATCTTTATTCGAGTTGCTTCCCCTTTATCAATCAATTTTTTCACAAATTCTAAACAATAACAATAAAATAGATACTAACTCAAAGAATACGAAAATATCTACAGAGATAGTAATTTTTCCAAATAATAACTAACATCCCTGAGTACGGCCGAAGGACAATCCGACCCAAACTTTGCACAAATAACTTTCGAGATGAGAACAATAGATTGATTAATATAAGTAATATAAATTAGTATTAAATCCGATGAAAGCCGAACGAAGCAGAGCAAGGTTTCACATACTACGACGCTATGAGTTAGATCGATCACACACAGTCTTTTGTTTTTAAACTACATGACTGAAGATTTAACGACAATTCGTCTAAGCAATTTACCGAATAATAGAATTAACTAGTAGGAATAGAATTTGTTGTGGTTTAAAGGGCCGACAAAAAAGAAACAAAACAAAACAACAACAACACTGAAATTAAGTTAAGAGTGTGTATTTATGAATAGTACTGAAGTAATGGGTTGTCGGAAACTGCCTTTAGATTGGCTACAGCAAGTTTTCTATTTCTCATAGTGTTGGGAACAGTCCATGCAGTGTTAGAATAGGATAGACCGACATAGCAAAATTTCAAGTATAAAAGTTATTTTTGCTGAAATATGCATTTTTTGCTTTTTAATATTTCTTTTTCTTATAATGTTAAATTTTTTATATTTCAACTGTAAAAACATAATATTTAACTTAAAAAATAACGGCTAAATAAAAATAGTTTAAAATTTCATTAAAATAAAACGAAAAAAAACTTGAAAAATATTTATTTAAAATATTTGGTTTTATTTGAATATTTAAATAGATGGATGGACAAAAAATAAGCTTTTAATGTTAGTGTAAAAGTTTGTTAACTTTTTAATACACCTATACCTCCGTTCATCACATAAAGTAAAAAAGCAATTAGAGTATATTACTGATTTCAGTGTTTCTACCTTGTATGCAAACATGATTTTTAATGGATAAGTAATGACAAAGTTTATCAATGCATAAATATATTCAAGTTTAATTATGACTTGATGGAACCACCAAAAGTAAAGAGTTAGGAAGAAAAAAGCTAAGAAATGTTCAAAGCTAAAAAGGTGTTACTTTTTGCAGTACGCATGTAGACTTGTTGTGACTTAAATTATTTGTCGAGATGCAAGTAGACAGTGGCTACGGCTAAAGTTCGGTTGTCAGAAAAAAGTGCCTATATCACTTAGAAATAACTTATTGAATCTGACATACATTCTTTGGGACCTTTGAATTTTTCACCGCATCTCTGGTGGCAACGTTTGCATTCTCGTGAATATACTCAATAGAGTCAGGTGTCTGGTTACCAGAGGCGATTTGTTCAGATTGGCAACTAATTATTAGCGCATATGATCATAGAATTAATTAATCACTATTTAGTATTTAACCAAACAAGCATCGACTATTTAAATATTTCAAATACCGCTTCTCCGACGCTGTTGTTATTTTTGTTATTGTTGTCGTTTTTGTTGGAAAAGGTGTGCTACAGATTTATCAAAGTAATGTAAAGATCTGGTTTATTTACTTGCCTTCCTCCGATATACATACATACATACATACATACATACATACATACATACATACATATTTATATGCGTATATATTTAAACTGTGTAAATCGCTTCATTGCAGATTAGTAAGATATCAATATTTCACTTAATATGCGTCACAACAAAATGAAAATTATATCAGCAAACGACTGTTTCAGGTTAGTTATTTCCCAATATTTTATTCAAATTCCTATTCAGGTTATATTTAGTGAAATATTGATATTTTACTAATCTGTAATAAAGCGATTGACATAGTTTATATATATATATATATATATATATATATATATAAATTTTATTTTTACAAACATTAATGGCCACACATGTGCATACATGTTTCTGTAATCACCCACGTTGGGGGATTACGTCTTCAGGCAAAGAATTACCGTCGAAATTCTTGGCCTGAAGACGTAATCCCCCAACGTGGGTGATTACAGAAAGATGTATGCACATATGTAGCCATTAATGTTTGTATAAATAAAATTAATATACCTGCTCTGTTCACTCATTGAGCAGTATTTTGGTAGACACATGTTGTTTCATTGGATGTACTTCTAGGAAACTAAACTCTACTGGCTATATATACATATATATATATATATATATATATATATATATATATATATATCTCGTTATTTATATCCTTTGCAAGGCACAGTGCTACTTGGACGTAAAATGGAAATTATTTGGGGTCAATATGTAAAAAGTTGAGCAGTAAAATATTTTTTCACATTAAACTTGAACTTCTGTGCCTGGTTCTGTCATATATTTCGTTTGAATTGCTATTTTATTAAATACTTTCAGTTTTAGGGCGAAAGAGAATGTGCATGATAGCAAACATGTACACACACTAGACCATCAGTCGACTCTTATGCTACAGGATATTAGCTTCGGGAGAACTTACAGAAAATGGGCACAGCGTCCCTTTCTGTGCGTCACATGGCATTACAGCCATCCTAATCATATACAACTGATGACAGGGCAGCCGATCTAAGAGCTACCTTCAAACATATCAGACAAAAGTAATCCTGTCTAATCACGTGAATATATCTGACAATCAAACATCCCCAAGATGATCAGTTTTAGGGGAAGGGAATGAGAGGGTACTGAAGGACGGTGTTAATTGGTTTAGTCAGGAAACAAGGCCAAGCACTGAATGTTTCTACTGAGTATAATAGGAAATAGAACACGATAAAAACGATAACAAAAACAAAGTTAACAACTCAAAGTCCCCAAAGGATACACGTGCTGCGGACTTAGTAACGCGGCGTTGGGTTGGCCAACCTTTCCTCCTGTTTACTGCCTCCTATAAAAATTAATATCAATGGATAGCATTCGTTTGTTATTTAGTCACAAATTCCGCACGCATAAATAAATGACTCCAGTCGTAAATCTTTATTTTTTTTATAAAGATTAATTAGTAAATAAATTCTGGAGACAATAGTGATATTTTACAGTTAGGAAAAGGGAAAATATACAGGCAATTTCTTTTTATTTCAACAACGCAGCCTGCTTAGGAAATTTCTCAAAACGAAACTTTTTGACTGGTGATTGTCTCCTCCTCCTCTCTATATCTGATGGTCAATAAGTGTCAATGTGTAAGTGTGTGAACAACCAAATGTATGTAAGTAGTTCTATTTCAACCAAACGTGCATAAATGAATTTAATAACTGGATTAATATACAATCTTAAATAAAACGTCAAACAGCACCCAAGTCAAATTTATTTTAGAAAATCTTGCCAAAGGAAATAATTTCCAGTCTTGCAAATGTCGAATATCTCAATTCAGAACTCCAAGTATCATGAAACTCAATCACCATCGCTAATGCAAACATCGTCAGATACGACGCAAAACCGCCCATTTGTTCACCAGAACCAGCGCCCCAAACCAATGGATAATCGATTTGGACTCAACGATTAACCAATCAACTCACCTGGCTATAAATCAAGCCTATTTACCTCTGCCAAGGGAAAGGATTATTTTACACTAAACGTACATAGGAAATCTACGCGGCTCATACAGTAAATACGAAAATACGGACATATAATTATTTGTGTTTGACTTTGTAGTAATTGTACTAAGTTTTATTTATTTCTTTGCAAAAGTTAAAACCTACACATACAGGCACACACACGCAATCGTATATACGCACGCAAGCACGAAAACAGGAATCGCAGAATAATTAGAATTTTTATTTAATAATATGCAAAAAAACAAAAAAAAAAAAACAAACAAAAAAAGAATTTACGGTGCAAGTATCAAACAGTATGTTAATGAAATAAATGCTCATTTTCTGCAGTTTTTGGAGATGAGGATGAATAATTTGTATTATTTGGATTATTCTAACTGCTATTCTATACGGCAAGATCACGTTGGCATAACAGCTCCCGTAAGATATTCGAAGCTAAGCAACACTGAGCCTGGTCAGTACTGAAATGAGTGACCATTTGGGAATTTCCGGTGCTGTATGTGCTCTCTGCTTATCTCGGCATTGTTTCCAGTCGTCCCGAACTTCTCTTTGCCACTGGAGTCAAATAGTTTCGATTCAGGAGAGATATGATGATTGTGCAACCTTTGCCGCATAATTACACGCGCAGATATCCTTATAGGGAGTATCCATTGTCTCTTGAGACTGAACAGATGCATCTTATCTTATTCATATATTAAGTATTATTTTAACAACGTTTCGGTCGATGGAACACCTAATCTCCCCCATGTGTATTTTGTCGAACTCGTTTATCATTTTGTTGAATTCAAGATTTTTATAATCTACGGGTATAGCATGCTCTTGTTCTGTCAGCTATGACCGGGTATAAGTGTACACTCACAATTGTATTTTAGTATAAAGATATGGGTGTTTCAAATTCGAATCCAGTTCGTTCCACACAAATCACTTTCACTTACAATGTTGGCAACCTCCACGTGGTCACTCCCGTTAGTATCCTATGTATTTATAGAAACATTTCTGACAAGAAAAATATCGAGAAAAACAATGCCAATAATAGAATTTTCGGACTCATACCATATGATAATGATTATATGCGCATATGTGAAACACCACTAACTTAGCTGTTATACACACATATATATATATATATATATATATATATATATATATATATATATGTATGTATATATATATATATATGCCTGTATGTATGTATTTGTGTGTTTTTATTCGTCGATTGTCATGACTATTTTCTTTTCATTCATAATAAATATTAAGTTTAAGCTAGAGTTTTACTGATCACGTCGATAACGACATCGACTATTTCCTATTCACTTGTCCACAAAAAGTCCATAAAAAAGATCAATTATGGTCCACAACCCTATGGAAAACAAAGAATATCAATAACGTATATATTCTCTTTGATCAGATTCAGCTTGTATCTACATCCGATCTTCATGTACATCTGTGACAGCCGAAGGAGGTTTGAAGGAAAAGTTGTTATACGACACGACACACACAATCCAATTTCTTTGCGCGTTTCCGGTAGAAGTTTTGCCTCGCAGTAACAAACAAACTTCTGTTATTCACAAAGTCTCATCTAATTCCGATATTAATTTTTTCTTTCATCAAATAGATATAGCGTTCCTTTTTGTTTATACACGTTTAGAGCAGCGATGTTTATGTATGTACATACTCTAGAGGAAGACATCTGAGATGTTGTCTTTTAAATTATCGAAATTATGTATCAACGACGAGTTAGATTGTGGGAACAAGTACGAATCGATATGTAAGCAATAGAAGTTATTTGCACACAATCTACAAAGTGAATAGGATTATAGTTTTCCAGTATTGGATAACAACATATATTGTTGCTACATGTGGGTGGGTGCTGCTAAGAGTATCCTTTCCTGCCTTGACAGGGTTCAAAACCGGCTTCGAAATTTAGTGGGCAAATTGCTGTTTTCTACGCTACTTCTCACATAAGACCTGTAGCGAGTCTGTCTCTGCTCTATCTTTATTTTCATGGTAGGTGCTCGACTGAGCTTCTATCTTTGGTAGAACATTCACAGCAGACACTCACCTAACTACATTAACTGTTAATTATTAACTATCTGTATCGAAAAAAAAAAACATAACTTCCAAGAGCAAATTTTCTCCTCTAGAACTGCACGTTAGTGAAACACAATACCGCGGGGCGGCATCTCACTTGATTATGACATGACCGTTTTCAAGTCTTATGTAAACAAGTTCCTGTTGAGTCATCCTCTTAAATAAACAACTCAACCGCCTCCATTACCGATCATCAATATGTTGTCACTCGAGCTTGCTGTCACTCATTTCCCATTATTCTCAACTTGCCTTCGAGCCTTGATAAGCGGTGCTCCCCTCTATAGTAAAATATGCTATTGCCGACAAAAACTATTTTAAAAGAAAAATTATTAGACAGTTATTAAGAAAAACGGATTTATATACTTACTTATTTGTGACATATTTGTGCTATAAAGTTAAATATTTAATATTTAAAAATGACTTAATTTGCCATTTATGAGTAAAATAATCTGTTCACGTACTAATTTCTTTAAATCTTTGAAGGAGTTTTTTTTTCAATAGATCGTTCTTACTGAAGCGAATGAAAATACGAACATTAAAATAAATTATTTTCAAATTCTTAGAAAATAAACACAGTCACGTTGTTTTTTTTTGTTTTATTTTTACAAAGAAGTTACCACTTATCAAGGCGTGTAGGCGTCTCGAAGATACGGGAAAATGAGTGTAAGTTAGTCAGTGAAACAACAGCTCAGTGATCATTTTTTATGGTAGTTGGGCAAAATTAAACTATTTAAGGGGAGAAGATAGAATAACTTGTTCACGTCTTACTTGAAGACGGCCATGTTGTTTGACGTTTCTGAATTTTTTTTTAGATAAGGATTGGTTATTCGTATTATTTGGATTCATCAGGCTACTGTTCTCATCTTGAGTGTGATTGTCACAACGTTTCGGTCGATGTAAACTCCGATCTTCTTCAGGTGTATCTTGTCGAACTCGGGAATATTTTTGTCGAACTCGGAATTTGTACAGAATTTCGAGCAGAACCCTTTATTAACTTCACGGGGGTAGCATGCTCTTGTTCCCTCAACCATGACTTGATAAATGTCCTAAGTAAACTGTAATTGTATTTTTAGGTCGCCCAGGTTCAATCCTCAGTGTGGGCGAGCGAAAAATACAATTGCTAATTACTTAGGACCTCTATCCAGTCATGGTTAAGGGAACAAGAGCATGCTACCCCCGTGAAGTTAATAAAGGTTCTGCTTGAAATACCGTCCAAATTTCATAGTTCGACAGAAACATTCCCGAGTTTGACAAGATACCCCTGAAGAAGGTCGGACGTTACATCGACTGAAACATGAAAACACATTCAAGATGAGAACAGTAGTCCGATGAATCCAAATAATACGCCAATGTTGTAGTCAGGCGTTAAGCAGCTAGTGGAACAGAGTTTCACATGCGAGCAGTTCTCGGAAATAAACTTTATGGAATTAGCGTTTAGATTTAGGCACGGATAGAGAATAGGGAAACTTGTTTGTAATGGTGGAAGCTTGACGAATGCTTTTTGCGAAAGTTTAGCAGGGGGACCATAGAATGAAGCCCAGACGAGCATTTGTCGTGGAAATAACAATACAGCATAGATAGGCTCACAACGTCTTTTGTGACAAATAAGTTTCAAATTATTTAGTCTTTGTGGAAAACAACTTGTTCGGATGGGTTTAAAAATTGGACAATTGTTTCAAATATGATTATTTTTCTGAAGTATGTTGATTGATCGGTGTCTTTTCGGTATTTACCCACTTTTCTTCACCAAATTAACAAACCAAATATAGGCCTTATACATGCATGCGTGTGTTTACGTGCTTGTCTTTTTTCATCTGAATCGTCGCTGTTTCACTACGCCATTTTGTGAGTAGCTGCTTCATTCAGTGTTTCTCGTTCGTCTCGGCTGTTAAACTAAGGTGAATAAAACTTCTCATGCATGAATGACACAATGAAGACGTTCGCTGAGTTCTATCGGAGAGAATAATATTAGCAAGGAGACGCTAAAGACTAATGTTTACTTTCTTAAACTCACTTTCTAACAAAATGAGCTCATTCGCTCGACTTCAAACAGAGAGACTGAACTGAAATGTTGCATCCCTCTGCCTGTTCTACAAGTATTTTAATGGCGAATGCTCTGACGAACTGCAAGCACTTGTGCTCCCATGACGTAAACATCCTCGACAAATCAGACAGACAGCTAAATCCCCCCCCCCCTACTCACAGTAGAGATCCCTAGATGTAAAAGATATTTCTACTCCAGTAGTTTCTTCCCCAGAACCGCTAGACTTTGGAATTCCATTCCAGGTCCCTACTTCCCCAACTGTACTGACGTGCAGAAGTTCAAGTGTAATGTGAACCGACATCTTGCTGCCCAAATCCCTACATAGTACACCAGTAGCTGATAGTATCCCCCTACACCAAAGTGGTAATGTGCCTTGTTTGGGGTGAAAATGTAATAAAAAAAAGAAACCCCTACTTTTCTCTCGCTCTAAAATGGTACTCATTCGTCATATCCTAATATCGTTCGACAGTTTTTTTACGGAGTTTGATCTATGTCCCTTGAATCAACTGACATAATCCGTCTTGTGGTATAATCCTGTTTGCAGCTAGGTCATTCTAACAAACACTCAGAATGACCCTCGTCAAAATTCACTGTAGTTAATTTAATCACTACTTAATGGTGTAGAGTCCCTACTATGTATCATACAAATCGATTTGTCATTTTTTTTACTATCTAATTTTCTTTTCTTTTGTGCGTATAATTATTAGTGTTGGGATGATTAATCGGAATCAGAATCGGGACTCATAAAAAAACGTAACTTTTTTGGGCATCGGAATCGGTATCGAAATCAGAAAAATCTGTGCTAATTTTCCGATGCCAAAAACGATTCTTTCAATTGTCTATTTTTGCTCTTGCTTAAGACTTAATTTATTATTATTATTATTGTTACTACTTATAAAATACTAATTATTTATGTAGTTTGAACTACCAGTAAAGCTAAAATCTATAGCGCCTGCCTACCCATACGTGTATATTTCCTATATAAATCTTACGTAAAGTGATCCCCCATTTCTTTACCATCACAAATGTTTGGAAACTTATTGTAGAAAAAAGTGAAAACATTTATTTTATATATTTTTTTTTTCTCATATTTTATAACGGTAAAGTGAGTGAGGGGCTTTTATTACCGACCATTTTTTTTTGTTGCTTTATAATTTTTTGTTGTTTTATGTTTCTTTTAAAATGTCTACAATTGTAACAGAGCACGAACGCACGTATGGCGGCTGTATGCAAATGCCGAGCTGTGTGCGAAGTGACGTCACAGTAAGGGAAAAGAAATAAGACTATAAAAAGAACGTTTTCACAGACTGACGATGACGTTAGAGACAATGATTATGTTAGAGGGATGAGTAACGTCACAGCCGTAACGAGAAGTCATGCGTGGCATGATGAGGAATAAATGTTATTTCTTAAAACCTGAAACAGGAGTTGAAGTTTTTTCCTATTCTTTGTCCCCTTTGAGACTTAGTCTATAATGTGTTGGGTTCCGGGTGCCTGCATGTTAACGCATGTGTAAACATATAATACATACCACAATTCCAAAGTACTTGTCCAGAACCACGCGCAAGTGATAGCATTAATTTTTAGACTTAGCGTGACAATTTCAGTAAAGCAGTAAATTTACTACACGATATTAAAACACTTTTTATTTTGTTGTTGTTTTTATTTATTTTGCCGTGTGCATATTTACTTTCTTTGTGATTTTGAAATACTCGTCTTCTGAATATATACGCATTGGCCATGTCTTCACCCTCTACGTTCTAGGTCATCCAGAAATGATGTCCAAATGAAGGCTGAGCACACTAGTTTACTCATGCAACCGAAACTGGCAAACGACCGCTGTCTGTTAATGCCCCACACGAGTTGTATAGCCACTACGGACCAGGCTTTACTTAGAAAATATGAAAAATACTAAAGGCTCTCGTAAAACGAATACAAAATAAAAAAGAAACTCCGTAAAAAGTGAAAAAAAAATCACTTGCGTTCTATTCTGTATATGTCATAAAATAGAAAAAGGGATATCATCAGGTGATCTTAATGTTACGTGAGTTAATGATGTAATAAGACGGATATTAAGACTCATTCAGTTTAGTTTAAAGTTTGGGAGTCAGACAGGAAAAGTCAGACAAGTTAACACGAAAGAAATCGGCTCCGCGTTTTGGAAGCTGAGAGAAACGCGACTTTAGCATAATGTAGAGACAATTACAACATCTTGCAACTACGATGGAAAAGAAAGAATAAAGTTATATGAAATACATAATCTACAATTGGTTGGTTTCCACTGGAGGGAGATGAATAATTAGAAAAGATGAAGACACAAGGAAGAAAGGTATGTTCTTTGCCTGTGTGCTACACAGACTGATATTAATGATTTTATATATATGGAAGCCCCCACGCATGCATACGGCGATAGAATAAAATTTTAACAACTAGACACTGTATATAACAACGTTAAAGAGACATCAGTAATATAGACCCTGTTCTTATACCGCCCGACCATACAACAATAGGAACCATTTTTTTTTACAAGGTGGTCACCACTTATCAAGGCCCGGAAGCCACTCATGGATAAGGGTTATTGTAAGAACAGTACGTTAGTGTGGATATTTTAGAGTGTCTACTTAAGGGGGCGGTTCATCAGGAATTTGTTTACGTTGGACTTGAAGACATCCAAGTTGTAGTCAGGAGGGAAGCAGGCAGACGGAACAGAGTTCCACAGCCGCACAGTTCTAAGAAAGAAGCTTTGTTCATGGAATCTACGTTTTGATTTAGGCATAGATAAAGATTCGGGAAAGTTTTTGACAGTGGATTCAGCTAGACGGATGTTTTTTGTAAAAGATTAGCGACGGAGGACCAGAGATTGAAGTTCAGACGAGCACCTGCTATGGAAATAACGATAAAACAAAGGAACCATTTAATGGTGTAAACTGAATGTTAGTTTTTTTTTTCACGTCAATAATACAGTGTGTTTTCACAGTGATAGCACCAATGCATGCGCAATACTAATAATTACACATTCACCTTTGTTGCGAATCGATGAAAATGATGTCACAAAGCTGAACTAATTAAGTATGTTTGCTTTGTGGCACATTAACGCGCTTTGAGATCTAGACATTCCAAGTGCCATTCTATTACTATGTTTGCTTATTGAATGTTTGCATAATCTTATAAATGATAACTTTAATAAAGGCCTTTTTCACCATTATTAAATTGCCACTACGAAAATATTCCGTTTTCTAAATGGAAATCACCACAGACAAGACATAAAACCGCTTGATGTAAAGTGCTTTAAAATACTATTTCAAGGTCAAAAACCAACCAGCTATAAGTGCCGTCATCATCATATCGTATGAACCTAAAGATTATATTGTTGGCATTGGTTTCCCCCGATATTTTTCTAGTAAAAATCTTTCTAGAAGGGCATCGGATACTTACAGGAGGTACCACAAGCAATAAGTGTGAGGTGAGTATAATCTGATCCACAAAACATCAATTAACCCCCAAAACATAACTCATAGAATGAAAAATAATACACACATAAATTATTTATTTTAAGGGATTGCGATAGTTTCTTATAATTCGTGTTTCTTTTTATTAAAATAAAGTTTTACAACTGAATTTTACATTTAAGTATTCGTATTCAGTACCAGCTGAGTAACTATTTGGGACTTCCAGGTGCTGTATGTGCTCTCTGCTTATCTCGGCATTGTTTCCAGTCGTTCTGTACTTCTCCTTGCCACTGGACTCAAGCAGTGCCGATTCAGGAGCGGTGTGGTTGTGATTGCGCAACCTTTGCCACGCAATTACATGCGCAGCTGGCCCCACCCGAGTATCCTTTGTCTTTCGAGATTGGACGGAGGATTTGTCTTTATAATATGTAATTTCTCAATTTGAATGGATTGGATTTGTCGTGTTTTGCATTCGAATTTTCATGTTCTCTGATATCGATTGATGACGAGAGTGTAGCATTCACTTGTTTTCTTTTCTATTGTCGGAATTATTTTGGGGGAAAAAGCAATTATTGATTAAACTAATCGCAGACTTGCGCCTATTTCTTACTTAGAGTGACTCGGTCAAAATCACACTAGCTAATTTAATCACTCCTTACTGGCGTAGGGTCCCTTTTACATAGAACACTAATTGCTTTGTTATTATTTTACGAACCAATTCTTTTCTTTTTTTATATGTATGATTGTCTATACGGCACAGTCACGTTGACACACCCGTTCCTGTTAGATGACCGACGTTAAGCAACGTTGAGACTAGTTAGTACTAAAACGGGTGACCATTTGAGAATTCCAAGTGGTGTATTTGCTTTCCGCTTATCTCGGCATTGTTTCCAGTCGTTTAGCATATCTCTTTGCGACTGGACTCAAATAGTGCCAATTCAAGAGAAGTGTGGTTGGAGATTGAACAACCTTTGCCTCACAATTACTCGAGCAGCTACCGTTACAGGAGTATCGATTGTCTCTTCAGACTGAACGGATGCATCGATGAATTGTCTGTTATGTTGTTAGAGAATTCCATTTCTTTTGTTTTATCCCCCCTTTTTTTTTTAGATTTTAGAGTAAAATACTACTTGTCTATATATATTTTACGTAGAATGATCACCCATTTCTCTATCATCACAAATTTCTGCAAGCTTCGAATTCTTCATATATCGATTGATGACGAGAGTGTACCTATTTACTATGCCTCCCCACGGGACAGAGTTAGACACCAGGGTCGTTTTTTAACGTGGAGAAAAGGTACAAAAATAAAAATTGTCTCAGTCGTGAAGGATTTCTCCTCCACCGAAAGAGAACAAGAAATGGAAGTGCAGCATCTGAAGAACAGATACTACACTTTGATCCTGACCAAAAGGCCAAGACTTACTGAACGAGAGTGTAGCACTCACTCATTTTGTCGGAATTATTTTGGGAAAAAAGACATTTTTGATTAAACTAATCACAGACTTTCTTCTGTCAAACACGAGATTGGTGATTAAACATCGGAAGGTATAGCGATGCTTGCTTATTTTAGCCATTCGCTTTTATCCAATCATAGCGGCTGAAATGACTTCATTGTTGCCACTTAAAAAACATTGAAAAACACTCACCCTTAATTCTTTCTAATAAATAATTAATTAAAAGTAATTAGTGTTTGGATAATTGAAAATCTTGCTGAAAAATAACCATTGACTTTAATTTGGCATCAGTGCAATTTTGAGAAATCTTTTCTTGCCGATGTATGACAAGAAACGAAAGAGCAAGTCGAAATTTAGCAATGGGATTAAAGCCATGACACCGTTTCGTAGGTCAAGTCCCCTCTGCATTCGGCATTTATTAGTTTAGCCGTAAATAGCTTCTGCATAATACACAGAGAAGTAATTTTTTCGTAAAATAAATCAAATTATCGTATGTAACATGATGAATGCTGGCGTCTGTGCTAAATTATGGAAAATTGCGATTTCTCACAATAGCTAATAGCCTTTTTTTTTTTTTTTTTTTTTTTACAAAGGCATCACCACATTATCAAGGCCCAGAGGCCACTCAAGGATAAGGGTTAAAGAGTGTACAGTAGAAGTTGGTCAATATAGTAATCATTAGTAATGAAAATTTGGTAAATTTAATAACTTATATGGAACGGCTCATCAAGAACTTATTTACTTTAGACTTGAACAAAACCATATTGTAGTCAGCCGGAAAGCAGGAAAACGGAAGACAATTCCACAGGCGTGCAGTTCTAAGAAAGAAGCTTTGTTCATGGAATCTACGTTTAGGTTTAGGCACAGATAAAGAGTGGGGGAAATTATTGATAGTGTTTACAGCTAGACGAGTGTTTCTTGTGAAAGTTTGGCGAGGGGGGACCATAGATTGAAGCTCAGTTGAACACTTTCCATGAAAATAACGATACATCAGAGACAAACTCGCAACATCTCTTCTGTGAGATAGAGGTTGCAAGGAGGAGAAAAGGACATCTCCTACGAGGCTACGAAGTCTATTTTGAACTCTATCAAGGCAGGACAAGTTCTTTCTAGCAGCTCCTGCCCAGATGTGGCAACAGTATTCCATCCTTGGACGTACCTGGCTCTTATATAGATAGAGAATAGCATCAGCAGTGAGATATCTACTGGATCGATAGAAAGATCCCACCATTTTTCCAGCGGCCTTGGCAACAGATTTGATATACGTGTTCCATTTAAGATCAGGAGTAATGGTCAAGCCCAGAAGCTTGTCAAAACTTGAGGCCTCCTGAAGACGAGAGCCATTCATTTCAATTGATGACAAATGTGGATTAGAATGTTGATGATGTAAAGAGAGAAGCTTGGTTTTAGATGCATTAAAAGTAACCAGCCACTCCTTTCCCCATTGTACTACGTGCTCAAGATCAGAGGAGAGAGAATTGGAGAGAACTTGCTCGTTTACTGTCTTAGATGTGGTACCATAAATGGTAGTGTCGTCAGCATAAATGTCTACAAATGATGTAAGGATATGATTTGGAAGATCATTAATGTAGATCAGGAAAAGAGTTGGGCCCAGGATGGATCCCTGAGGGACACCGGCATTAATATTGAGAGCTTCTGATTTTTGCCCCTCAACTACTACTCTTATGAATCTATCAGAAAGAAATGATTTAATAATTGAGAAGACTTTTCCAGCTATACCATAGCTAGCGATCTTATGAAGTAAACCTTTATGCCATACCCTATCAAAGGCTTTAGATATGTCAAGAGCAATTGCCCTAGAAAGATTGCCACCGTCGAGAGATTTGCTAATCCTATGCGATATAACTGTAAGGACATCTGCTGTAGATCTAGCAGAACGGAAACCATATTGAGTGTCACTAAGAAGGTTATTTTTGTTGAGATGTTTGATTACTTCTGTATTTAATACAGATTCTAGCAACTTACTCATGACGCACAGGAGACTTATTGGCCTGTACTGAGAGGGGGATGAGCGATCACCTGAATTCTTAAATACAGGGCATACTGATGAGATTTTCCAGGGAGATGGGAAACTATTCTCCTTAAGACAACGTTTAAACAGTTTTGTAAGTATGGGCGCTAGTTCAGGTTGAAGTTTTTTGAGTACTATAATTGGAATACCATCAGGGCCAGTTGCTTTACTGGAATCAAGGTTTTTGATTAACTTGGCAACATCACGTACAGATATACGTATATCACATAGCGTGTTTTCTGATACAAGAGGAAATATTGGGGGTTGGCGGTCTTGGTCGCAAAGGGTAGAATTAGCTGCAAAGTTCTTGACAAAGAGTTTGGCTTTGTCTGATGCTGACGAGATTACCTCAGATCCATTGATAATAGTTGGGATGGAGCACACGCTTCTGTTCAGGATTCTGTTTGCTATTTGCCAAAACTGGTGGGAACCAAGCCGCTGCTCAGCTACTTTGGACTTAACAGATTGAGCATACAACTCTCTTGCGTTCCTTATTACTTTCTTACAATGGTTGCTGGCAGTCCTGAAAACGGCTTTAGTTTCCATACATCTATTACGTTTGAAGCAGTGGAAAAAGTGATTTCTGTGCGCAATGGCAGCAGCACATTCTGGAGAGAACCATGGCTGGCTGTTAGGTTTTTGCTGAAATTTTTTAGAGGGTATGAAATGGTCAATACCTACAATTAACCATTCAGTTAGGTCTAATACTATAGAGGACACATCCTTTTTAAACATGGAATGCAGAGGTAGATCAGATATAAATGTACGGAAGCTATCCCAGTCAGCCTTAGTGTATCGATATACTTTGCATGGTATTATAACAATAAAGCTTTCGGTTGCGGCTTTGTTGCGCTAAAATGTCAAATATTCCTGTCTTCGTGAAAGCGACTGAAACTGATTGTTCGAGCTGAACCACCTAGGACTACACTTGTAACTGTGTGGATACTACGGTCTTCTTCGTATTTCATCTAAACTGAGGGGGACCAAGTCTTCGCACAGCGTTATAGTATTATAGTTTACTTATTCTAATTTTATTTACATAACTTAATCTAGTGTATGTTTTCACTAAGTTCTAATTTTAGTTATGAAAAATGATGTTACTCAAACGTCCACAATTTTCATTTTTACACTGCTGTGCGCTCTTCAGGACATTGTCGAGCACATTACTTAATGTTTCAAGGTGTATGGCCTTAATTTCCTCCTGTGTTGTTTTTGAGGACATTTATTGTGGCCGGTTTGTTTGCGTGTATCCGCTCTTCAAGGTAATCCACAAAGAAAAAAAAGAAACCCTGCTCAGGTGAAATCTGGCGAGTGGGGATGCTAATTTCTTTCATAGTCCAAAAAAAATTATTTGGTTGCCGAATATGTCCTAGATCAGATTTAATGTTTCTCATGCTGTAGTTGTACTGTCATTCTGGAACCACGTTGATAGTTTGTTTTGTACCAATGATCGAACAAAATCTTTAAGCATCTGGCGGTACCGGGGTCCTGTCAGTGTTACATACTCCGCTTTCTCCATCTTCGAAAAAGAAATACCCGATTAATTCATCTGCTATTATTTCACATCATACCGTCCGGTTGTACTGATTATTTTCTGACCCTCAAATCCTGCAATTTTGTTTATTTATGAAATCATTTAGATGGAAATGGGCCTCATCTGACATAATTAGTTTTTTGAGAAAGTTTAGATCCCCATTTGCCAAATCTTGGAATTGATGGAGTATTCCAGTCTTTTCTCATGATTTCTTGGCTGAAGCTCTTAAACTAATTGCATTTTTTATGTGTGTTTTCCCTCTTCATGAAGTATTCGGTGAAGATGATCAAGAAACCCCAATTTGATTTCATTTTTTTCTTACTAATGTAGGTGGATCTTCATTCATACTTTCTGCTAATTGTTTATGATGTTCATCATTTCTTGCTGTGGAGGCCCACCAGATTTAGGAAGGTCACATACAGATCCTTGCTGATGATATTAAGCAATCATGACTTTAATTGCACTGGGACTAAGAGAATTTCTTGTGGTGAAATGGCGTCGAAATATTCTTT
The DNA here is from genome assembly GCF_053919585.1 of Euprymna scolopes. Classification (NCBI taxonomy): domain Eukaryota; kingdom Metazoa; phylum Mollusca; class Cephalopoda; order Sepiida; family Sepiolidae; genus Euprymna; species Euprymna scolopes. The sequence goes on from NC_136492.1 coordinate 80,437,871, forward strand.
GAGTTTCTGATATTGACTCATTCAACCGAAAGTAACACTCTACGATAGATATCCGCTATCGATGGTGTAACAATTCATGATTGGTAGGGTTGCTGTAGATTGTCAGAAAAAAAATATTAAAAATTTAGGAAGTTATGGATTTTATCCGTCAGTTTCTTTTGGACAACCTGTGTATAGATATTTCTGAATTTTTAAGACGAGGATCAGTTATTCGTATTATTTGGACTCAACGGACTACTGTTCTTATCTTGAGTGTGATTTTCACAACGTTTTCGCCGATGTAACTTAGGGCGTCTATCCAGTCATGGCTGACGAAACAAGAGCATGCTACCCCCGTGAAGTAAATAAAGGGTTATGCTCGAAATTCCATCCAAATTCTCGAGTTCGACAGAAACATTCCCGAGTTCAACAAGATACATCTGAAGAAGGTCGGATGTTACATTGATCAAAACGTTGTGAAAATCACACTCAATATGAGAACATTAGTCCGACAAGTCCAAATAATACTGTATATAGATACATATTTGTAATAAATAAATGTTATTAATATCTATAGGTACGCACACACACACACACATACGCACACTCTCTCTCAGACACACACACACATACGTATATATATATATATATATATATATATATATATATATATATATATATAATGTTGAAATAATACTCATCGTTACAGATGCGTAACTGTACCGCCGGTCGGACGATTCGACCCTCGAACGCGAATCCGAGCATCTTCAGCTAGACCGCCATTATAGTTATATTTAAAATGTGAGACAAATAATCCCTATATTTATTTTTATTTAACAGACAGTGTTCTATAAAACGAATAGAGAGAACAAAACTTTTGCTAGATCTGAATTATTTTTTATTATATTTCTAATAATTAATGATAATAATTTTTTTTAACATCACACAAACACACATACACAAACATACACATATATATTTTGTGTGTGTGTAGATATTACAAATATTTATTTATATACATATAAATATATATATAACTTATATCGTTCGTCGTCGGCAGAACTCGGATATGAATATACGTTTTTTCTTATTAGAATTGCTACGCTACGAAGGGTTTTAAATGATCCACGAGACGCAACTTCGTGTTGCTCACACTTCAGATGCCATCATTCGCTATGGCAAATATGTGCTTGACATGCAGCTTCAAGTAGGCGTCTTTCAGCAGGTTGGAATACCGCCTTGTCGCCTACCTGCTACGCGAGTTCATTCGTGGGTGAATATCCCCCAGTGATTTAAACGCGCCCCCAGATACAAACCTAGAAATTTCTAGAATTCGAGGCGGTACATACAACGTCTTTTCTTCCCAAATAATCACCTATCTGGTACTGGTCAGGCTCATCGTTGCTTAACTTCGGTGATCTGGCGAGAGCCAGTGTGTTAACGTGATTTGTCTCATATGATCACTATAAATCTCAACAACAAAAAAGAAGAATATAAACTATATAAAAATATATAAATAGAGTGTAATAGTTATTTTTAATATATACCTATATCTATATAATTATAAAACTAAAATGATCTTGTAACGATGCATGTAACCCACTTTCCGGTTTACGACATCCGGGTGCGCATGCGCGCATGACCTGCGCACTGAAATATTAACGTTATTATTTCGAAATTATTATTTAACATGAGAATAGTGAGGTTTAAATACACATACAGTACTGAGTACAGTAATGAGAATAGTGAGGTTTAACATATACAGTAATGTACACATACAGTAATGAGAATAGTGAGGTTTAAATACACATACACTACTGTTTCGCTGTTTCACAGCTCATCAGTGCGGCTAAACAGGCAACTACCTCAAGCCAGGATTGAAACCCGACCGTTTGTACGGCAGTCAAGGCTCCTAACCATTACGCTATTGGCGGCTGCTTGAACGAGTAGTGAGTTTAACGATGTTTTGACATCGTCCGAAATACCTCCGCTCGATTTGTTTTACACAAAGAGCGTTGCTTATATGCTAATGGTAATTCGTTTTTCACTTCTCAATATGCTCAACTCAAGGTGAGGAGCATTATAGTCATCCACATACAGTACTGTTTCGCTGTTTCACAGCTCATCAGTGCGGCTAGACAGGCAACTACCTCAAGCCAGGATTGAAACCCGACCGTTTGTACGGCAGTCAAGGCTCCTAACCATTACGCTATTGGCGGCTGCTTGAACGAGTAGTGAGTTTAACGATGTTTTGACATCGTCCGAAATACCTCCGCTCGATTTGTTTTACACAAAGAGCGTTGCTTATATGCTAATGGTAATTCGTTTTTCACTTCTCAATATGCTCAACTCAATATATATATATTTTCATTCATAAACAGTACTGTTTCGTTGTATCACAACTCATCAGTGCGGCTAGATATGCACCTTTCCCAGCCGTGCATAGAACCTATAACCATCGTGTTGACAGTCACTTGCTCTAACCATCAGACCAAGAATCAGTGCCCGTAAATATTTCTCCTCAAATGCCTATTAAATTAGCATTTGCCCGTCGCACAGGGCTCAAGCTGTCAGTTTGTTTGCATATATATATATATATATATATATATATATATATATATATATATATATATATATATATACAGGTTTGAAGTGTTCTAAAGTCAGAATTAATGAAGACAACGAGGTTGTTAAATAGTGCTCAATAAAAAGAGTAAAATATTTTTTTATTATTTGAGGTAGACAGGTACATATGGTCGCTACAAATACCCATCTGTTCTAGTCAAAGAGACTTCATTAGGCGACCTGGAACCTCTCGACGATGAAGTCTCTTTGACTGAAACAGATGGCTATTTTTAGCGATCATATGTAACTGTTTACCTCAAATAATAATAATAATAATAATAATAATAATAATATATAATATATATAATATATATAATATATATGCACATATATATACACATATATATACAAATATAAAATATATCTATATATATACACATATATATAATATATATACATATATACATAATATATATACATATATAATATATACATATATACATATATATATAATATATATATATATATATATATATATATATATATATATATTAGTTCTCGAAAGTTTGAAATGGTATAATTAAATTGAGCGACCGTTTGTGTTCCAGAATGTATTTTTCTACATAGTCTAAATGCATTTTTGCCATAAGTTCAATGACGCATCTCTTGGTCTGGCAGATTTTTTTCTAATCTTACTTCGTCAACATCTAGATCTATATGAAATTATCAAGTTATAAATGCATCAGTCTAGTTATCCATAACAATATAATTTACAATCTTCGCTGTTGTATTCAGGCGGAGTAAAAAAATAGGAGGCATTACTTTTGGAATGGACTTTATATATACATATATTCAATAATTATTATAGTATATATATATATATATATATATATATATATATATATATATATATATATATATATATATATATATATATAGGTAGATGTTTTTCGCATGCCTAGCTAGGGATTCCCCTTGCTTCCTTCTCTTCAAAAAATGGTCCATTGCCAAAAGTGTTCTTAATCATAAAGTCTGAAGAAATGCTGGTTTTAAAAATTTTCAAACGACATAATGCTTGAAATTGTCGAACTGGACATGGAAACAATTGTAACGTAAATTGAAGTACACTTTTTGTTGCCACCAACACCTTGTTTTAAAGTCTTGTTTTTGCTGACACAGTATATTAATGCCCAATTATAAAATTTGATAATTTTGTAGCTTACTCTTTAAGCAACCATTTTTGGCTTAAAACTCATTGGTATATGAAAATTTACTGAATTTCACGAACTCAGTATAATTACATATAAGTCTCTCTCTCTCTCTCTCTCTCTCTCTCTATATATATATATATATATATATATTTAAAGGAGATTAGAACAATAGTCTAAAGAGCTGAGTGTATTTTAATGTAACAGTGAAATTACTAGTTTAATTAAAATACAGGAAAGAAAAAGTGCTCGTTGTAATTTAGATATATAATAAGCTCGATAGGTAAATATCCTAGAGCTAATTCAATATCAAGTAATGTGATTGATAATTTAAAATTTAAAAATCAAATTATAATTAAAATCCGTTTCATAAGAAGGAACAACAACAAAATCAATTATCTGTACGATCGTTTCGGAAAACAGTGTTTTTATTGTGGTAGACATCAAGTTACGGACAATAATTATTACATATAGGTTTTTAATAAACAAGGTCTCCTCGTCAGCAAATTTTGAAGGGGTTTTATTAAATTTAAAAGACACCATAAAAAACCTAGCATTAAAAGTAAGGCAGATGTATCTGAAAAAAAAAATTGAAATAAAAGGTCTGGATTTAAAATTGATAAGAAAATTAATACGGGTTAGCGATAGAAAAGAAATAGAGTAAAATATAAATTTGAATTTAAATTATAAATTTGCTTTAAGTACAACATTACAAATATATACATGCATATATATGAAAAAGTAGACACATACATACATATACATAGATATACAGGTATATACATAAAAATATAGGTACAAAAATTTACCTTTTAATTTTTCGCCTTTTGAAATCAGGAACTATGGTTAAAATATTCATATAGATGTTTGCTATAGCTTTTCACCTTATTGAATGATGAATTTTAAAAAGGGGGACGCCCGTGCAATAAATTATTTCCGTTATTTTCAAATGCCCCAAATTCAGCATACCAATGTATAATAAACACTTACAAGCCTCCACCCCTTGAAAAAACTTCAAATTAACTACGAAAATCGCCATTTTTACACATTTGAAAATAATTTCTGACGAGGACGCATCACAGACCGTCTGAAACGCGCGTAAACGATTTAAATGACTTAAAAACATTATTACAATGATCCAAACATAATTCTCAATGAAAAACCAAGACACGGAATAATAAAATAATGTTAAAAAATACACATTGCTGGTGACTACTCCCTTATTTAAATATACATCTTTCTTTCGTTGGAATTTATTAACCCATTTTATATATATATATATATACATACATATATATATATATATATATATATATATATATATATATATATATATATATATATATATGTATGTATATAATAAAAATCTTGTTATTGAAAATTTATTCAAATTTTCAAAAAGTAAACCTTAGGAACTTATAAGGAAGATATACAAAATTTTAATGATTGCACAATGAATACAAATAAAAGAAAAACCTTATTCAACGGACTTTTGAAGTTGCAATTCTTCTCATCACAGGGAGGAATTTGCAAAATATAGAATAAATTTGGCAGATTAATGAATCACAGGAACACATAATATGAAGTTTATCATATTAGCAGAAAAAACGTCATTTAACCGTTTGAGACAGTTTCAAGGGATTCAAGGGGATTGAGAAGACAAGAAACAGAAAAAAGGGAGAAAAAGGATACATTAAAAATCCAATGGAAAAGATAGTAAAATCCAGAATAGTAAAAATCCAAACCGGGTTTGTTGGAAATGCATTGCAGTTCAAGTATATTTATAACAGGAACTAAAGATCAATATTATCGCCTCCGTTCTAATGGCTATTCCTTGTAAGAATTTTTTTTTTAAATTTTGAAATCTTGAAGCAAGGGTTGTGCAATCTCAACTGAACCTCTACTGAATCAATACTGCGTGATTCCGGTGGCAGAGAGAAATTCAGGACAACCGGAAACAATGCCGAGATAAACGGAGAGCATATACAGCACCTGGTATTCCAAAATAGTAACTCATTTAGTATTGATTAGGCTCAACATTGCTTAACTTCGACAATCTGACGGGAACTAAAGTGTCAGCGTGATTATGCAGTATAAAGTCTAATGTATTTTAAATATACTCAATGACTGTGAAGAGCTTTTATAAATGAATAAAATCATCTGAAAATCTTAAGTAGCATAAAGTCTTTAACTGACACTGAAGGCAAGTAAATGTAGAAACGTTAAGCGATTCGCTTGAACTCTGAACATTTTTCTGTAGGTATATATATATATATATATATATATATATATATATATATATATATATATATATATATATATATATATTGGTTTGGAGTGTGAGATGTGCAGAAGATTATGTGTGAGCAGAGATGGGCTGATGAGACACCAGACCACTCATCAGCGCAGTGGGCCATAATGCAGTCTTGTGTTGCCAGATCTAACCTGTGTCAACTGTGGGCGGACGTACACAACAGCAGGTGATTTGAAGCGCAATATTGACTTTGATGGTCAATGACTTAAAGAATCTTGAGGCTTTTATTTTAGGTAACCTTGGCATTTCTTCCATGCTCATATTGTTAATTTTTTCTATTGTGTTACACAGTTCTTCTTCTATTTCAAATTGATCATCATCTGGTTCTGGAAGCAAAACACAAGATGAAGTTTTTCTTGGTGAAGGAGTTATTTCACATGTTGATGGGGATGAAGATGTGTAATCTGCTTTATAGTGACAGTGAGGTGGTGGAGAGGATCCTGTAGGTATTTCGGTTTCTGATATGGAGTTATGCACTTCTGCTGGATTTTGCATTGTAAGGGTTATCTGTTAGGTAGTTACCGACAAATGTTGCACTGGTCTAAGGTGGTGATGTTGCGGGCTCACATTTGCAGTCTCATCAAATTCGGTGGGATACAAGATAGGTTTCTCTATTGGATTAGCCTGTGTGTTCAGTAGAGCTGTTACTTTCTCTCTCATGTGTTTAAGTTCTTCCTCATTGAACACTCATTCTTTTAAAATATTATATTTTTGAGAGGTTGAATTACAAGGTGGAGTATTCTTCTTCCATGAATAGAAATAGAATAAAATTTATCTCCAGGTTTCTGTCCTTTGCTTTTGTTTTGCCTATTTTCTTTTCGCATATTCCATTGGGCATATTTTCTTTTCACATATTCCATTGGGCATATTTTCTTTTCGCATATTCCGTGTTTCTGTATACCTTTTTTGTGCTATATCAAGTAATGACACTGTTCGAAGACGAATTTGCTGCCATCATATATATATATATATATATATATATATATATATATATATATATATATAATACGTACGGCATAATCACGTTGACACACCGGTTCTCGTCAGATCATTGAAGTAAAGCAACGCTGAGCCTGGCTAGTACCAGATGTGTGACCATTTGGGGATTCTATGCGCTGTATCCGCTTATCTTGGCATTGTTTTCAGTCGTCCTGAACCTCCACCTGCCACTGGTATTCAACAATGTTAAATACCAGTGGTAAGTCAAGTGTATACACAAGACGACTGAAAATAATTGCCGAGATAAGCGGAGAGCGCATACAGCGTCAAGAATTCCCAAATGGTCACTCACCTGGTAGTAAGCAGGCTCAACTTTGCTTACTTTCGGTGATCTGGCGAGAACCTGTGTGTCAACATAATAAACACGAAATCTGCATGAACTAAAATACAATATTGATACGCATTTTACGACCGGCTAACTCTGGTCGACCCACTAGTATCTATAAGAATTCAAATAATATTTTGATTATATTCATGAAATCAAAGAAGCGAATGATTCCATTATATGTTTCGTCAATCGCATATTATTTAAACATTTTTCTTTCTGTGCTTAGAACTCCTTCCATTACATTGAAGTCTTCATCTTTGGATAGTTGTTATTGATCTTTTTATTATTATTATTATTATTATTATAATTATTATTATTATTATTATTATTATTATTATTATTATTATTATTATTGTACGCAATGAGTTTTCCTCTTACTTGCTATCTACGAACGCAAATGAAAATAAAAGAGTTTTTTTCTTCTTCATCCTTTTGATTGGAAAGCAGACAGATAAATTCCTTTGTCATATCAAAAGTCAACGTACCAAAAAAAAAAATAAAAAAAAGAAAGAAAAAACGAAAACAGTTATTTGACCAAATAGAATTGATTTCCAGATCCTTATAAGCCTCATCAATCATTAAAAAGCTAAATAAATAAATAAATAAATAAATAAAACACTTAAACGAAACAGAATAAGCGATGTTTATGCCTGGTTTAAAGAGACAAATATATTTATATTCCTCGTAATGGTAAAAATAATAACAATGAGCTATAGTAATTTTGTTTGTTGAATTTGTATAAATTTGTGACTGTAACGCCTTTAAAAGTTGATCATAGTTCAACAAACAATACATAGATATTTTATACATATATATTACAGATTTATACACACACACACATACACACACACACACACACACATACATATATATATATATATATATTAACAACTTCGAAACACTGTTATTTTTTCCACGACCATAGTGTTTTTTAAGAGCCATAAGCTCTTTTTGTTATATATATATATATATATATATATTTTTTTTTTAAATTTATTTACCTACATAAAAGTATATTTATATATGTACATAATATGGTTATATATATGTCTTTATATATGTGCATACATTTATAAATGTATTATTTCATGTATTCACATAAAATGCTGTAATGGTATATAATATTTATGTATCGATTTTCAACATTTACTTTTACAGTGAGTAGGTTTAGATAATAAGTTATGAATATATATATATATATATATATATATATATATATATATATATATATATATATATCACCATGTCCACTATGCTTATCAGAAAAACTTGAGATAACTAGGTTTAAAGACAGAGAAAATTATTAAATACTAAACAAGAAACTGCTATATCCTGCAAACATTTCAGAATACACGCACTTAAAGAACTCTAAATTAGTAGACTAGAACAACTATAAGTACAACTAAACCCATCAAATAACCCCCCCCCCCCATAAAGAGGATAAGTGAGGTCGCAACTATGATCATACCCGTATGGATTACGTAAGTCGCTTAATATTCTACTTCATCAAGCAGTTATAATATTACTAACCTAAATAAGTACCTGTATGAGGTATATTTGAACCAAACGAGTAATAGATTGTTTTGGGTGAACCTCGTAATAATGTATGCATATGGGTATTTTTGGGTGTATGCATGTATGGATATAAGATATATACCCGGGTAGGAAAATTAATTAAGAAAAAAAGAATGAATGAATAGATGGAAGAAAGTAAGGAATGAAGGGTGAATGAAAGAAAAGGGGGTAAGGAAATTAGGGTGAATAAACAAGGATGAAGGTAAGTACTACAGTATATAAGCTTGTGTACTCAGTTTGTATAACCTAAATACTCTGATTTCTGTCATGTGTTATTATATATTATTATTGTAGTGTTATATATCTTATGTATATCTGCCTAACAATCGTAACAGTGTTTGCTTAATATGAAGATAGGCCTATGAACTTTATGCTGAATTCAATATAAATTTTTACGAAGTATAAATTTTTACGAAAAAACCTACAACTTAGGAAAAAGTAACAAGCGGGTGGGGCCATGAAATATAACTATGCGTGTGGGGTTTGATAGAAATAAGGGAATTTATATAGTAAATGTATTCATGTCTGTTTCTACTTTAGATGTATCATTTGGTGGCGGGGTACATGTATATATGTATTTCTATATTTGTGTGAGTATGTATGTATAAGTGTATTTTATGTATGCACGTATGTTTGTATATTTATATATATATGTGTATCTATATATCTGTGTGTATGTTTGTATATGGATGTATTTGTATGTGTGTATGTATGTATGTATGTATGTTTATGTATGTATATGCATATATATTATATGATTGTTGTAACAATATAGATTACAAGAATGTATGTATATCCGAATGTTGTTTATATGTATGTTATATATGTATGTATATATATATACCCACACATACACACATACACACATATATATATATATATATATATATATGTATGTGTGTATGTGTGGGTATATATATATACACCCGTCTGGAGTGTAGTGGCATACTATTGCATATAGGAAGGGGTTACCACGCTACAGAAGTAAAGAAAAATGCCATTATTTGTCTCTGTATGTCTGTACGTGTGTGTGTATATATTATATATGCGCGGGTGTAGCAAAATGTAGGCATTTATAAGTATATTGATACATTAATATATATAGGTACATGTGGGGTTTAGATAACTTTCGTGTTTTATGTTTATTCATATTTTGTTTGTTTATTTGTTTTAATTTTATTTTATTTTTATTTATTTTTATTTAATTTTATTTATTTTTTGTTTTGTTTTATTTACCTTATTATAATTTTAACTTTATTCCTGCGGAATTTAGAGTTATTGCCTAGTTTCAGTATGTGTGTTGTGAGTAAAATAAAATCGTACAACATGGATTCGCTTTTGAATATAGGTATTAACGTGAGTGTGTGTGTGTGTGTGTGGCGGTGTCTGTGTATGTGTGTGTTGTTGTTGTGTGTGTTGCGTGTATGTGTGGATGGATGTAGATTAAAAGGCACCGGTCAGTACTTAGTTGACCATAGCTTATGTTCTTAATTTACAGACTCCAAGACAAGAAAGCTAAATTCTCAAGTACCTTATGCCATAAAAACCAAAAGTTAGCTTGGGTGGGGGGAAAAGGAAATGAAAAAGACCTTCAAAGACCTCACTTATCCTCTCACTGTTTTTTATGACTCCCACCCAGGTTGCATTCTAACTTGATAAACGAAATAGGAAAATGTATTTTGTTGAAATATCACTTTCGACGGTAATTCTTGGCCTGAAGACGTAATCCCCATACGTGGGTGATTACAGAAACATGTATGCACATATGTAGCCATTAATGTTTGTATAAATAAAATTAATATATATATATATATGTATATATGTATGTATATATATATATATATATATAACTTGGTGAGTTAGAAGAAGAGAGTAAATAGAGAGTTAATAGTAGACTTATTGGGATAATACAAAGCTAAAAAAAACGGCATTAATATGCCATGCTTATTCTTTCATTTAACACCGGCATCTGGCGACATAGCGACGGAATATTGATTTTTTTCAATCTTTAAATTATTTGCTCAAAAATGATAAAGTTTTGAAAAAACATATTTTGTGTGGTTATTCGTAATGTTATTTGACAGCTTTCTCTGCATAGAAATGGTCGTAATACCAAAATCGACTTACCCTAATATATATACAGGGCGTTAGGAATAAATGTGAGAGTTTTATCAGGAAAAAGAAATAGCGCTTAGTATATATAAAATTTAATTGGTTTCAAAGACATTCAATAGGCAAAGAAATTAGACTGTCAAAAAGTTTTACTAAAAATAATAACATGTATTTCAGCCTCAATCCGTGCTTGGACTTAGAACAGGCTAATTCATTGGAAGATCCATAATACCAATTTCAGTATGACGATTGACCTCAACGGCATCCTATACATGAAAACTCATCGGATTTAGATCAGGGGAGTTTGGAGATAAAACATTGGGATTTGTGTACTCGTAAAAATTAGTTGACAACCATTTTTGACTTCTCTGTGTGACAAGAGGCCGAATATGGCTGTCATACATACGGCCTAGCTAACTTTATTATGAAGAAATTAATTACCTTGGTTAGTAACTCCACGTAGTAATCTGAATTTAACCTCACACCTTGTTTGACAAAATACGGAGGTATCACATCACCTTCCGAAAACACGCATCCGAAAACCATGATAGTTTAGATGAGTTTAGTCTGTATGACTCTAGTCGTACATACAAGCCATCAGCGTTTTGTGCTTTTGATCTTGGCATTTTTATTATGGGAAAGAACTAGATTGTTTGTGGTTCCACATGATGATTCACTTTGCTCGGAATTTTCTTTGTTTTTATTTGACAATTTTCACAGGTCCTATCGCTGAGAAGTTGTTTGTTTGAGTAATCGCGAAGTCTTCATTTGGGTTCAAGCTTCATAATAGAGGATGAAACATTTAGTCATCGAGACGAAGTCTGAATTTCGATGCCAGGTTCACCCAACACTTTTTCTGCAAATTTCCGAAGAATGAGGTTGTACGAGAGCAATACAATATTCAGTTGTTTTACTTCCTTTTAATCACAACCTGATTGTTTTCGTTGCAATTCTCTAGTTCCTGCCAGATTGTTTTTACAGTGTTTAGTGAGCATTGAACAACGACCATAATCTTATTTCGATAACAGGCGTGAATCATCACGATGCAAGTTATTCTCTTCCACGATTTAGGTAGCTCTCAATTATATATTCTTGCTGTCTTCCTGTATATGAATGAAGGAAGGTTTAAAACTTAAAATGAAACCTAGTTATTATGAGTATTTTTTTAAAAATCTGGAAAAAATCATATGCTCTTCTGTCAAACGTATCATCCAAACCCTGTATAATACAATATTTATTCACTCATTATGATAAATCATTTATTCGATGTACAAATGATATTAATATCACATACATTGCTATTGCAGATGTGTATTTTCTTCTTTATATGATTTCGAATTCAATGCGTCTTCACTATATCAACATAAATGATAACAGTATTTAAATTCTTGAATTATTTATAGGAATTATCGTTTTATTGAAAGTGGAAAAGCGGAGCCTTGTTTACATCGAGGCCTTCTGACGTGAAACTTTGAAGTAGTTCATGTGAGTGATTTTTTGATATAGGTTCTTTATTGTTAAAATATAAACGAAAACGAACATTTATTAATTTCAAAACGTAATATGTTATTCGCGTCACGAACAATCGGTTTCTGGATAAAAATCTGACAAAAAGCGTTCATAATGAAAAATCTTTATAGTTCAAACTAATTTGCATCTATGAAGTTATGAACAACTAATTTGCATGCATAGAAATCGTGGGACTAATAAAAGCAAACGATGGCTTGAATGCGACAACCAACAGAAAGTGTTAGTTTGGTTGAGCATTATTCATTTCGTGTGAATCGGATTATTATTGTTGTCGTTCGTTTTCTTTATGTGTTTCTAGTTAAAATTCTCTATCGAAAAGCATCGGATACTGGCGGGAAGAACCACATGAAGATTTCTTATATCAACGAAAGCGTTTCTTTGGAACAAACTAGATTCGAAACATCCAGGTTCTCAATTGATGTCGTGAACCACTTAGTCAGCGCCACCTCCTAAATGTTGGTGTTAGAATATTATTTGAACAGAAGTTCCTCCTGAAGTTTTGAACGTCACTGTAACCTCGTGACGGCTACAGGAAATTTATATAAACAGTTTTTCATATATCCTGTCTTATAATATTCCGATGTTTTAAACAAAATACAACAAAATATTATATATATATATATATATATATATATATATATATATATATATATATATATATATATAACGAAACATCCTAATATGTCTGCGAGAGTTACCAATAACCTCTGTACACCCCAAGCACAACAAACTATAAATTGTTTTTACTTACCCGAACACTAAGAGGACACCGTCATTTTATCAAATATTCACCCGTCACTTTCGTTCGTACAAAACAAATATCGATTTAGATTTCGAGTCTTGAAAACAGACACAATAAAGCAGCAAACGTAAACATAAGCTGGAATATATTCTGGGCTGTGTAAATTTTTATCATTTCTTTAACGGAAAATAACATTCGCAACGGAACAAATCCAATTTTGACATTAGGTAACAACCATTATTGATTGTAAGCTGAACATATAATCGAATAAGCAGTTTCAATATTGGAGTTGAGATCAGTAATCAGTTTACTATTCAATTGCCGCGATGTAAGAGAAAATACAAGGCACATTTACTGGCAAGTATGATACGCGTACATGTTTTCTAGTTTGAATTCACACATAATTATCGCCCTCTATCGCAAATACGTATATAGACGTGGTTAAACATTCAGCGTTGTGATGCATATATACATGCATACATATGTAATAGAAGATAGATATCTATAAGTAACATAGAAAATACATATATATATATATATATATATATATATATATATATATATATATATATATGTAAGTTCTCTATCCTTCTCCCATCCCCTCCCATATCTCCAATCACCACCTCCCACAAAAGAATGATAACAAATAGCCGAGAAGGGTCGAGGAGGATGGAAAGACAGAAGAGAGAGCACTGATGAGACCTCCGCTGGATAAGTGCAAAGAGAACTGGGACGTTGGGGAGACTTATTTTCATTAAAATTCCAGTGGAGACCAATGGCCGCTGCTAGCGACAGATAGTTGGTGAGCGGCTGTTGCGATAATGCAAATGTTATCAGATGAGGTAGAGATCACTCGAAAAACTGGGGATACTTGTTGTCACTAAGCTTCCAGAGAACACGACAGTCTGTTTTGAAGGAGAGATCCTTTATGATCCGTGTAAAAACTCTTTGTGAGCCAATAATAATAACTCAGAAAACTAGTAAATGCAGTCAGTATGACAAGGAGACGAAGTCATAAATCACATAATAACACATATAGGATAGGTAACAGAAGATTTCAATGAATACTAGACACTATCATCGAGTGTCTAATCTTTCTGTGTGCAGTTTTTTTTTGCTCAGGAAAACCTAACATGAGTTACTCTTCACTGTACAAGTAAACCCTGACTTAATATTCAAAATAACATTATATTCGAAGCACAAATAAGATTCGCTCGGTATGGTTACCCCACACTAGCTTATACGAAGATTAGCACGCCTTCTCCAAGTGATTCTGCTTATAGTAACAACACTAAGCTAGATATTCTACAAGACTAAGCGAATCTTTGTTCTAGAATCCGTTAAAACCAAAAGTCAACAAGTAAGATATGTTATGTAATTCTTATTAGAAGAGGACTGATGTTATTTGTTGTTGTTCATGTTTGTGAGATAGAGTCTTAAACATGTATATATAATGAGAGATACATTTCTGTATATATATATAATAGCCAACGGCATGTAATACACAATGAGAGGAGATTTGATATATAGATAGATAGACCGAGAGTTTGACATTTATACTTTTGACAGTTCTGTGAACGGGAGTGTTTCTATAACGTTTATACTTTGACACATATACTTTCTAACACATATTTTTTAGATGATGATTTTATCAAGGTTCTTATAACATAAATGGGCAGTAACTTTTCTGTTGAATAACAACACGACAACGCAGATACAAAATCTCATGATGACGTCCTGATTTCGCTCGTGGAATTCAAAGTTTCTTTACATGGCTTTTATTTAACCTTCGCTTCCAAGGTTTGGTGTCAGCGGCTGTCTCTGACCTCTCTCTCGCCTCTTTCTCTCAGACTGCATCTAAAACTCTACCTATATTGAGAACTCGTAACATCATCGCATGATTAAACATGTGCTCATCAAGCACGTTGCTTTGACATGCGTCACGTTGCAAAACTTGACATGACCCCTAGTTCAGTAACCTATTTTTCGAATAACCTCTTTACAAAATATGTTTACAATTTCAATTGACGATCAAATTTTTTATTTCAATTTTCACAGAAACAAATTTCATCATTACATTCCTTTCCCAATAAACAGATATCTAACTATTTTGTGTGAGCTAAACAATTGCGATTCCACATTCCTTATTTTCAATAACATTCTGTATTATGATTTTCAATTCCAAATCTAGCTTCGCAAGTTCGAATCCTTGACTATCCTATTTCATATTTACTCACTTACAAGAACAGGCTTCATGGAATCAAGAAAACTGAAACAGTACAATTGTAAGTTACTCCCTTCCTTGTAAAAATGTGTCGGCATCAACTGATATCACACCAAGTAATCGAGGACGATCAAAGAGGATAGAAAGACTGAGGAAGAGAAGCACTAGCCAGACCCTCACTGGATGAGTGTGAAGAGAACCGGGACCTTGAGGAGGCTTATTGCCACCCAAATTCCAGTGAAAATCAATGGTTGCTACCAATGAAAAATCAATGGTAGACAGCTGTTGCGATAACGAAAACGAATTTACAAAACTTATCGAAAAAGATGGAAAGTACTAAAAATCTGGGGAGACTTGTTGTCACTCAGTCTCTAAAAAAACACCATATGTATCTTCTAAACAAATATGATGGAACCAGCCTCAAAAATGGTCGTGAAGAGCCAAAGGGAATATAAACCTCAAGAAGGGGAAGCAGCATACAGTCCACTGCTAGAAAGGACATGGTGAGTGATGGAGTCTTAGCTAGGCTTTTTGCCACTCTAATTCCAGAGGAAACCGTCATTATAACCAAGAAATCAATGGTAAATGGCTCTTGCATTAATATGATGGAATTTACAACATTTATATAAAGAAGCGAGAATTCTACTGATCATTTTCTTAGCTAATAGATCACTGCCTATCAAGGTCAGGTATCACGAAAGTGTAATGTTGTGACCCTTTAGGCTGTGATCATAGCGTAGTATCTGTGTTAACTGTGGCAAGCAGGGCCAATGGCCAAAACATTATTATTATTATTATTATTATTATTATTATTATTATTATTATTATTATTATTATTATTATTATTATAATTAATTGATTCGAGTGACGGCAGGTCGCTGGATCAATTATTATGATTAGAAAAATAAACAATCAAATTGGAAAAAAATGATTGACATAGAATAATATCGCAAAAGTGAAAATAGAAAATAGATGTAAACATTATTTTTGGTTTGCATAAACAAATAACTAGATTGGGTTTATATCAGTTGTTGATCTGAGACAAGTAATGAGACACGTGATGAGATGAATGTAGATTTGGGAAGATTCTAACTAGCTGGACATAAGAGGGAACAGACGACTAAAGAGGGGAGTTGATCTCCATGACGCAGAGGTGGCGTCATCTCAGGCACCCAAGATGTAGAAACGTGTGATCTCTGAAGATGCCGGTCAGATTATGAAAATAAATGTTCGTAAATGATTCAGGTATGTTTTGTGTTATTTACATCTGTTAAAAAGAACTGTTGTCTACAACTGTTTCGATACGTCCATGCTAATCGTTTCCTGTTAGAACTTTTGCATAAATGTTAAAATATACACACTAAACGATCAACTAAATAATACGCCGTATATACATACACGCATTTACACGTACATGAATATACAGAAAAGTTAAACCCCACTATTCAACATGTACGTCGTGATAGAACATATTCATACATACAACGTACCATAAGACTTTTTGGTGCCGTTCACATACACAGTAAAAAACAGACCCCTTTTTAGATCCCCATAATATAACAAAAGGATAAAGACTAATCAGACGAAAATGTTTTTCAGCTGGAAAATAAAGAACCATGAGAGGATTGGCATTGGTTAATTCTATGGACGTGTTATTTATGGGATAGTTTTTCACAAATGCATGTTATATATATTATGTTATGTCTCACTACGAAGATTAAAAATAAAGGTATAGCGATACTTAACCATATGTCTAAAATCCGTATTTCGATTCTGATTAAAATCTATTACTTTAAGACGAGCATAATTGAGATGGCTATTTACTGAGGTTAATTCCTCTCTAATGAGTATATCCTCTCAAAGATTACCTGTATTTTAGAGGAGGAATAATTTAGTATACCGCGCCGATTCATAAGAAATTTCCAGGTTAATATCTGGAGGCGCATTAATTCACTGTGAGAGATGCATCCGTAGTCTTCGTTAAGACATGCATCTAGGAGAAGGTAACTCTGATGATGTCGGCAGCAGGACGTTGGATGGCCATGGAGAAGTATGAATCTCTAGCAGATCAAATGTCCTATGGTATTAAGAGTTACCGTTATTCAACTGCAGCTATGCAGATGATCTAAGGACAACGGATAGGTGCAGATAGGCGAGTCAGATGTCACTGCGCTGGGGAAGGTAATGGCAACCCACCATGTGTATTTGGTCAAGTTCAAAATCATGTAATGTCTTCAGACGAATCGGACTAACAATGGACCGAAACCCGTGGAGAAAAATAAACATAATTTCATTTACGGCATAAACATGTCACGATACAAGAAAGAAGAAGAAGAAAATGATGAAGAAGAAGAAGACGAAGAAGAAGAATGCAGTATATGTTCTGTATTATGGTATTATCCATTAAGAGTACTTTCTGATTTTAAGATTATTTTTATTACTAGCAAATGTCTAATTGACAGCAATTGTTAAAATAAACGGGATCTTTACCATTCGCATATAAATGACTATTAAATGAATTAATTTATGAAATAGGTGTTTAAATGCGTAGCAGGTGCTGTTGCGTTAACATACACAAAATATGTATTAAAAACCGATACCGAGCGACCATTTCCTGTGAAAGAATAAAAAAAAAACCATCCCCATCACCGTGAGTAAAAACAAAAAGTTGATACATATACAGATATGATGTTCGCTCCAAATTCACTGTAAATTCTACTACCGGGCAATGTATAGAGTATTGTTTTTATATCAAGGTTAGTGAATGTCTGTTTCATCTGAGGGCTCTCGATAAGGTGTAGAAAAGGAGTTGTAATTTAATTGGCCCATCCCTTTCTTTTTCTTAATAATCTCTCTCTCTCTCTCTCTCTCTCTCTCTCTATCTCTCTCTCTTTCAGATACGTGATATTACTAGTCTCATTGTTTTTATAAATACCATTATGGCGTGTGTTCCTCAGAATAGTCTGATCGATTCCCTGTTTTCTCTTGTTCTAGTCCGTTTGACTCATTTGTCAAGGTGTTCACATCGATTCGCTGTTTTGATACCTCGTTGTGATATAGCGTCCAATTCTAATGGCTTCGTTTCAAGAACCGCAGTCCTGTACCACTCTTTACCCGCTGACTGTTTTTCATCTACCTATAACTTTATTCTTTTCAATACTAAAGTACTGTTTGATAAACAACGCCTGTTCTTGCTAGTTCTTTACGTCAAATGGCTTTAAACTTTGTCTGAAGCGATTTTCATTCAATAATGACGGCCGGCCGTCTTCACTATTTTCGGAGTTTTCTTCTAAAATCATGCTGATCACACGCAAAGCGAAAACAAACAAACAAACAAACAAAAAACAAAGAAAAACAACAGCAACAACAAAAATAAAAAAAACAAAGCAAACAAACAAAAAACATCGGTTTGACAAGCTTATGATATTTAATGCATGTGCCTAGAAATGTGTGGTGTTTCTCATTCGATCCGAACAGAACAAATATAAATTCATCTCTCTCCGAAGTAAAACGTCGAGACATTCGATTCTTTTTAGCGGCCATTTCCATTTCATACAATATTATGTATTTGCGAAACATTTTTTTTATCTTTTATAACAATTTTTCATAATAATATTATCAGCAATACATTAATCTATTCAATATCCCTCGCTCCTCCACTCCATTTCCTCTCCCCTTCTCATTCTCTCTCTCTGCTATATATATATATATATATATATATATATATATATATATATATATATATATATATATATATATATAATCTTTTTCTTCTGATTAAAAATAACTAATTTTTAAAAAACCATGGAATAAGGAAAACATTTCGTTATATTCCTTGGTTTGTGATTTTTGATGAATTAATAAATAATGTAAATTTTTGTTTTTCGTCATTTTATTTTGTCTCAAATTAATGATGTTTTTATAATATAGAATCTCAAATCATATATATATATATATATATATATATATATATATATATATATATATACTAGCATGAGTATCCGGATTTGCCCGGGTTGACATGAAGTTCCGTTTGGAACAAACCTGCTATACTAAGGATATTAATCATTTTCATGGTAGGCAACGTCGATTATCCCACAACAATTTCAAAGGTATAAAAACATGTAAAAGTAATTACCCCAAAAAGAAGTACACGATACTCTCTCCACCAGATATTTCGGCAGCATGGAGACAAAGAGAAGAAGCTATTCTCCAGATATTGGGGTTTTTTTTTTTGCTCGTGCGCTGGACCCCACCCTCGCCAAAAAAAAAAAAATAAATAAATGAACCAAAACAACTTTTGCTTCAATAAAAATAGCAGCGAGTGCAAGGAAAAGTTAATTTACAAACGATTCCGCCCACTGTAGAAATAATAACGTTTATAAACATTAACGCGTTTGAAAACTTTAAGAACAAAATGGAATTCCTTTTATTTATTTGTTTTTGTTTTGTTTTTTGCAAAGGTACTTTCTTCACTGACTTTTTTCCATAAAGTAAAGAAATTTTCGACTTGTTTCTTTTGTTGGGGGGGGGTTCAATTCCTAGAACGCTCCACGATTCTGTATAGTCGTTTCAAGAATGATAAAAACAAAAAATGAGATCTTTTCGTTTATTCGTGTTTTATTTATTAATTTATTTTTTAATATCTAAAAATAAAGGTAAACATCTTTTTTCTACACGCTAGAAACTTATTTCGATTACCAAATTATTTTATATGGGGAAGAGTTTCTTTTTTATGTTTCGAACTTCGGAACAAAAAACTCATCAAAGGAAATAACTCTACCCGTTTAAAAAATCAATGTCGGAAAAAATAATTCCAAATAAAATAAATTAAATATAGTATCAATATAATTGTTATTTAAAGTTGATGAAATAACAATCTTAAATAGAACACTTAAAACAACTCTTTCACTAGAAACTTAAATTAACATACAGCTATTTAATAAAATCGATTTTCCTTAATATAATATGCAAATGAGGTGAACTCTTAATCATATTTTGAAAGAACCATACTATATATAGAAATAAATGAAACATTAACTTAATGGGCCTTTTGTATATATCAATCAAATTGTGAACAAACAAACAAACAAACGGGCAGGAATACGAATTTGTACATATATATATATATATATGTTATGAGACTAATGGAAATTTCGATGAGATGGAGAAATGAAAATGATAAGGCCATAAGGCGAAAGTCAATATTCGGTGGAACAACTGAGGTGGTTCGTCAGCTAGACGAACAACTAGCGTTTTTATGTACTTGTTTATACATTTTGTTATCTTATCGCCGTGTAACCCCTTAAACAGAGTTATAACAGTAGCGACGAGAATTCCAAGAATTCCCGAAGGAAACCCTAGTTTAAACACCCTAGCGTTTGCATAACACTGGCGAAATGAAGATTCGAAGAACTATGACGGACGCCGAGTTTAAATACCCCAGTGATCTTATAATATTGACGAACGAAAAATTCTGGAAATCACTAAAAAACAACTAAGTATTCAAAAATACTGACGAAAATAAACACCAAATAAACATCAAATAAACAATATCTTATTGAACAGAAAACTGTGCGAGCTTTGAGTGGATAAACACAATGCTTACAACTATATATCACTGACAAAAAATAACGTTTTTTAACACTGAGTGAACCTTCATGTCAAACTAAGGCAGTGCCTTCTACGTTGACGAAAAAAACCTAAGAAATATCCGTGTAAAAGAAATAAAAGGTAAATAATTTTTTCTGCCTTTTTCTCTGTTTGTTCACCACAGTTACCCCCCAGCGAGTTGGCACTGAATGAAAAATAAAAAAATAAATAAAAGCGATACGCAATCCTGCGTCGCATACGTGTTTTTCTTCTAAAAAAAAGACGTTTGCTTTTAAGGAAATACTATTATTTCTAAGGGTTTATGAATCAAAATAGGACATTAAGACTGTAAATGTAACGTTTTATTTTAGTGCAGAACTGATGTTAGATGAATTACCGCTTTCACCCCTCTCAGTTTTCCTAAAAAGACTATAACTTTGTTAAACCGAACACATTCTCTCATTCTTTGTTTTTACTAGCCAAAAAAGATGGAAGCGCTTGAGGAAGCGTTAGAACGGTTAGTGAAATTAATGATTCAACAACAACTATATAAGGAACAACAATTATTCAAACACGAGAAACGTGCAGATGAAAAGAACACCAACTACAATAACAATTGGTAAAACAATATAAAGGGAAAGGAAGAAAAAAAACTCGAACCACTGCAAGTTCAACAACAACAATAAGGACAACAAATAAAACTACAGGTCCAACGACATGAAAATCAACAGCATGTGAAGGAGTTACTTTCTCAAGTCGTAAAAATAATTCGTCAACTGAGAATAATACCGTATTTTCCTAAAACTCAATATGGAATGTGATTGACAACTTCTACTACGCATCAGAAGAAGATAAATCATTTTCAACTTACTACAGAAGATACAAGGACTTCTTTAGTCAGCACTGGCAGTTCAGTCCGGCTTTGCTCGGGCCCTATGTACTGTTTATAACGTTATATATATATATATATATATATATATATATATATATATATATTAAAAAGTTTGACTACTGACTAGGTAACCTACATCTAAAGTTTCAAGTGTTTAGACTCAATATTATCGGTGGAGTTTGGTAGAGTCTGCAAAGCTTGCTGCATGTCTGAATACCATTTATTTTAAATTTCAAATGCTTAGACCCAAAATTGACTGATTGGTTTGCTAGAGATTGCTAAGGTCAAATCTTTAGAACTTTAACCCTTTGGCAGCCAAATTTTCGGCAAGAAACAATTAAAAAGATTGCTCTTGCTCTATGTCTGAATACACTTTATGTAAAATTTGAAATGTTTAGACCAAAAATTGGCTGAGTAATTTTGTAGAGACCGCAAAGGTTAATTTTTGACCCCTTAACATCTATTGTTTTCGGCTCAAATCAGATTAAAAATTTTGATCCATATCCACGTAACCTACATCTAAAATTTCAAATGTTTAGACCCAAAATTGGCGGAGGAGTTTGGTAGAGTTTTCAAATGTCAAATCGTTGATCCTTTGATAGCCAAATTTTTGGCGTAAAACAGGTTAAAAATATTTTCCCAAATCTCAATACCCCTTATGTCAAATCTCGAGCTTGTAGACCGAAAATTGACAGAGTTATTTGGTAGGGAAATGTACAGACACAGACACAAACACAGACAGACAGGCACAAAATTTCACTTTTATATATATGTAGATTGGTCTGGACAGAAAGAAGTTCGGTCGCTATTACGTAAATTGGAGACTGCTGAACATAATAAATTTGGATTTTATTTTGCTACGTAACACTTCGCAGCTATTTTTCGCCGATACGGTGGAGCTTCTTACTGAAGGTTTTAGCCCTCAAAGTTTCTTTATTTCATAAACGTTGGACATGCTTGAATCTGATGACAAACGACGAAGATGAATTCGTAACATATCCAGCCGTTGTTGATAAACACTGCGACGAATTTAAACTATCGGACGTCAGTGCAGACAATTTTAAATGTCTAGTATTTTCACAAGATCTGACATCAAATCGAGATTCTGAAACTAGAAGAAGGGTTCTAACAAAATTAGAAAACATACTGAGTTTCATTCTACAAAAATTTACAGAAGACTGTCAGAATATAAAAATTATTTAAAAAAAAACACGAAGATTATCGAATCTGACATCACACGTATAAAAATAGTAAAACAATATAAAACACACATAGCAAATAAACACAAGCTATAAAAATTTGGCACGCATATCCGCACACTTCTAAAAACATTTTTTTAGAAAATACAATTATTCCTTTTATAATGGATGTGGAAATCTACCTTGGATTTGAAACATATTTACATTGGTTTTGAGACTGCCAATATATACCTTGGTTTTGAGACTGCCAATATCTACCTTGGTTTTGAGACTGCCAATATCTGCCTTGGTTTTGAGACTGCTAATATCTACCTTGGTTTTGAGACTACCGATATCTACCTCGGTTTTGAGACTGCCAATATCTGCCTTGGTTTTGTAGACTGCCAGTATTTGCCTCAAAATGTTTGACATATAGAACACAAAAGTTCCCATTGCAGAAATAAAATTTAAAATAAAACCTGAGTACGTAAGACAGGAGGGTGAAAATTCTGAATAAATCTTTTTTTAAATGCAATTAGACTTAGGTTTGAATATATAAAAAATAATTGAATAGACTAAAATGTTGAGATCACACAAGACAGCAAAGGCCGCTAACGGCACACAAATTAACTTTGAAAGACAATTCTGGATCCAAAGTATTGGGGAAAAAACTAAAAAGTTAAAAGGTCTATGTATTAAGGAATACTAGGAACCTACTCGGTTCGGATTGGACGCATGAATTTTGATTTATGGAACCTGCGAATATATACGTTCTGCAGAAAAACAAAACGGTTTTATCAAAAACAAAAAAGGCCAAACAATAAAGATTATGACTCAATCTGGCATCACATAAAAAGCAACTAAACAATCTAAAACGTATATAAGAAATAAAGAACACCCGAAAAAATGGCCATGCATATTAACAAGAATTTTCAGAATGGTAAATGCCGTCCACTTGTAATCAACATGGAAATCTGCATTGGGCACTTTAAGCCCATATTTTTCAAAAATGTTTGTGCATGCTATAAATAAAACACAAAAGTTTCCATTGCAAGAATTAAATTTTTATATATATATATGAAAGTGAGAATGTCTGTGTAAGGACGCTTCTCAACCTATATACTTAACGAGTTTTTGATTTACTGACTTGAAATTTGGTATATACGATATTCAAACACATGGAAAACGTTTAAAACCGTTTTCATTCGGAAAAAGGGATGCTAAAAGGGAGTCAAAAGTAAAAACAATTGGTACGTGGGAATGATCGGATTTTTATGTTTTGTAACTCTCACGAATGCGCATGCGTGAAAAGATCACATTAGAGATTACTTATGTTAGGAGTAAATAGTTTTAAAACACCTTTTAAACGTTGTGTCACGCTGGTCTAATGGTTATTGTACTGATCCACTGTCTTTAGGGGTTGGTCTCGATCTCAGTCCGAGTATTTTTTCTTGTTATTTACTTACAAGATGTGAGCTGTTTGGAAAGAAAAAAAAACAATACTCGTATGCGCATGTATCAGTTTATTGCCGTTTTTTTTACTTCATTTTATTTTAAAGGGATTTAACGTTACGTTTAATACTTACGGTATTTCTGTTTATAACGAATGAGAATTCTGCATGAATTAAAATATAATATTTATGTGTATTTTACGACTGGGCAACGTCGGGCGACCTGCTAGTCAAGTATAAAAACCCGGGCGCGTTTAACGGATACCGAAAACGATGAAGTGCCAAGCTAAAATTTTGGACAAAGAAATTAAAATATAACTCCACTTAAGTTCAAACCTTTCGATATTAAATTTAAATACATGAAAATAATTTAATAGACCCACAATTTTGACACAAAACAGCAAATGTGTTAAAAACACAGACATTTCCTCTGAAAAAAAGCTTTGAGCAACGTTACACCTATTGGACCCCCCCCAAAAAAAAGTTAGACATATATGTACTAAGGAATACCACGAATGTACTCGGTTCGGACTGGATGTATGAATTTAATTAATGGAACCTGCTTATATACGTTCTGCAGAAAAACAGAATCAGTTTAATCAAAAACAACAACAAAAAACAACAACAACAACAACAACAACACAAAAGCTAAATAGAAAAAAAATTACGAATCTGTCTACATCTTCTGACCTAAATTCTCTTAATGTTCACTAAATAAACTTCAGAAATCCGAAGCAAAGTAAAAAAAACAAAAACAAAAAAAAACGAAAAAACAGCAACTAAAAGATATTCATTTTACAAAACTGGTAAAATCACAGCAAGTTAAAATTTCCAAGCTAAATAATAAAATTCTCCGAGCAAAGTAATGACTCTCAATGGTCTCATATAAAACCGTTGAAAAAGTACTAAACCGAAGAAAAACTTTTAATTGGGCGAGGAGGGTATTTCTGCTGTTAAGAATGTTAATTCACAAAAGACCAATTTTCACATTTATTTCAAAGAAGTGAATTACCCACAGTGAAATGTAAAACAAGAAAATAATAAAAATAAAGAAAAGTCGGAATTTTTATTAAAATCGTCACCCTTAGAAATTAAAAACGAATTCAAGTCATTGGCAGAAGAGAGTTCGGCCTTTTACTAAATCATTTCATAAATATTTCAAAAGTTTTCAACTCATTTTGCCCGACCGTCAAAATTTAAATCACAGGAAAATGTTTAATAAACAATATAGAGAACAGTCATTTGGTATTAAAGAAAGACATTCCGATCTCAGGAAGAACTTTCACTATTGAAACCGTCCACGACATAATTGATATTGAACCTCTCCAAATCACGCGAGAATCACGATGTTCTGGCAGAAAAAGAGAGATTACGAACTCAGTTATGATCTATCTAAAGAGAAAGAAACACTGAGACACCTTTTGTAATAATCACTTTGGGAGGGGGTGTTGTGGCAAAACTACCTGTGTAATCTACGACTATAATCATCCATCTTCTATAATATAAATCTCACCTGTCTGTTTATATGTATGTATGTTTGTATGTCTGCCTAAAACTTTCGACAGAGGTAACGGATTTTCTCAAGATTGATATCGTTTTGAAGCGCGACCCTTCGGACGACAAATATCGAAAACTTGGACAAAAATATTTAACCCTTCACCCTCAACTGAGCACTTTTCTACAGGGAGGGTTCGCTTTTATCGCTGATATTTTCGAAAGTCTAGCCTTAATTTAAACCTTCGTCACTTCTGGTTTGGCGATGGGCGTAACAGCAAACACGTCACGTTTTTTCTTTCACGTTCTTTTCCTCTTGCGCGGTACGGATTCGAGCCTACCTGCCTACTACTACTTTTGGTTTCTTTTTGCTTAAGACACACCTCCAAATACTCAAGCAACGCCTGGCGCCTAGGTTAGTTCACAATAAATACTGGAAGACAGGGCCGTAAGGCCGAAGTCGATACCTGGTGGGCGAATTGAGGTTATTCGTCGCCGAGACAAACCGCCCACACTTTTGTATATCCTTGTTAATACATTTGCTACTTTATTCCCGCGTTCTGTTTTTCTTGTAACAATTTAAACAGGCTTATAACAGAATTTAAACTTGGTTTATTCCAGTTATACTTTTAAATACTCTCATAATATTCTTCATCTTTCCACTAACAATTATTCGATCTCATTAACCCTTATCCTCATGTAATTTTTGACTTCGATAAGTGATTACTCATTATTAAAACGCTAATTAAAGTTAAAAAAAAAAAGATGAATGGTTTTATTTTATCTGTTTTCATTTCGCGTGTATCCATGTTTAAGGTTGTAATTACAAGCGATTAATTATATACAATTAATTGAACGCAAGTCCATGCTGAGTTAATACATTTCCCAATTATGGTAGAGCATAATAGTATAGGTTTGCTAGTATATATAATAAGTGCAAAACCTGTGAAAATGATATCACGAAGAACGAACATATGCTACACCACTCCATCATCGCAGCAGACGAGAGATTAAACTGCTCAACCTTAAAAAAGGAAAAGATAATCTTTCTGCAGATGATATCATGACCATGCACCCTACCCCCTTCAAAGGAGAAGTTAATTCTTGGAAACTAGGTATCACGACGAATATATACAAAACTACATCTAAAGAAGTAATTATTTCCTAGAAGAATGGTCTCATGAAAGTAATCACGATATGATACTACCAGCTTTCTAAAGTAGGCGGTAATGCTTGGAATGATCTCCCGAAAACAAAACGGAGCAAAGACCACCTGGTCATATGGAATCTTGGTGAACGAACATATACTACGATTTTTTTCCCATAATAAAGAAAATAAGACTTAAGAAATTTGTCTCTTGAAAACATACAACAAAGGAGGTGGTAATGCATTGGATGACCACCTCTCATCCAAAAAGGAGTTAATATGACAATATGACATATGCTATACTAGATCCCTCCTCTAAAAGAAGACTAAAACAAATCTATCTTTTCTCCGCGCTTTTATGGTAGGTGCTCGACTGAGCTCCAATCTATAGTCGCTCCCCGTAAAACGATCGCAACAAATACACGCCTAGCTGCAACTACCGGCAACAACTTTCCGCATTCTGTATCTGTACCTAAAACTAAAACGAAAATTCCACGAGCAGATGTTCTTTCCATGAACTGTTCGAATGTGGGACGCAATACATCGTCATCTCCTCTAATGGGGATATACATGCGACTGGGGACCGATTGTGAATTTCATACTCCCATGGAACTTCCTCCTTCTGTTGAGCACGCCTTGTTTTAATGCCGTAGCTTCATTTTTTTTTCATTTCATTTGAATACTGGGGTTCTGCTCCCCTGCTGACTCTAACATGATCGCCTCCCAATCCAATGTGAATAAATTCCTGTTGAACCATTCTCGTGGACAATCTGGCCTCACTTAAGTTCTACTAAGACCTTATAGTCTCACCATCTTCCTAAAATTTAACCATTGTCCTAGAGTAGCCTCCGGGCTTTGATAAGTGGCAACCGCTCTAGTTAAAAAAAAAAAATACTACACTACCCCTGAAGTAATGTCCGGGAATAATATCAAGAGAGCAGACGACAGGCTCTTTCAGTCTTTGGCAGACTATGGATATCAATGTAGGGATGTCTGCGCGTAAAATTTTAGTGGCAGGAGGTGCGCAATCTCCAACCACACCTTTCCTAAGTCAACATTGTTCAATACCAGTGGTAAGTGAAGTTATGTACAGGACGACTGGAAAATGCCGAGATAAGCGGAGAGCACATGCTGCGCCTAGAATTCCTAAATGGTCTCTCATCTGGTATTAACCGGGCTCAACTTGGGTGATCTGACAAAAACCGGTGTGTCAACGTGATTATGCCGTATGTAGCAGATACAGACATATAGCGTTAAGTTGAAATCCAAACTGTTCATTTCAAATTGCCGCCATGTTTTTACTTCTTTCTGTGAATGCCCAAATTTAATTCATTTCTTCTAATCGTTTAATATTACATCTTTCTTACCTTTCTCTCGATAGCCACATCGGTAGCAACAGCAGCTGGAGCGTTAAATATTTTGGTTTTGATTCTAGCTGATGGCACCTAAGTCACTTGTTCTTTTAACTTTTGAAATTACTATTATATAT
The DNA here is from genome assembly GCF_053919585.1 of Euprymna scolopes. Classification (NCBI taxonomy): domain Eukaryota; kingdom Metazoa; phylum Mollusca; class Cephalopoda; order Sepiida; family Sepiolidae; genus Euprymna; species Euprymna scolopes. The sequence goes on from NC_136492.1 coordinate 80,466,690, forward strand.
AATGTACAATATCATATCCATTTAAAAAATTAGGTTTGTAATAATGAATACGAAATCTGAAAGAATTTAAAATATATTTAAGCGTATTCTAAGAACAAGCGAGGCAGGTCGCCTCCCCACGCTGGTCTGAAATAATATAGTTTTTAACAGAGAGATATCAAAACTTCATTATTAATCTATATAATTATAAATAAAACTCTGTGTGCCTTGCTTGCGTGCTTACGTACTTGCATCTAGTCTTTAACGATCGGCATTATTATTAATATACGGGATGACAGGTGAGTATATATATATATATATATATATATATATATATATATATATATATATATATATATATATATATATATTAAGATTAATGAGTTCAATAAATCATGGCTGAAAAGGACATATAATTGTTAGATCCCGGTGGAGATTATATACTCTATTAGGGAAGTTTAATTAGTGACATAAATATATCTTTCAACCTTAGTTTTAATACTTCAATATTTTATGATGATGATGATGATGATGATGATGATCATCATCATCATCATCATCATCATAATCGTCATCGGTGTCGTCGTTATAATCTACTAGCAGGCCGCTTGGCGTTGCCCGGTCGTAAGATACGCTTGAATATTATATTTTAATTCATGCAGATTACGTGTTTATTAGTATAGAGACAATGCTGTCTCTCTCTTTCGCTCTCTCTCCTCTCTCTCTCTCTCTCTCTCTCTCTCTCTATATATATATATATATATATATATATTAGTTTTGATCTCCCTTCTATATATTAGGTTTAATATTATAATCGATAGAGCATTGTCTCTATACTAATAAACACGTAATCTGCATGAATTAAAATATAATATTCAAGCGTATCTTGCGACCGGGCAACGCCAAGCGGCCTGCTAGTAGATTATAACGACGACACCGATGACGATGATGATCATGATGATGATGATGATGATGATGATCATCATCATCATCATAAAATATTGAAGTATTAAAACTAAGGTTGAAAGATACATTTATGTCACTAATTAAACTTCCCTAATAGAGTATATAATCTCCACGGGATCTAACAATTATATGTCCTTTTCAGCCATGATTTATTGAACTCATTAATCTTGTTTAATGAAGATGTTTTAATCTAAACTTGTAAACGACCTAAAACCATTGTTAATGACTTATCTGTTTTCTGACTGTGCTTGCGAAGCGGGGAGAGGGAGGAGGAAAGTTTATCAAAAGACTTATGTTACCGTGGTATCATTTGTCATCTATCAGTTTTGCCTAATTTTATTTACGTTTTATTTAATCATTCGAATAACATTTGCAGAGACAAATCAATCATAGTCGGGCTATGCATAAGCGGACATAAACACAAACTAAGACAGACTCACACGCAAACATATATTTTTCGACTTGAAAACCATGTTTAATTTTAGAAGTGTTTTCGATCGGTAGAAAAGTTTTCGGTGGGTAGTTAATCTGTATAAGTCCTGGATGAAAAAGCGGTTTCGGTGAGTAGCTGATCTTTATAATTATTGAATTTTAAAAGTTTGCAGAAAATAAGCAAAGATCTTTCTCGCGTGGACACGATAAATTATAATTCTAAAAAATCCAGTATTGTTTTTATTGATCGATTCTGGTTTCTGATCTGTTCATAGCAGAACGTCGCTCCATTTCATTAGTTAGTTCCTATCGCACTTGTCAATAAGTATAACATTCCAATTTTCTTTAATTATATCTGTCATTATATCAAAAATATTGCAACACAAGCTCGCGGTTTGTTTACAAACAAGCGGTTTGAGCACTGTACAAGTGCGCGGACGGATGTTTGTTTAAATAGACATTCGGACAGGTTATTTACGGGCATCGCTTCCGTGGTCTAGCAGTAGAACTACCGACTGTCAATACGACGGTTCTAGGTTCGATCCTTGGCTTGGGAGAGGTGCTAGTCTAGCGACACTGATGAGTTGTGATACAACGAAACAGGACTGTATGTCGATGACTATATATATATATATATGTGTGTGTGTGTGTGTGTGTGTGTGTGTGTGACTGTGTATAAAACAGTTCCTACAAAATATAATGAAATCTGTTCGTTTTAATTTATTCTCGAACAATGCCGAGTTTCTTATCCTCACTCGTAAAAATACAATGGAACCTATATTTATTTTAATGCATTCCCGGGCAACGTTGAGTTCCTTTCTTCTCATTCTTCCTCAAGCATTTATTTGGAAATGTTCTAATGTGTTATTGCAGACTTATTCTGTTTATGATAATTAACACCGACCCCCTCCCTCAGCAGAGTACCTTTTCTAATATATGAGAGTCGCCCCAAAAGTAATGCATCCTATTATTTAACTAAAGAAAGTAAAAGAGCTACGAAGACTGGAGTGGTATCATTAAAACGAGCGATATTTTGTGTCTCAGAATTTATTTTTTTACGTAGTCACCATCATTCTCAATGCATTTCTGCCAGTGGGTGGTGGCTTGGCATGAGCGTCCGGAGCGCGCTTTGTCACACATCTCTGTCGCCACTATGAAATTCACGAGCCCATCTCCTCACTGTGCTTACATCAACTGCATCGGCTTCGTAACCGTTCAAGTGGCGCAGGTGAATGTTGATCGGTTCAATTTTTTCTGCATGGAGGAATTCAGTGACGAATCTCTGCTACTGACGCACGTCCATGACAGGGGTTATTTTCTTAGAGTTTCACACCATAAATATCTGTAACAGAGAGATGAAATTTTCATATCCATAATGCATAAGTTAAGTCATCATAGCAATGCAATTTCCAATCCCATCTGATCCATTCGGGCGGAATTAAAAAATAGGAGGCATTACTTTTGGAACGCTTATCAGTAGTATGACAAAATGCAGTGACAATTTATTAAGAGACGTGGTAGTTAAAAACACTTGTTCTATGAACCTTATCAGTGGTTGTCAAAAAATTTCTTAGTGTTTCAATTTCAATTTCGAGTGGATTTTGTTCCGGCAGACAAGAATTGAATGATTTAATGCACTTAGGATTCTTACGTCACTTAGAAAGGTCTTTTCTCCCATATCTCTCTTATAATAAGAAAAGAGGGACTATTATTAATATAAAGGGAGGTAACGATGGTTCATTGGTTAACGACACGGAGTGACAACCTGGGTATTCCAAGTTCGAATCCAGTTGGTTCCACAAAACTCACTTTAACGCAAGACGTTGGAAACCTTCATGTAATCCCTCCTCTAAGTACCTGATGTTGCTATAGAAAGAATTCTGGCTAGAATAATATCACGGACATCAATGCCAACACCAATATCTTCGAATTCATACGACATGATTATGATGATTAATGTAAAATCTTCAAAATTTAAAACTATCCTGAAAAGACAAATCAGTATTACGATGAAAGAAGTTCTCAGCGTGGTGTCTCGTCCGCACATAGAAAAAAAATCATTACATCATTCTATCGCTCCAGATGGTCTTTCACACATGACGCAATTGTCTACTGTAAGAGTCAGATGTGTCCTAAAATGGAGCACTGTCGCTGTTTCAATCTCAGTTTAGATTACTTTTGTTCCCACGGACGAAAATTAAATGATTTAATACACAACTTTTGTAGGTTTTCGGGTATGCTGAAAACGAATATCGCAGGGAAAATTAACGCAGATAAATACCTGTTTTATGCAATGCAATTTCTAGTAGTTTGAATTGGCCACCATCTTTGTTGTTTCAAGAAATTGGTTTAGTGAACATGCGCAGACGAACTGTGAAGTTAGGTCTATGAAATGTATCTGTTTATTCAACGTCATTTCAAGCTAATTCCACACAAAAATTACTTTCAAGAATTCAAATCCAAGAAAATTCGTCAATGTGCACTGGTTATCCAACCTGTTTATTCCGAAGGTTGAAAATAAGAAAATAAGAAAATGCCTTTCGGAATAAGCATCCCGCAACCTCCCCATGGTAAGAACGGCTTTCGGAATAAACACCCCAACCTCCCTATGTTAAGAACGGTTTTCGGAATTGAGCTGAAAAAAAATGAGGGTTTGTTGCTTTCATATGTCGCCCATTCAAACATGGCCGCCAGTGATTTACATTTCAAAATACAGGTATTTATATCTCGGAAACTATTTGTCTGCGCTAATTTTCCCTGCGATATTCCTTTTCAGGATACCCGAAAACCTTCAAAAGTCGTCGATTTATCGAAAAATGTTGAGGTGTCTTCAGTTAACAGAACACAGTGACCGAAAATTCTTCTCATGTGATAAGGGTTTGTATATATGTATTTTGAAATGGAAATTTTATTCTTTATGTTTGGTTATAGATTTTTCAATCATATATTCATTTCGCCGATTAAAAATACTCCGAATAAGCGGAAAGTAATAGTGGGCAGACATCTATATGAAGAAAAAAAACAAACAAAAAAAAAAAAAACACGAATCTCGAATATTTATTGAATAAATGTTTTTATTTTCTATCGGAAAGCTCGGATAATATTTATAATGGAAACACTGGAGAATTCGTTTTAATTCTGATGATAAAAGGGGGCGGCATGTTTCACCTTTATAAACCTTTCTGCAACTGCATGGGATGGAGTATATGTAGTTTTTGGTCATGTTCTCCTCCATGCGAGGCTTCACTCGTAGCAGGTGTATATGGAAAGTATTAATAACCATCAGGAATGTTTCGGCCGATGTAACCTCCAACCTCCCGTCAGGTGTACAGTGTGTAATTCTGGAAACTTTTGTTTTTAATCCACGGGTCTATCATGCTCTCGTTCCGTCAACAATGACCGGGTATAAGTTATAAATAATTCTAAATTGGATTTATAATTAAAAAATTATTGAAATCTTTTAATGTTGTAATTATATTTTTTACCTTGTCTCACAAAAACAACACTTACACGCACTGCTTCAAGCGAACTACAGCAGGAAGAGTGTGTGCGTGTGTGTAAGAGAGAGAGTGAGTGATAAAACAATGGCGTCGCGCATTCAGAGCCAGATTCCAGATATTCAAACCTGCATGATTTCGTATTTTTGTTTACACAGGAATCACCACTTATCAAGGCCCGGAGGCCACTCGAGGATATGGGTTAATGAGTATACATAAGTATTGGAAATTTTGTAATTTGGATTACTTAGTTTTCTTTTTTTACATGGATTTCACCACTTATCAAGGCCCAATGGCAACTCGGGGATAAGGGTTATTGTGTGTACAGTAATCAAAGGGATAGTGTAGCACTAGTATTGGAGAATTGGTAAGGTGTCATTACTTAGGGGGCAGTTCATCAGGAATTTGTTTGTGTTGGACTTGAAGACATCCAAGTTGTAGTCCGGTGGGAAGCAGGCAGACGGAACAGTTCCACAGGCGTGCAGTTCTTAGAAAGAAGCTTTGTTCATGGAATTTACGTTTTGATTTAGGCACAGATAAGGAGTGGGAAAATTATTGACGGTGGTTTCAGCTAGTCGGGTGTTTTTTGAAAAAGATTGGCGAGGGGGGACCAGAGAATGGAGCTCAGACGAGCACTTGCCATGGAAATAACGATAGAACAACGACAGGCTCGCTACGTCTCTTCTGTGGAAAAGAGGTTGCAGGGTAGAGAAAATGGCATCCCCACAAAGCCACAAAGTCTATTTTGTACTCTGTCAAGGCAGGATAGGCTGTTTTTAGCAGCTCCCGCCCAGATGTGGCAGCAGTACTCCATCTTTGGACGTACTTGGCTCTTATATAGATAGAGAATTGCATCATTAGTGAGATATCTTCTGGAGCGGTAGAAGGATCCCACCATCTTTCCAGCGACCTTGACAACAGACTTGATGTACATGTTCCATTTAAGATCAGGAGTAAAGGGAAAACCCAGAAGCTTATCAAAACATGGGGCCTCCCCTAGACGAGAGCCATCCATTTCAATTGATGCCAGGTGGGGATCAGAGTGTTTATGATGTAGAGATAGGAGCTTGGTCTTAGATGCATTAAAGGTAACTAGCCACCTCTTTCCCCACTGCACCACGCGCTCAAGATCAGAGGAGAGAGAATCAGAGAGAACATCATCATTTACGGCCTTTGATGTGTTGCCATAGATGGTCGTGTCATCAGCATAGCTGTCAACGAAAGATTTTAGTATGTGTTTTGGGAGATCATTGCAAGAATTTGTTTATGTTGAATTTGAAGACAATCAAATTGTAGTCAGTTGGAAAGCAGCCAAACTGAAGAGAGTTCCACAGGCGTGCAGTTCTAAGAAAGACGCTTTGTTCATGGAATCTACGTTTAGGTTTAGTCACATATAAAGAGTGTGTGAAATTATTTATAGTGGTTTTGGCTAGATAAGTGTTTTTCGTGAAAGTTTGACGAGGGGGATCATTGAAGCTCAGACGAGCAGTTGCCATGAAAATTACGATAAAGCAGAGACAGGCTCGCAACGTCTCTTCTGTGGGAAAGCGGTTTCAGGGAAGAGAAAAGGGCATTCCTTACTAAGCTGCGAAGTCTATTTTGAACTCTGTCAAGGAAGGATAAGCTGCTTCTTCAGATGTGGCAACAGTACTCCATCATTGTCCTTTATATGAATGTTCTGAACATTTTCGGACAATTTCTGAAGCATTTAAGTATTATGTTGGTGCAAAAATAATGTCGTTTTATGTTCAACTCATATAAAAACGACATTATTTTTGCACCAACTTAATACATTTACAGCGGTAAAAGATGTGGATACATGACGCCCATTAGATAAGTTAATAGTTGTAACAATATAATTTCGTGTTTGATGTACTAGAAAATATGCTAAATTGGAGTTCAGGAGTGGTGGTGGTGGTGGTGGTGGTGGTAATGGTGGTGCCTAAAAGCTGCTTAAAGACGAGGTTAAATGACATATCATAGCATGATCATAGTGGACTCACATGTCGCGTAATGAAACTTCTATTACGACTTGTCACACGGACATGTACAAATGCCGCGACACTTACATGACTGTGTTTCGATCTGTAATTATTAAAATCAAAGATCTCCTCAGGCGAAAAAGTTTCCTATTTTTAGATACTTATATTGAAAAGTAAAGATTACAAATGTTTTCTTTTGGTTAAGTTTTACTTATTTTTTCCCAACATTTAATTATAGAAGGGTATTGTAATTAATACCAATTTCCAACCACATCGGTCAGAAAATGTGAAGTATTTTAGTGTCGTATAAGATGTTTCATGTAAATTATGACGCTACTTACAACTGTGAGCATAACACTTTCGCGTTTCAGTTTTGTCGCGATGAGAAGAACGTGAACTTTTCAAAGAATATATTTTATTTGCTCGGTCTTCCTCCGATTTTAGGAACAAAGTGAGTATTATTGAAATGGTTATCATGAAGGTTATACAAAGTCACACTTATAGTGTTTGACGGAAATGCACGAACTTTACTTGTCTTTCCGACATATTTTGTTGATATATTTCAGCAAAATGAAAAAAAAAATATGCTACGAGTTTTCTCGAAAATTTATAAGATAAATACCTGAACTGTATATAATGAAAATGTTATGCAAAATATATTTTTAAATATTTGTAGAAAAAATGAATTACAAAAATCAAGCAACAATAAACTTTACAATGTTAACTTTTGTAAACACGTTACCTGAGAAGATTCAAATTTAAATAAAATAAAAATAACTGATATCTTTATATTGAGAGGTCTATAAAATTAGTTTTTGTTCGACATAGAATCGACGCTGATCTGTCTGAAGGTTCTAATTTAAGGCTTTAAAATACCGCGAGATCATTTGCTGACATCTGAATAAACAACGCAACTACATTGAAAAGCACTGACGATCAAGATTTCGCTGACATTCGAATACAGTGTACTTTTAACTCTTAATACCATTAAAACTAAGACTTTCTTTGTTTTAACACTAATGTTCTTATCCTTGTTTTGCCCTAGTCAAAATAAATGCTTATCTCTGGAAAAAAGACACTATTTCATAAGTACTATCTTTCATCCAGTCCACTCTGTTACCAGAGTCACTGGAAAAATAGACCATTCTATTGCCCCACGAAATACAAAACTCCAGATTAGATTATTTTATATTTATAATTGTCAGAAAGTCCCAAAACTGAATAGGTATAGAACGATTAATACCCTCGAAAAGTTCCAGCAAAAACCTAACAGCCAGCCGTGGTTCTCTTCAGAATGTGCTGCTGCCATTGCGCACAGAAATCACTTTTTCCATTGCTTCCAACGTAATAGCTGTACTGAAACTAAGGCTGCTTTCAGGATCGCCAGCAGCCACTCTAAAAAAAGTGATAAAGAACGCCAGAGAGTTGTACGCTCAGTCCGTCAAGTCCAAAGTAGCTGAGCAGCGGCTTGGTTCCCATCAGTTTTAACAAATAGCAAACAGAATTCTGAACAGGAGGGTGTGCTCTATCCCTACAATCATCAATGGACCTGAGGTAATCCCATCAGCATCAGCAAAAGCCAAACTCTTTATCAAGAACTTTGCAGCTAATTCTACCCTTAACGACCAAAGCCGTCAACCCCCAGTATTTCCTTGTGTAACTGAAAACACGCTATGCGACATACAAATATCTGTATGTGAGGTTGCCAAGCTAATCAAAAACCTTGATTCCAGTAAAGCAACTGACCCTGACGACATTTCCAATTATAATGCTAAAAAAACTTCAACCAGAACTAGTGCCTATACTTACAAAGTTATTTAAGCGATGTCTTAAGGAGAATTGCTTCCCAATACCCTGGAAAATCTCATCAGTAGTCCTTGTATTTAAGAATTCAGGTGATCAGTCATCCCCCTTTCAGTACAGACCTATAAGTTTCCTGTGTGTCATGAGTAAGTTACTGGAATCTGTGTTAAATAGAGAAGTAGTCAACCACACCATCAAAAATAACCTTCTTAGTGAAATGCAACATGATTTCCGTTCTGCTAGATCTACAGCAGACGTGCTTACAGTTTTATCTCACAGGATTAGTGAATCACTCGACGGAGGTTTCTTCTACAGGGCAATTACTCTTTTCCTTATCTACATCAATGATTATCCTTACATCATTCGTAGACATTTATGGTAGCACGTCAAACACCGTAAACGACCAAGTTCTCTCTCCTCTGATTTTGAGCGCGTGATACAATGGGGAAAGAGGTGGTTGGTTACTTTTAATGCATCTAGAACCAAGCTTCTATCCTTACATCATCAACGCTCTGATGCCCATCTGGCATCAATTGAAATGAATGGCCCTCGTTTTGGGGAGGCTTCATGTTTTGATAAGCTTCTGGGCTTGATCTTTACTCCCGATCTGAAATAGAACACACATATCTAATCCGTTGCCAAGGTCGCTGGGAAAATGGTAGGAGCCTTCTACCGCTCCAGTAGATATCTAACTCCTGATGCAATTCTCCACCTATATAAAATCCAGGTACGACCAATGATGGAGTACTGGTGTCCACATCTGGGCTGGAGCTTCTAGAAGCAGCTTATCCTGCCTTGACAAAGTTCAAAACAGACTTCGTAACTTAATGGGGGATGCCATTTTCTCTTCCCTGCAACATCTTTCTCACAGAAGAGAGGTTGCGAGCCTGTCTCTGCTTTATCCTTATTTCCATGGCAAGTGCTCGTCTGAGCTTCATCTATGATCCCCCCTCACCAAACTTTCATGAAAAACACTCGTCTTGCCAGAACCACTACCAATAGTTTCCCACACTCTTTATCTATGCCTAAACCTAAATGTAGATTCCATGAACAGAGCTTCTTTCTTAGAATTGCACGTCTGTGGAATTCTCTTCCGTTGGCCTCCTTTCCAGGTGACTAGAATCTGATTGTATTCAAGTCCAATGTAAACAAGTTCCTGATGAACCGCCCTCCCTATGTAATCCAACTTACAAAAATCCCAGTACCTATATTAAAAAACGCTATAATCACATTGACTATTATATACTCATTAACTCTTATCCTCGAGTGGCCTCCGGGTCTTGATAAGTGGTAATTCCTGTGTAAAAAAATATCTCGGTAGGAGCAATGCATATAATTTCTTCCTGCCTTGACATAGTAGAAAATTGACTTCGAAATCTAGTTGGAATAGTTTCATCGCTTTCCTAAGTCCCTTTCTTGCGTGAGAGACGTGGTTATTTATTTTCCGCTCTATCGGCATTTGCCTCGAAGGTACTTGAATGTATTACTAATTAAATCTCTGATGCCCCCTGGTAAGATATTGATAGCATGGAAAAGACAGTATATTGTTTTTTCATGTGTCTAGAATGCGTCGCAATTTCCATAAACATAGATTCTTTATGGTAGTTTATCGTTTATTAAACACGTTACCTATGGACTGCTTTTATTCAGATTACAACATAGTAACTAATAAGTGTAATAAAACATCCAATATGTAGCCAAACTTAGTTTATATTATTTATTGTTCCTCATCTTCAGGTTGATAATCTTCTCATCGCATTAACCATCGCCCTTCAGTCGTTTTCATTTAGATAATTGGAAACTTAAAAGTAAAAAAAAAAAGAAAAATGGATTACATAATATAATTAAAAGTTACGCACATGTGACCAATATTAAATTTATTTATTAAAAATTCATACCACATTGAACAGATCGGTTCAATAAAATGCAATAATAAATAAGAAGATCTATTATAGAAAATAAAAAAAAAAATCAATGAATCTGCTAAATGAATAAAGATAGTAACATAATAATGTAGATAAAGACCGGTGTTCGTAGTTTGATGTTCCTTATAAATAAAGTTCCGTGTTTTGGTTAAAGGCATACAACCTGCACTATTAGAAAGTATAGTAGAATCCCGCGATATGGTGGTCCTAGGATAAGTTTTTTTTTTTAACAGGTTACTATGTGGAATACGATGTTTTTCTGGTCCCTGGTTACGGTATTTGTCCCGCCTTACGGTGTTATTTATAATGTTATTTGATTATATACATTTGTATTATATACTGTACTGTATTTTGTTACTAATTTTTAATGCCGAATCTCAGAGTTCTACTGTATTCACAAAATAAACTACAATAGAAAAAAAGAACAGTGGATACGCATTCGTAATCACTTACTTTGAAAAGGTTTTTGTTTCTTTGTTAACATTGATGTTGGACAATAGTTATGCTGTCGAGTTAAACGGCCTATTTGAAAAACTACTTATCTCTCTTTCACTCCCAGACGAAACGGGTTGATTTCCCAGAAGAAAGCCACTTGTCGATAAGTGATGTAAATAATTCAAAAACAAATCAGCTCAAGCAGCTTGGAAATTTATGAAGATTTTAACAAATTTAGGCGTTTTTTTTTGTTTTTTTAGAAGTGTTCATTCCATTTATAACTTTACAGCTGAAAACATTTTCTATTTGTCCGTCTTGATTCGGAGCAAAATCAGATTGCGAGATGATAATTATTTTCCATACAAATAAACAAGCAAAACAAACAGCATATTCTTTAAAGAATACAAATACATTCAAGTCATCCTCATTATATCGGATGAATTCGAAGATTCTATTGTTGACGTTTGTTTCCCCGAAATTTTCCCAGTCAGAATTAAAGATTGTTCCTTAGTACCTTTTAGGTAACGAAGGATTTGTTTTGCACGATTAAGGTCCTTAATTGTCGGTTTCGATAAGTTTTGAGATAGCTTTGTTACAGTGTAATATATGTCAGGCCTAGTTGCGGTCATCAAGTAGATGAGGCTGCCTACCATTTCCCTGTATATTCGATTATCTATGGATTTTGTTTCGGTCCCTATATTTTTATTCATGTCCATTTCGATGGGAGTTGAACGCGGCTTGCAATCTTGCATTCCGAACTCGAGCAGAATTTTTTCAATGTATCGTGATTGGTTCATGGTTATAATTTCATTTTCACAGGTAAATTTTATACCGATGAACTATGACAGTCGTCCAACATTGGCCATTTTAAATATTTTATTTAATTCATTTTTAACATCTTTTAAAGTGTTGTAACAGTTTGAGGCGAGTAATATATCGTCAACCAAAAAAACAAAATCAACAATTTATTACCTACATGTTCGGTATACATGCACGCGTCTACGGGACATTGCTTGAATTCCTGTTCTATTAAATAATTATGGAGTGTTAAATTCCAATCGTGTGCACTTTGTTTTAGTCCATATAGCGATTTATTTAATTTCCATACCCAATTTTTATTTTCCATTTTAAATCCCTCTTGAGGGTAAATGCAGATTTCACAGTCAATCAGAGCATTTAAATAAGCATTTTTTTTTTACATCTATTTGATGTATTTTCAAATTGTATTGAGTGGAAAGTTGTAATAAAATTCTAATTGTCGTTAAATTTGTCGTTGGTGAAAATTTTGTAAAATATTCCACTCCAGAAATTTGTGAAAAACCTTTTGCAACAAATCTTGCTTTAAAATTTTCACTGCCAGAAGCTGTGATTTTTTTGGAAAAAACCCAGTGCGAAGAAATTATATTTTTATCCGTGGGTTTTGCCACTATTTCGTATGTGTTATTTTCAGATAAAGCTTTCAATTCGAATATCATAGCTTGTTCCCATTCTTGGTGATTTTCTTAATCGCCTCATTATAACTTTCCGGTGCGCTGTTCAGCGAGTAACAATAATCCACGGCGTAATCTTGTATCTTTTCAATTTGTAAGAAGTCTGGCCTTTTTCGTTCCCTTATTGGGTATCGACATGTCTGCTTAATATTTTCGTTAGAGGTTCTACTGTAAATGTCGTCGTTATTAATATTTTCATTGTGATCGATTAAGATGCTAGGTAATATTTCACGTTTTTCATCCACTGGATCGCCATTTTTTAAATTTAATGTGTCATTGAATTTTACACATCTAACCCTTTTATGGCATTTTGGTCTGGAAAGTAGATTAAATATGCCGGACTATTTTTATCGTAACCTACGAAAATACCTTTTTCACTTTTAGTATTTAGTTTACTCGTGTTTTCTAGAAATGCAAAACAATCAGAACCAAGTAGATGTATTCTGTTCATTTAAGTTCTTACACCGCAAAACGCTTCATACGTCGTTTTTCCTAGTCTCGTATTGAACGATCTATTTCTGATATATGCTGCTGTCATTAAAGCGTACGCCCATAAACTTTGCACTAATTTCGATTCGATAAGTAGGCATCTTGTCATCTCAAAAAGGGTTCGCCATGCTCTTTAAGTGGTGCCATTTTGGAAGGGGAAATACGGCGCAGACTTCCCGTGTTTAATATGGTGGTTAATTAATAGAAGTTCAAAGTCTTTACTAGTAAATTCAGTCCCATTGCCTGAGCGAATACATTTCACTGAACCGTACGGGGCAATATCAGCTAAATATTTCTTGGTGGCGAGCATAGTGTCGGATTTGTTTTTTTAGAAAATAAACTATAATTAAACCGGAAAAATCATCAATAAAGTTCAAAACGTACCTTAGATTATTTCTCCCCATCGGGCTGATCGGACCTGCCAAGTCACAATGCACAAGTGAGAGAATTTTCGTAGCTTTTTTTGTCTGGCGTTCGGCTTATATCTTTTGTCATTTTCCTCTGTGCACACACATCACGATTTGGGAAAATTTCTGAAGGTATTATTTTCATACCTTCAACTACATTTGGTAATTCTTTAATATCAGCTCTATTGCAGTGTCCTAGAATTTTTTGCCAGGTTTCCAAGTCGTGACAGGCAGTTTTTGAGGGAACCATACTTTTTAAATAATATAGTCGGCCATTTTCTTTAATGTCAAATACAGTTCCATTGGGGTATATCAATTTTGACTTGTTTTGGCCAAATTTTATATTCGCGCCTTGTTTAATTGCAGCATGCACGGAAAATATGTCTTGCTTAAATGTAGGTATGAACAGAGCATTTTTTAGAATACAGTTACAGATTTCGCCTTTATTATTTTTTAGGGATATTTTAGCATCGCCTCTTTTCAAGACTATATCATTTATTTGACTACCGTCGGCAAGTTCGACAAAATGACTTTGTGGATTAAAGTTTGAATCAAAATTAATAAAATCAGGTTCCTTGATGATAACAAGGAGATTTTTACCGTTTGTGGTATTGTCAAAGTTACATGTGAATAGAAATGTATGTTCTTCCACAAAGTTCTCAACGTTTTTTACGGAGTCCATTTTAGAGTGTTTATATCGACATTGGAAACTTTTGTGGTTGGGTCATCCACAATTATAGCAGATAATTTTATTCTTTTTCTTGTGAAAATTACTTTTGGGGATCACGTTGCGGTGAGTTGCGTAATTTGGTAGTGTCTGCTTTTGAGAAGCATTTTTGAACTTCATAATATTGCTGGAGTCATTATTGTCTACGAGCATACGACTAGTCTCTTCGTAACTGCGCAATGCCACTTTAAATTCTCTGAAATTTATGGGTTTGTCTTTCTGAGTTATAACAGTTGTAAATGGTTTAAAATCGGCTGGAAGTCCCTTGAGGGTCATTGATATCAGCAAGCTATTGCTTATTATTTCACCTGAGAGTTTTAAGGCATTGGCGGTTGTTTCTGCCCTTATAACATAGTCGGTAATAGTTTCATCCTTGTTACATTTCAGAGACGCTAATTATGTATATAGTGACATAATTTTCGGTTTCTCTTTTGATTAATAATGTTCTCTTAATATGTTCAATGCTATCCGTCCGTCATCCAATGCGTCTCTTATAATCAGAGACAGACTTCTATCGTCTAAGCATTGAATCAGTTCTGCAAAAATAGTCGCGTTTTTTTTCGAGAAATTCGAGGTCGTTAGTATTCTCCGTTGGAGATTGTATCACTTTGTGTAGTTTTCGAATCCTAAGATATCCCAGAAATTGTACCTGCCAGAATTCGAATTTAGACTCCGATCCGTCAAAGAAAAGACGATGGCTGGGCACATAACCTGTTAAGTTTTGAGACATTATGTTGAACAAAGATAGCGGCGTAGTTCAGATAAGTAATTGGCAGTAACCAAGATGACGGCCGAGAATCAAATGCACTTCGTGGCGTAGTTAACAACGAACTGATTGAATCCCAAATTCGACAATTTTTATAATAATTTTGAAAGGTTTTCATTGGGTGTTTAGCACAGCCGGTGGTTATAAAAATGATTAGCGAATCCATTCCTCACATCACCCCATTAGTTCGTCTGATGGGGATGTGTCTCCTAGCGGCTTCGGTTGCAGGGAGACAGGGTAGTCGTACTCATCAAGGACCTGTTCTTGACACTCAGCCCGAGAGGTGAGGGGCCGGGAACCGGCCCAGCATCTGTCGGACTAAGGTACACCGCTTGGGTACTACTTAGGAGGTCTACCCTCCCAGGCCTTGCCACTGGGCTTTCCAGTGGGTCAAGTTAATTGCTTGTCGCCTGAGGCGCCCCTATCGGGGAACGCCGACGGGGGTGCCTCGGCAATTTTTGTTGAGGCAAGAATGCCTCTTCTTTAGGGGAGCTCGCCTGTTCTCCACCTTCCGGCCTTGTGCCACATTTTGCTAAGGTGGGCAGCAAATAAATAACTACCCCCATTAGGACTCTGATGGGGAAGATCTCCTAGCGACTTCGGATGCAGGGAGACAGGGTAGAAGTACTCGTCAAGGATCCGATCTTGACACTCAGCCCGACATGTGAGAGGCCGCGATTCGGCCCAGCACCTGTCGGACTGAGGTACATCGCTTGAGTACTACCTAGGAGGTCCACCCTTCCAGGCCTTGTCACTGTGCTTTCCGGTGGAGTAAGCTTATCGCTCACTACCTTAGGCGCCCCAACCGGGGAATGCCGACGGGGTTACTCAGGCAATTTTTACAATTGCAGGAGTGGCCCTCCTTTAAGGGAGCCTGCTGGATCCCCACTTTCCGGCCTTGTGTCACATTTTGGTGTGGTGGATACCAAATAAATAACTACCCCCATTAGAAGTCAAAAACATTTTACAATAACCGTGACCGGAAACTTTGATTTCATAATTTTAGGCATGTTACCGTTAGTCATGGCAATCCAGCGATGCATTTTGAGGGTGCTAGAAAAGTCTCCTGTTATCATAACTTTGATCGTACAGTGGCGCTCTCCGATCTCGCACATTGAACATTGTTATTTTCAGACACGATAGCAGGCTCTCATCACTCTTGGTAGTTGTACACTTCTGGCCAACTAGTCGATGGTCTTCAAAAAACAAAACAAAACAAAACAAAAAACAACAAAAAGAAAAACGGTTTTCATCAAGCTGAAATAAAATCATATCGCCTTTTCTAAAGCGACCATACTATTGCTCCATCCTATATATATATATATATATATATATATATATATATATATATATATATATATATATATATATATATATATATATATATATATATATATATAGAGAGAGAGAGAGAGAGAGAGAGAGAGAGAGAGAGAGAAAGAGAGAGAGAGATAGATAGTAAGTTATGAAAGCATACTGTAATTCAGCTGCGCTACACAAAATCTTTCGCATTTCATTCCCGTAGAAAATCATCAGTGTATCAGACGCAGAAGATTACGCGTAGCTTAATTGCAATAGGTTTCCATATTTTCTACCTGGCTGTACATACGTATTGATCACTGTTGAAGCAAGTAGTGAAACGTGATAAATAAAATATTACATCTTCTTTTACCATTTTATTTGGATACTTTGGTATGAATTCTTCGACCGGAGGTAATTACTGGTTCTTATACAGAAGATTGCATAAGCATGGAACATTAGTGTCTATAAGTTATTATAAGAAGTATTTAAAGATAAGAAATATTATTATCGACCCTTTTCAACTAAGACTCCTATGAGAATTTATACTAAGCCACACATCTATGTGCAACGCGAAGTTCCGAACGCTGCTGATGAACTAATCTTACTGTATATGTCCACCGAATTGACATAATATAGAATTTAAATACTCTTTTTTTTCCTGTTAATTGATATTGGCATGGAGATTGAATATCAAACTGGAGAGTTTAATGTGACTTTACAACTGGGATCGATAAGTAATTATTTTTCATACACGGAAAGTTACATGAATAATAAACAATATCGCTTAATTATTATTTCATATATTGTTGAAAAGCACAAAGAATTTCTGTTTAACGACTTTATTTTTCATTGTTTCCAATTTACATATATTACATAGTATATATATATTGAATTTATCTCTCTCTCTATATATATATATATATATTATATATATAAATCCGTAATCCTGTCTGTTTGTTTGTTTGTTCACAATTTGATTAATGTATACAAAAGTTTCCTTACTTTACCCTTTCATTTATTTCTATATATAGCTTCATTCTTAGAAACTACATAAAATAAAAAGATTATGTCATTTGCATATGACATTAAGAAAAATCGATTTTATTAAATAGCGGTATCTTAATGTTTCTAGCGAGAGAATTGTTTTCTGTGTTTTATTTAAAATTGTTTTTAATACATTTTAAACAATAATTATATTGATAACATATTTATTTTTTGGGGAATTATTATTTCAACATCGAATTTTTAAAAAACTTTTAGAGTTATTTTCCCCTTAGAATCTTCCGATCATTTCATTTGTTTGTTGTTATTATTCTTTAAACAGCTATACAGAAATCGCAAATTTTACGATGTGACCCATCGTTGTTTAATACCTAAAAATAATAGGATCTACTGACCCCCTCTGAATTCCACAATTTACACTTTTCTTTCTTTTTTTTTTCACGTTAATCTCATCGATTACAAACTTTAATTTCTAATTAAAAAAAAGGGAAAATTTTACGACGTGACTCAGCGTCTTTTAACCCCTAAAAGAATTAGGACCTACTTTTTTGGGGCCCTAATACGTTTAAACAATCTTTATAAATAATATGAAAGAAGTAATTTCGAAAAAAAGAAAATTAACATTTTAAAGTGGAGGATCACTTTTCTATATAAATTTAACGTAAAAATGAACACCCATTTTTGGCCACAAAGCGTTCAACGAGATATATCATCCCTAGCATTTTTTTTTCAAATTTAGCGATCGAGATGGATGGGGCAAAACATGACAAATGCAGTTTTTTTTGTTTGGTGGGCGTGGGAATTACATTTGAAACATAAAATAATTATAAATTTAATTAATTTTTATGACACCATTCTGTACTTTCACCTTACACTTTCATAAACAAAATGAACCCCAACAAATGACAAATTAATTTTTGTTATTTTGGAGGGAGATTGCATTACAAGCATAAAATGATGAAAAATTTAATTTAATTGTTTTGAAATTAATTGTTGATAGATCTTCATTTTTTTAGGAGTTCTATCTACTTGGTAATTTTTATTTATTTATTTATTTTTGCGATCACGCGGACATTCGCTGTTATCTTTAGTGAAACAAAAGTTCTAATGATTTATTTTTAATTATTTATTTTTAAGGTGGGTATTTATAGTACTCAATATCCGGGAAATAGTTTCTTCTATCTGTATCCATTCTGCCGAAATATCTGGTGAAGAGGGTATCACTTCTTCTTTTAAGGAACGATTAAATTTACATGTTTTATCCGTTCTTTTATTTATGGAATTGTTGTGAGGGTATCCATGTTACCCATGATGAAAATGATTAGTGTAGCAGGTGTGTTCCAAACGGAACTGTATGTAAACCCAGGCAACGCTGGGTACTCATGCTAGTATATATATATATATATATATATATATATATATATATATATATATATATATATATATCCATGACTCCAAAAAATGGGCCAAGTGTGAAGAAGGAAGAAATCGATTTGTCAATATTTTTCTATGAATTTTTCTTAATTTTTATTGAAAATTTCTATTTTGCAGATCATTATTATTATAGCATATCATAATTAGTGGAAAAAATTAATCCTAAAAATGGTAAGACCGCATCTTGGCAAGGATATAAAAAACCGAATTGCAGGATTAAGGCAGTACAAAATGATTTACAAGAAGATTTTTTTATATTTAAAGAAAAGAAAATGTGAAAGCATCTCTTTCTGTAGTGAATCGCGAAAGCTTGGTAAAAGGGAAATCGGGATTTGGTCGCCCTAGAGCATCCACTTTGAAGGACGACCACAGGCTTAAATTAACTCTTTTGAAGGATTGAAAGAAAACTTATGTTGGCGATAGCAAAAAATTCAAAACAGGGACTGGAAATTCTCTTTCTCGATATACAATATCTAAACGAATGAAAGAAATGGCATTTTCTTCTAAAATGTGTGCAAAAAGTCATTTTGATATAAGAAGAACATCAGTGGTAGAAAAAGATTTTTCTCGTGTTATGGCAAGAAAGATACAGACTGGTTGAGAAATGTTTTCTGGTCAGATGAGTCAAGATTTTGTCTTCTTAGTGATTCTCCCGATGCTTCCGAACGGTGCAATCGAAGAATTGGAGAAAGATCTTCGCCAAGTTGCATAAAAACAACAGTAAAACACGGGAATAGATGGATAATGGCATGGAGAACTTTGACTGCATCAGGAGTTGGGGAACTTATTAGATGTGAGAAGTCAATCAATGCAAAGGAATCCATTCGAATATTAGAAACAGGACTGTTACCAAGTATCCAGAAGCTGGAAATGTCCAAGAACATTATTTTTCAACATGATAATGCCCCTGCACACACTGCTAAAGTCACAAGAAAATTGGTTTCTGATAATTCAATTAATGGGATATTTTAGCCAGGTGAAAGCCCCGATTTAAACCCAATCGAGAATATTTGGTCTATAATATATTGTGCATTGGCTGGAAGAACTTTTCCGAATAATGACAAAATTTGTTTGGCCCATTTTTTGTGCTCACGAGTATATATATATATATATAGTTTAATATATGTATAGTTTTACACAAACACAGACACAGACACACACACACACATATATAGTTTTAAATGTAGAAGCTTTCTAGGCGGATCTGTTTAATCATCTGTTCGGTTAATACTCATAGGAATTTGCTGCATATACATTCTACTTAATTTCCGCTAATGACTTTATGACTAATTGACCAATAACATCGTCTATTGCCAAGTAGTTTGCTGCAGTTTTGTAACGTTTTCAAAAATAGTAATCTTAGAATGTTGTTTGATTCCTTTACACTTACCAATTACTTTGATGATGTTGGCTCCAGTCAAAATAATTTATATGCATTCTTTCTGGTACCGATAATCTTTTTACTAACGTAGCGTCGAATCTACTAATGAGCAGTCGCGTTCTTTTGTCGACTGGTGAACGATTCGCTCTTTCATCTTTAAGTAGCTGGGAACCATTGTACAGGCAAAGTAAGTATTCTGTAAGGATCATCAGTATTACTAGCAACACTATGTTTCCTATTCCAATATTTTTAATTAGCATATGTATATGATGTATAAATAACGTTTGCTACTGAATAGTCAATGCTACATCCTACAAAATGAGAAAATATTGCTTGGGAGATGATCTTCTAACAGCAGAACGGATACTGAACTACTCCTAAAAAGGAGTAGCAAGTAATGCCTAGGAGGATGGGACCGTAGAACATAAACCTCAAATAGGAAGATAATACCTGGGAGGATATTATAAAGATCACCCGACAGATACTACACTACATTCTCAAGTTAGAGCTAATGCAAAAGAGGATCGGATCAAGCACACGAATATATGCTTCACGGTTCCTAAATTAGGAGATACTGCCTGGGTGGATCTTTTTATGGATATAACACATAAACAACATTGTCCCCAAAGAGAAATTAAAAACCGATAGTAGGAAATTATATAATATATATATATATATATATATATATATATATATATATATATATATATATATATATATATATATAGTTTTATAATGGAATAATTCCAGGAGGAAATCCGGGTATGAGAGCTCAATGTGGTAAACAGAGCAATAACATAAAAATATAACACGGAAATTACATAATTGTCGATGCAATAATTTATTTCAACCTTATGGTATTTTCAAGCATCTAAACTAGACAATTACATTTTTGATACTGAAATAAAGAAAGAAAAAGAATCGGGCCCCGACCGTCAAAAACCAGAGGGGGTGGTAGTAGCAATCCATTTAATGCATTTTATAGAGAGGGTGGGAATTAAGTTAGTAGGGAAGGGATTTTTTAAAAAACAAACAGAAAGAACATGATGACACTTAACGATTGTCCGGTAATCCGACGTAGCAACAGACACACACACACACACCCACACACACATACACACACACACACACACACACACCTAAATATGCACGTTCTTACCCGTAAATGACTTGACACGCGTTTACTAACCTAGGAAGAAGAAGGAGAAATATACGGATATAGAGAGAAGGAAATAAACTGACAATCGGCTGTGCGTAAGGGAAAGAGAAGAAGAAAGAAAAAAGAAGGAAGGGAGTGACCATCCGCTGCCTGCCATATGGTTTAATTTAGTCTAGACTCTCAGAGAAAAAGAAGGGAAGGGATAGAAATGAATATTATACGCGCGTCATGGAGTTAATTGAGTCATGGACATATATATCATATTATATATATAATAACAATATATATAATAATAATATATGATACTATTAATAATATTAATATTACACACACAAATATATATATATATATATATATATATAGTCTTTCGAGACGGAACGGAGGCGTTTTATTATACTTTATTTCAATGTTTAATTCCGGGGCGTTAATTTAGCATATATATATGTAGGATGTATATATAAAGTATAATAAAACGCCTCCGTTCAGTCTCGAAAGACACTAGATACCTTTTGCGAGTATAGTTTCGCATATAATTATGAGGCAAAGATTTCTTTATCCCCCAACCACACCTCTCCTGACTTGACACGGCTTGATTTCAGTAACAAGAAACCCAGGACAACTGGAAACAATGTTGAGATGATCAGAGAACACATAAAGCAGGTGGCATTCCCAAACAGTCACCCATTTTAGTACTGACGAGGATCAACGTTCCTTAACTTCGGTGATCTAATGTGAACCTTGTGTGTCAACGTGATTATGCCGTATACAGTACAATAGTACATTAATAAAAGTAATAGTATTGGTTTGGATTCAGACAGAGAGATACTAAACCTTTTATTATTACTCACCCTAAACAAGACATGTTACTACTTGGACGTAAGCGGCTACAAATCGGAAACCTATCTTCAGAGACAATATGTAGGAAGTTGAGCAGTGAGGTTTCTGTTCATATTCCACTTGCATATCTGTAAGTTAGTAAAGCCAGGGAAGCTGTAGACAAGGATAGAATTCCAAAGTCAAGCAGTTCATGGAAAAAAACTATAAGAGTAGAAGACTTTCCGGCATATGCAGTGAAGCGGTGAGATTTTGCTGCTTGTCAGGTTAGTCGGAAGTATTTACGTCAAAGAAAGCCCAAGTGTTATGGGCACATTCAATCAAAGTACACGTAAAATATATTAATATATGAAAGGGATGCAGCCTTCGTGCAATAGGAGTTTGAGCTTACTTGATAGTTTAAGATTTTTTAGGTTGGAGACTCGTTTTAGACCCTTTCTAAGAAAGAGGGATTAGTGAAGAGTGGTCAGGCTGAATGTCGCAGCAATACTCCACGCATGGCAGATAGGTCGCTTCATAGAGATACAGAATACTTTCAGTTGTGAGTAGCTTTCTAGCACGCTAGAGAGAGAGAGAGAGAGAGAGAGAGAGAGAGAGAGAGAGAGAGAGAGAGAGAGAGAGAGTCCACTATTTTTGCGGCAGTCTTAACAATGTATTCAATGTAGTTATTTTAAATCTATACTGCATGTGAATGTTAAGAGGCGAGGAGATTATGATAGTGTGTAATTAATCACGGAAAACTGTGATAGAGAAAATCTTTGGTAATTGTTACTAGAAGCTTTATTGTAGTAATATTAAATATTACCATCTATTTTCATTTCAATTCTACTTCAGAAAGAAGATTATTATGTTTTTAAGTTTTCGCCACTGCCTTATATATGTGCACATTTGCACCCCCCATAGGGAACGAACTCACACAGACAGATAAAGTTCGATTTTATATGATGATAGATAGATGGATAGATAGATAGATAGATATATTGATTTTCGCTGGGAAACATTAAACTGCCAATTTAAATTTCTGTCCCCTCATGAACAAAATGGCGACGCTGTTTACAATATTTCAACATGCATAAACTTGTAGAATAGTTGTAGATGGTTGGCTGAGAGAAGCATGCTTATGCGTTCTCTAGGTAATGGGCAGACTATTGCAGCAATTGCGGGAAACCCCGTATTAAATAAGAATACGCACATTTCGTCGGTCAGCGTTGGTGAACACAAAATAGAAGATAACATTACAGACGGATATCGAAGACGTGTTTAAATATGCAAGGTTATTAACTACTGCTTTTTATTTTTAGTACAGAAATAGTAGCACGAATAGAAATATCGCCGTAACACCAATTAGCATTAATTGGATTACTAGAACTGCTGTTCACATCTAGAGTGTATACATATGCTGGGCAACGAATTTTTAAAATAGATTGCCTATTAAGTATAGCCTTTAATATAATATGGGACCCATCTATAATATAAACTCACCTGTCTGTTTAAATATATGTATGCATGTTTGCATTTCTCGCAAAAATTTTCGACAGAAGCGACGGATCCTGACAAAATCGGTATCATTTTGAAGCTCAATGTTTCGGACGACAAATAACGAAGAATTGGCCAAAATCATTAATTACTTCACCCTAAACTCAGCCGTTTTGTACACGGAGGAGTCGACTTTTTTCGCCGACATTTTAGCAATTCATCGTCACCGTTGGATTGTCTTCGGTTTATTTCAACGTTTAAGGTTTCCGGTCGCGTCATGAAGATATCGGCCCAGATGTCAGATTTTTCTTTCAATTTCTTTTCCGCCTTCGCTGCATGGGTTCGCGCCTACCTGTCTACTCTCACGTTTTTCTTTATTCAACACCCCCCTCCAAACATCCAAGAAACACCGGGCACTCAGGTTAGTTAATTAAAAATAATAGATAAAATGACAATTATAACACACACACACATACACACCTTCACCCCCCCACATATATATATATATATATATATACACCCATATAAATATTTTTTTAATTTGAATCTAGATAATAAAAAGCTCACTATATTAGATACATTAGTTAAAGAAATATCAAAAATAGACGATGAAATATACAATTGAATACATTACAATATTTATTGCTCTATCAAACAAGGATTGAAAAATTCTCAACCCATGGATTTTCAAAGATAAGCTTTTTTTTCAACATTAAAAGATAAAAATTAGTAAAGCTAGTTAAGAAAATATATAAAAAATATCTGAGAAACTTTTTTACGAAAAATAAAAGAATTTTTCAATAGAATAACAAATAATTAGCTGATCAATTAATTAATTAATGAAGTAGTAATCTGTGAAGCTGGAATCCAAGTGTTAACAATATATTATAATATATCATAAAACTCAAAATCGACCTGCTTGGGCGTTGAAACCACCCATCTGGTTTTGCTTTACAAGTTCCGCTAACGACTCCCGGTTTAATAAAAATTGCGCATGCATAAATATATAAAAACAAAGCCATAAAAGCTTTTTTTTAATTGTAAATTTACATGATCTTCCTTCTTATTTTATTTATTTCTAAATAGATTTATACATTTCTATTTTTTCTAACATAAGCAAAACGAATATAAATCTATAAAAGTGAATTTTTTTTTGTGTCTGCCTGTGTGTGTACATTTCCCTACCAAATTACTCGGTCATTTTTCAGTCTACAGACTCGAGATTTGACATAAGGCGTATTGAGATTTGGAAACATCTTTTTAATCGGTTTTTCGCCAGAAATTTGTCTGTCAAAGGGTCAAAGTTCAAAGATTTGTGCTTTGAAAATTCTACAACACTCCTCCTCCAATTTTGGGTCCAAACACTTGACATCTTAGATGTATATTCCTCGGACATGGATCAAACTTTTAATTTGATTTGAGATCAAAACATTAAATGTTAAGGGGTCAAAATTGGGGTTAAAGTTAAAAAAAATGAGGTCTCAGCCAAGTTTTGGTCGAAACATTTGAAATTTTACATATAGTTTATTCAGACACAGGAAAAGCTTTTTTAATCGGTTTTTGGCCGAAAATTTGACTGCTAAGGGGTCAAAGTTAAAAAGATTTGATCATTGCGGTCTCTAGCAAACTATTCAGCCAATGTTGGGTCTAAACACTTGAAATTTTACGTAAATAGTATAAATACACGCAGCGAACTTTTAATCAGTTTTTGGGCGAAAATTTGGCTGCCAAGAGGTCTAAGTTGAAAAAGTTGACGTTTGCAGACTCTACCAAACTCCTCCGCCAATTTTAGGTCTAAACACTTGAAATTTTTGATGTAGGTTACCTGGACATGAGTCACACTTATATATATATATATATATATATATATATATATATTAATTTATAGAAGCATATATATATATATATATATATATATATATATACTCCTATAAATTCGTTTTTCTTTTGTGCATATTGATATTCATATTAAAACCCCTTTTCTATTTATTTAAAAAGAAAATACAATTTTCTTATATATGGGTTGTGGGATTGCATTCACTAGCAAAAGACCTAGCTAATTTGCATATTCTTTTAAACATTTATTTAAATTAATTCCCTATTAGTTTTTTCAGTTTTCTTATGGGTTGATCATCTTTAGTTAAATATTACGTGTAATTATATTCATGCAGATATTCTACATGATTTATACTTGCATAATATTTGCATAAAAAGCTTATCGTAAACATAAAATTCTTTCCATATATATTTATGTATAGTTATATATTTTTGTTTAATGTATGTATGTATGTATGTATGTATGTATGTATCTATCTATCTATCTATCTATCTATCTATAAATGTGAACGTGTCTGTGTGTGTGTCTGTGTACATTTTCCTACGCAATAACTTTGTCGATTTTAAGTCTACAGACTCGAAATTTGATATACAGGGTACTGAGATTTGGGAAAATCTGTGTAATTCGTTTTCGGCCAGAAATTTGGCTGTTAAGCGGTCAAAGTTCAATGAGTTAACCTTTGAGAACTCTACTAAACTCCTTCGACAATTTTGGGTATAAACAATTGAAATTTTAGTTATATGTTCCTTGGGCATGGATCTTACTAAATAACTTGATTTGAACCCAAAACAATAAATATAAAGGGGTCATAATAGGGGTTAAAGTTAAAAAAAATTGATCTCTGCGGTTTCTACGAAATTACTCAGACATTTTCGAGTCTAAACATTTGAAATTTTACATAAAGGGTATTCAGATATAGGGCAAGCTTTTTAATCAGTTTGGGTCGAACATTTTTAGTTAGCAATATATAAATGTATGTATGTATGTATGTATGTATGTATGTATGCATGTGTGCCTAAAACTTTCGACAAAGGCGACAGATTTTAACAAGATCAGTATCATTTTGAAGTTCGACCTTTCAGACGACAAATATCGAAAAATTGGCTAAAAACATTAATTAATATCTTCACCTTCAACTGGGCACTTTTCTACAGGGGGAGAGTCGTTTTTTCGCCGATATTTTTGAAAGTCATCCTCTACTTTCTATTGTCTAGCGTTAATTAAAACCTACGTCACTTCCGGTTTGGCGGTGGTCGTAACGACAAAGACTTCAGGTTTTTTCCCCGTTCTTTTCGTTCTTCGCGGTACGGGTTCGAGCCTGCCTTTCTACTACCACTTTTTTTTTGCTCAACACACACACACCCAAACACCCAGGCAACGCCGAGCGTAAATGCTAGTATATATATATGTGTGCTGTTCATAACTTTACGTGCATATATATATATATATATATATATATATATATATATATATATATATATATGCACGTAAAGTTATGGACAGCACATAGCGTCCGAGTTAAGCCGGGGTGAATTTCTACTAAATAAATAAAGCCGTAAATAAGTAAAAAAAAAAATTAATTTGAGTTAAGAATAAATAAAATCCTTCCCCTTAAGCGTTTTACTTTTTTATTTACAATGATAAATACACACAAAATATATTTTGGCAGTAGATGTTTTTAAATCGGCATTTTACGAATATTTAAGATATTTCATTTTTTTCCTTACATTTCTGCATATTACTTTTTATAGAATTCTAATATAAACAAACTGATATAAAAAGATAATAAAAGCATGTACATTTTTCGCGTCCAAAATTGCAAGTTTGAATCGTTTAAAAAAAAATGTTTTTCTAATGTAAAAGAAGAAAACAAAAAAAAGGTTAAATATTAAAAAAAATATATTTTGTATTTTTTACGACTTTTTTATTTTCTCTCTCTCTCTCTCTCTCTATATATATATATATATATATATATATATATATATATATATATATATAAATTCTATAAATTGTCCAGAACCAGTTCGGTTTGTATGCGTATATCCAGACGGATTGGAAAGTACGCCCAGCTTCACTAAATATGGTGACTACATCAGCCAGTTCTTGCCAGAAGCAAGAAAATTAATTAGCAAAAGAGAAATAAATGGAAAGGATCCAAACCAGAATAAGTAAACATTTAACATCTTGTTATCAGATTGGATTTTCAAGATATAATTATGTGAATTTCCACAATGCCTCTAATGATAATAAACCATAATATTTATTTACAAATGTTACTAGATTATATGGCCAGAATATGAGTATTATATGTATATATATATATATGTATATATATATATATGCATTGTTGGGAGGTGTTGAAAAAAAATCAATATAGTGCTTCATTGCAAATGTGAGAGCTAAAATTCACAGTTTATTTAAAAACTATATGTCACAAATGTAACATATAGTTTTAAAATAAATAATATATAAAACTCTACTTTTTAAGGGCTGTTACGTTTAAACGGCTTTTAAAGATAATATAAATATAAGCACCAAATCCTTGGCTATGTAGCGGTACACGAGACATGTAATTGTTAGCATTTTTTTAAAGTTTGGTAGCTGGGGAGGCAGAGTGAGGGAACAGAGTAGGGGGTCTCATACGCTCCAAACATTTTAAAAATACGTAGAAACACTTCTAAACGTGTTTTCTGGCGAGGGGGGGGGCTTGATTTATTTTTTTAAAGATTTGCTTTGAAAGGTCTCACCGTAAAATATTACTTAATTAATATTTCCTGATATTTTTAAGGCTGTTAACGAACACACACACACACACACACACACACAACTAGGGTATACCTGTACAATGCACACCCTATCCTTGTATTTTTTCTTTTCGTCTTGTTTCAATTTATTTTCAACAGATTATACCCCTTTTATATAAAATATTTTTCATTTAATTTAAGGACAATGATGGTAAGACCTTTATTATTCAATGCATTCCGTGTTGTTTTCGCACGCAATTGAATTCAATTTTTGCGCGTTTATATATTAATTCTCTACACTCTCTTGCACTTTTATACATTAGTTTTGTATACTCACTCTTCCATAGCTAGCTATAATATATACTGACCCAACGGGTCACGGCTAGTCTTGTATAAGTATAAAAACTTCGTTAAAATTTGTTAAATCACATAATTAATGAAGTTGTATTTAATAATATCCACAATGAAGAGAACGATATTCACCTGTGAGTCCGAATAAATTGTACAAGATGGAACGATAAAATTGTCGCTATAAAAAGGAAACGATTTCCATTTCCCTTTGATGAAAATCATTTTTTTTTGTTGTAGACCATCTAATAGTTAGCCAGTTGTGTAAAAATCCAACGTAAAGTAAGATCGATATGAAGAAAATATACAGAGTATATTTTCTTCATAGAGAATCAATTTATAAACAAATAAATACAATTAGTAGCTGTTTTACAAAAAAACAAACAAACCGGTTCTAGGCCAATAAAAGAAATAGTTCAAACATAAAAAGTTTTATGAGAAACAACTGAAGCATGCTTGGTCCTCCGTGAGTGCACAGTAAACGAGGCAAAAAAAAATGACTAAGTTAAACATTGCCCCCCCCCATTTAGGCCCAAAAGTCCCCGAGGGACGTTAAATCCTGGTGAAAACGAACAAACAGTGCAGTTTTAGGCCTAAACATATGTAAATTCTGCAACATGCAAAAAAAAAAAAAAGAAAGAAATTGCCCCCCACCGCATTTAACTCCAAAAGTTCCCAAAGCCTTAACATATTTAAATTTGAGTTCAACACCATGCAAAACTGCTAAATAGACACAGAGAGAAAATTTTGGACAAATATAGTAAAATAGTCCCCAAAATGGAGTGTTTTTAATAGCCTTAAAAGAGCCCCTGGGGCACACCCAAGAGTTATTACGAAATATAGATAAACAAAATTATATAGAAATCAGTTAGTTACAACTTTTCAGAAAGTTTTATAAAAATCCAAGGTAGCAATTTTTAATAAGCACAAAAGTGTCAATTTTAGCCATTTAACACGAAAGGCACCCCTAGGAAGGCAACCGGAGTTTTCCCGGAAAATCCGTTTTGTTACTTTTTTACTCATATCATGTTTAATGTTTTTGCAAAATTTCGAGAAATTCCAAAACGTACTTATTGAGAAAAGTGCGGACAGACCAACGGACAAGGGTGAATTTACAGGTCCACCTTCCTTTTGTCGGGTACCAATTAAAAATCTAAATTGTAATTAATAAAGTGAGAAGGATTAGAGAAAAATCATAAAAAACAAATATAGGGAAAATGCGACAATGAGGAAAGATTAGAGAATAATCGGTAAAATAGAAAAAAGGGGGAAA
Organism: Euprymna scolopes; assembly: GCF_053919585.1. Classification (NCBI taxonomy): domain Eukaryota; kingdom Metazoa; phylum Mollusca; class Cephalopoda; order Sepiida; family Sepiolidae; genus Euprymna; species Euprymna scolopes. The sequence continues at coordinate 80,496,378 of NC_136492.1, forward strand.
GGGAGAAAAGCGACACATGGGAAAAGGATGGCAGGAGTGATCAATACCGCTAACTGTATTTTTCTAAGAGATCGATAAGCAGAAAAAAAATCGAGATGACACAATTTGTAGTTTAAAAATTTTCATTCCGTACTGATATCGGTTGGCTTCTATTAGCTTCATTTTCTCCCCTGCAGACAAGACGATAGTAAAAAGCAGGAGATGGTTCCTTTTGATTATCTTCCTGTCATGGGATGATATTTTCCTCATAAAAGCAGTACATCATCAACGCTCTGATCTCCATCTGGCATCAATTGAAATTAATTGCTCTCAACTTCAGTAGGCCTCATGTTTTGACAAGCTTCCGGGCTTGATCTTTACTCATGATTTGAAATGGAACACGTATATCAAATCCGTTGCCAAAGTCGCTGGAAAAATGGTGGGATCCTTCTTTCGATCCAGTAGATATCTCACTGCTGATGCAATTCTCTACCTATATAAAAGCCAGGTACGTCAAAGGATGGAGTATTGTTGCCACATCTGGGCATGGGCTGCTAGAAAGACCATATCCTGCTTTTACAGAGTTCAAAATAGACTTGGTAGCCTAGCGAGGGATGCCCTTTTTCTCTTCTTTGCAACCTTTTTCACAAAAGGGACGTTTCAAGTTTGTCTTTGCTTTATCGTTATTTTCATGGCAAGTGCTCGTCTGAGCTCCAATCAAAGGTCTCCGCTTCGTCGAACTTTCACAAGAAACACTATAAATAATTTCCTCCACTCTTGATCTGTGCTTAAGACTAAACGTAGATTTCATGAACGAAGCTTCTTTCTTAGAACTGCATACATGTTGGACTGTCTTCCGTGTCCTTCTTTCCAATCGCCTACAATATGGTCGTCTTCAAGTCCAACATAAAATAGTTCTTGATTAGCCGTTCCCCTTAAGTAATCCAATTTACCAAATTTTCACTACTAACGATTACTATGATATTGTCCCATTGACTACTGTAAACTCTTTAACCCTGATCCTCGAGTGACCTCTGGGCCTTGATAAGTGGTGACTCTTATGTAAAAAAAAGATGTTGCAATTTCTTATAATATATTAAAAAGGTATAATTATTACTATGCAAAACATTATATTAAAATTAGAATATAAAAATTTTCAAAGACATATTCATATTTTTCCTAGGTATATTCCGCTACAAATTCTACAGAACATGAGCCATCGTATTTCCAAACCATCAATTACAACGATGTCCACATTCAGTGATGGGAAGATAACATATGTTACAAGTTCAAGGGGTTGCAATCTACGCATACAACAAACACTTTGTAGCATCCATCCAGGATAATAATTTATCTTAATAGATCATGTACTCGACGTTTAGCATTGCATATAGCAATCATTTTCATTGTTCGTCTGTCTGTTTTCTTAATATCAGAAAATTGAAAGATGTTAAGCTTTGTTTCGAAAATAACACAAAATCGGAGGAATAAGAATAAAAATGAAATTTATCAAAATTTGAATGCAGATTTAACTTTAAAAACTGTCATTTCTGATTGCATTTAATCGGCTTTAATTTGTTTATCCTCTTATTTTTCAGCATCATGTATATATATATATATATATATATATATATATATGATTGCAACATATATATATATATATATATGGCACTCGTCGGACAAGACGTTGCAATCATATATATATATATATATATATATATGATTGCAACGTCTTGTCCGACGAGTGCCACTCCATCAGACATGAGCCCAAAAATGACTGTTTTTTAGTCCTACCGGTGAATTCACACGCTCAAGCAGGCATGACACTGAAGATGGTCATTGAGATCAATTATTACAGCCTTCCAGCATTTAAAGCCTCCACGCTTCACAACTTTTCCATCGCCACAGGACCACTTTTATAGACAAATGCCTGGGGGAGTATCTATACACAGGTGATGTTACAGAGTCTTAGCTTTGTACGACAGCTAAGTCTCTATCTCGGTTCAAAATATTGAGATCCAGCACCAAGCAAGAGCAAGGTAGTCAACAACAAGTTTAACTACAGACCAGCTTAATGCCGGTACTGGTCTCCCGCTTTATGTTTTTTTTTTAATCAGAGATTTTCTTCTCCTAGAAAGGTTTCCTTCACCACGGCTTAAAGGAGTTCCATCCACCCCAACACACACATACATACAAACAAACAGACACAGTGCTAGTTGGCCGTTGACCCCGAAAAAGGGTTCATTCGCCCGTTGGAAGGTCTTGCTTTTAATTCTTCAGGGAGACTAGCCACCCTCCTCACCAAACAAGTCTGGTGGAACTACAAGCTTAGTCGCTGGTGACCCGACCATGAGGCAGGTAGTACTGAGGTACATGATACCAGTAGCATATGACATGACCTGACATATTGAGAAGTGATACACGAATTACCATTAGCATATAAGCGATGCTCTTTGTGTAAACAAATCGATCTTAGGTATTTCCGACGATGTCAAAACATCGTCAAACTCACGACTCGATCGTACATGCGGTCGTGTAGTTGCCTGTTTAGCCGCACTGATGAGCTTTGAAAAAGCGAAACAGTACTGTATGTGGATGACTATATATATATATATATATATATATATGTATATATATAGAATTTTCTAGTTTTTATCTCTAACTGACCAATTATCACGAGGATGAAACGCAGAAAATTATTTGTACATTATTTGCCATATAGATTTTCATAATTTACTAGCTAACTCTATTCACGTATTTAGCATTGTTGAAGTAAATACTGAAAATAGATACGTACATTTTATCTAGATACATAGAATAATATATATAGTTTTATAAATACACACACACATGACTTTATATACATACATATATATATATATATATATATATATATATATATATATATATATATATATATATATATATATATATACTCACATGTTTGTGTGTATATTTTTCTATTGATTTTTTTTCATAACATTAAGCTCGATCATAGTCTTTGGACATTTCGATTTCGATTTTATCTTTATTTCCAAGAAGAAAATCCACGAATTAAACTAAAATATTTTATAGAAAGAACGAAAACAATATTGCCATAATGACAGATCTCTCTCTCTCTCTTTCTCTCTCTCTCTCTCTATATATATATATATATATATATACAAAGTTAAGCTTTTTCTCTTGCACCCTGACATTGAAATTAATATATTAAAACACTACTTTTTTATTTAAAAATTTTTAAAAAGTAACTCTTAATATATTCATTCATTGATATGCGAGTACCTTCATAAAAGTGAATTAATGTGCATATTCTTTTGTGAAATGATTAATTAATTATTCATTTTTTATGGTATATTATTGGATAATTGGTGAAAATTAACTAGTACGCTCAGTTCTATTTATGCATGTTGTCTACATTGTGCATAATTGCGTAGCATTTAAAATGAAATAGTTCTAGCACACGCATGTATATATATATATACATGTATATATATATATACACGTATGTATATATATACATATATATATATACATGCGTATATATATATATGTATATATATACATGCGTATATATATATATATATATACATGCGTATATATATATATATATATATATATATATATATATATTAAACGAAGCTAACTGTCCGATTGTTTGTAAACAAACTAGCAGTTCGAGTACTGTGAAGCGATGAGCAAGGCACTTGATGAGGTTCATTTTCGGACACCGATTCGTAGTCTTGTGAGTAGAGCTACCGACTGTCAACTCGAGGGATGTAAGTTCAATCCACAGCTGGGGAAAGGTGCTTGTCTAGCCACACTGACGAGTTGTGATACAACGAAGCACTAGTTAATGTAGATCTCTCTCTCTCTCTCTCTCTCTCTCTCTCTATATATATATATATATATATATATATATATATATATATATATATATAACAAGTCCGGTAAAGAACGTTCCACACGCACAAGATTATATATATATATATATATATATATATATATATATATATATAATCTTGTGCGTGTGGAACGTTCTTTACCAGACTTGTTCATCATTTTTGTTTTTGTGTACAAACTTGAAACTTGATAAATAAGAGATTTGGACCTATGGAACCAATTCGATTTGGATTTTAGCCGAGGAAAGTAGCAGCTAACTAGTCCAAATTGACAAAAAGCTAGACTTAAACAGTAGTAGATCGACTGACCCTATTACTTCTATGCATGCTCAAATATATATTTACATGTTAAAGTCGCTTAAGTTTATCGGTTTTCGCATCTCAGCTAGCTTTATCACTAAATGTTTTTGTTTCGACCCTAACTGATGCCACCTAAGTTAATTTTTTAACTTTTGAAATATATTGGGTCCAATATAATAATCAATAGGAAGTTGGCTCTATAATAATAATTACGAAATATACATAGATTAAAGTATCATATTTAAGCGTATTTTTCTACTGGGTTACGCCGAGCTGTCAGCTAGTATATACAAAATTTACTTTGTCTGTTTGAATAGGGAACGGTCTGTAACAAACTACTCTGTTAAGTTTTGGTCTACAAACTTAAAAAATGGTTTAAACCTGTGGAACTAATTTTATTTTGGTTTTAGCCTGAAAAAATATTGCGTCTCTTATGTATATAACCATTTTGAGAAACTTTAATTAAAACGGAATGTTTATGCCAGTGGATATTACATATTTATTTAAAATAATTGTCTATATGTGTACGAAATTTAACATTCTATTTTATTTTCGAGGACATATTTATATATCTATAAAAGTCAAAATGTGTGTGTGTGTGTGTGTGTGTGTGTGTCTGTGTCTGTGTACATTTCCCTACCAAATATCTGTCAATTTTCGGTCGAGGGACTCGAGATATGGCGTAAGGACTATTAAGATTTGGGAAAATCTTTTCAATCGGTTTTCGGCCAGAAATTTGTCTGTCAAAGGGTAAAAACTTCAACGATTTGAACTTTGAAAACTCTACTAAACTCCTATGTAACTTTTAGGTCTAAACACTTAAAATTTTAAATGTACGTTACTTGGATATGGATCAACCTTTTTAATTTGATTTGAGCCCAAAACAAGGGATCCAAATTAGGACCAAATTTTTAAAAAATTGACCTCTGTGGTCTCTACCAAATTACTCAGTTGAAATTTTACATAAAGTGTATTCCGACATGAAGCAAGATTTTTTTTTTATCGATTTTTGGTCAAAAATAATGCTGTCATTCAAAGTTCCAAAGATTTGACCTTTGCGGTCACTAGCAAACTATTCAGCCAATCTTTTGGTCTAAACATTTGAAATTTTACATAAAGGGTACTCAGACATGTAGCAAGCTTTTTAATCAGTTTTTGGGCGAAATTTTGGCTGCCGAGATGTCAAAGTTGAAAGTGTTGAAACTCCACCGTCAATTGAAATTTTAGATGTAGGTTACCTGAATATGAGTCAAATTTTTAATATATATACATATACATATGCACATAATGTTATGAATAGTACATAGGGCCCGAGCAAAGGCGGTATGAACTACTACTCTTATATATATATATATATATATATATATATATATATATATATATATATATATATGGTAGTACGAGGCGTTATGTTTACCTTTTTCAATAACTATGTTTCATCTTTATAAAAGTTAGTTTTAAAATTGTTTTTTTTTTGGGGGGGGCTATCATGGGCAAAACATTTTTGTGATATCTTGTTTAAACAAATAACAATTGATTCGTGATTATCGGAAAATATATACGTTTTTATCTTTTTTGTTTTTTACAAAGGAGTCATTGCTTATCAAGATCCGGAGGCCACTTGAGAATAAGTGTTAATGAATGTGTGGTAGTCAATAGGACAATATTATAGTAATTGTTAGTAGTGGAAATCTGGTAATTTTTAAGCTCCTGGACTGATGTGGCAACAATACTCCATCCTTGGACGTACTTGTCTCTTATACAGGCAGAGAATTGCACCAGCAGTGAGATATCTACTGAAGCGTTAGAATGATACCACTATTTTTTTGTTGATATTTTTTCAAACTGAGGTCAGCTTTCCAAAATTTTCAGTCACCTGTGGCAATAGGCATCATCACTCGGGGTAATAAGTAGCGGGGATACTGGCGCAATAACCACACAACCAGGCCACATATAGAAGTTTTTTTTTAAAGTGAAAGACTAATGCTGGTGCTGCGTTAAGTGTGACATTAATGATCATTCAGGGATCATTAATGTCACACTTAACGCAGCTACTATCATTTCTTCTACTAGCTCTGTAGTATTTGTCAATATCAGTATCACCCAGTGTTGAGAGTAAGCTTTTTTATTAGGATGTGGATGGTGTCTCCTGTCCTGACGTTCTTTTATTCCTGATTTCTCCTTTCTTTACCTTCTTCTACATCCTCTGACTGATGGAGCAACCTCCTCAGCTATAAATATCTTCATGATTTTAGCAGCTACTTTCATCTACTGTGAAACACACACTATGTTAGTATCGTTGCTTCTTAGCTGAGCTCTCTCTCTTACTGCACATTGAAATTGGGGAGTCAGTTGTTTGGGGAAGAAGTCTTTCAGTAAGTCGGACGAAGATGATGAAGTCAGCAAGGAAATAAGTGAATGTCAGAGAGAGAAAGAGTGAGAGATAGAGAGAGACAGACAGAGAGTGAGAGGGAGCAGAAGACGATGGTCTTGGGGTAAGGGGGTATTGCAAATGCTAAAAACGCTGGTATGAAAAAGATGCGGATGGCTCTGTTTGAGTAGTGATACAAGGCTGACTCAGCGCAGCAAAAAAATTGGGCACTGAAACGACAGGTGCCTATGCTACTGAATCTTGCTTTGACGATCTCTGGCATGAAGTATATATCCATGTAAGCCATAATCATCATAGGTATCTTCTTTTTTGTTAATCCTATATAGGTTTGTGCAAGCTTAGAAATAAATTCACAGCAACATCCTGCATCAGCTTTATACACTCAGCAAGTAAATTTTAATAAGAGTACGCACTGTTTGCTTCCTAAAACCCTCGTTAATATCACCTGAGGCTTTATCATGAGCAATGACTTTGTGTTAGTCTTAAATTACTTGGCTGCTTGATTGACATGCATATGTTTCTTCATGGCAGTTTCATATTCTCTAAATAGCCTAGACTGCCTTCTCTCAAACACATTTTTTTGGGACATTAATGCCTGTATATAATGTATACACCTGTATACTCAAGTATTATTATTAGTAAACGTTTATTATTACTAAAAATTGTTGGTTTTAAATAACTTCCTCAATAATGCTATATATCAAACTTAATATTCATAGTTTTCATTACTTACATAACTAGCAAAATACAGAGGCATTTTTGAAGAAATAAATTACACACTACTAGGGGCATTGTACTTAAATAAGTGGTAGTAGAAAGCAATTAGCATAATAAAAACATTCAAGGACATAGCAAGTTAAATATTGCAGTAGATTTAAAAATGCGTGTAGAAATCTGATAGGCCGAGGGAAATGGCGACCTTGACACACTTTACAGCTATGAAAATGAAAACTTGAATTAAGTCAAGTGTAAAACAATTTTGACACTTGACTCCGTATTCTAGTGCTTTCGAAACGCAGGGAAGGTTTGCAGGCTTAGTGGTTTAACAGAAGAGATTAAACTTAGGAAAATATAAGAAAACTTTTTAAAATGTGCATATGAGTTTCTTTATTAAAATGAATGAAAAAAACATTTTTTGTGAAATGTAATATTCTTAATGAAATAAAAGCATAATAGAGTAAGAAAATGCTTGAAACTTATTTACAATTTATTCAACAAAGTTCCATCCTTCATTTAATTACCTTTTTTTAACATTTCTTTTCCCATTTTCAGTCTATCTCGTATAGTTTTACATGACAAAAGAACACTGAAACGGGCAGTTTAATACTTTGTACTGATATCGATTCTTAAAACATAGATTTTAATAATAAAATGTAGATAACTAGCATGAGTGCCCGGCGTTGCCCGGGTGTTTGGAGGTGCATGCTGAGCAAAAAAAAAAAAAAAGAAAAGAAAAAAGTCAATTTTTTTTACTTTGACCCCTATTATGACCTCTTAACATTTATTGTTTTAGGCTCAAATCAAGTTATTAAGTTAGATCCATGTCCAAGGAACCTATATCTAAAATTTCAAATGTATAGACCCAAAATTGTCGGAGGTCTGGTAGAGTTCTCAAAGGTCAAATCGTTGAACTTTGACCCCTTAATAGCCAAATTTCTGTCTGAAAACGGATCACATAGATCTGAGTACCCTGCATATCAAATTTCGAGTCTGTAGACTTACAGTTGACAGAATCATTGCGTAGGGAAATGTACACACGCAGACACACAGATACACAGACAGACACTTTCACTTTTATAGGTATATAGATGATTGTAACATTACACACTTACTGATGGAAAAATATTGAGAAATGCTAAAGTCATAAAATTATTGTGACATTATAATTGACTTGAAAGGACAATTTTGGAATTAGCACTGGATAATGGTTAATTTTGTATGTATCCATCTCCACCCTGACATACATGCTACCAATCCTTTCTTCATCTCACCCCCATCACTTTCAGACAAGGCTAAGCATAATATACAGCTTGACTTCTTTTTCTATTCCTATATGTAGATTCCTATCCAGACAAACCGACAACCCGGTCAACTCTTTCAACTTAGGCTTATCAACAGCACAATTTCGGCCCAAAACTGATTTAAAACTTGCTGCATGTCTTTATGTAAAATTTCAAATATCTAGACCAAAAATTATCTGAGTAATTTGGTAGAAATCGCCGAGGTCAAATTTCTTTTAACTTTAACCCCAATTTTTACCCTTAACATTTATTGTTTTGGACTAAAATCAAATTTAAAAAAATTGATCCATCTTCAAGTAACGCACATCTAAAATTTCAAGAGTTTAGACCTAAAATTGACGGAGGAGTTTGGTAGAGTTTTCAAAGGTCAAATCGTTGAATTTTGATCCCTTGACAGAAAAATTTCTGGTCGAAAACCGATTAAAAAGATTTTCCAAAATTTCAATACGCTTTATGTGAAATCTCGAATCTGTAGACTGAAAATTGACAGAGTAGTTTGGTAGGGAAATGTACTAACACAGACACATAGACACACAGACTATTTCATTCATTTATATATATATATATATTTATATATACTAGCAAAAGTAACGATGTTGGTCATCCGTACCTTAAAATTTGTCTGACCAATGGCTTTCTTAACAAAAACGTGAGATTCTTAATGAAAGCACTTATCACAAGTCAACGGCTATAATTTTTGTCCGTTTTAAATAGGCTAAAACGTATTGTTTGCATCATAATCTTCAAAGTACTAATCAACGTTTGCATGTAATTTTAACGCCATTAAACTGCCCATTACCGAATGTAATGCAATAAAAATGGTTAAAATTGTTGAAATCGTATGAACTTAAGCAAATACATGAGAAAAGTTACTGCTATTGCGTGTGATTACAGTTACAGTGAGAAATAGGATTTACCGGTTAAATGGTTTTGATTTCTTAAGATGTTATTATGTGTTGATAGTTAGTTTCTTTCTATTAACACTGTTTCAACAACTGTGCATACTGATCGTAACAATTTTAACGCGTTCAATTTGTCAATTACAGAATATATAAAATACTTTAAAACATATCAAATTGTTAAAATATTTGCTTTGTTTTTGTTGGGAAAGGATTCCAACTTGTAATGAAAAGTACAAATAAAATTCGTAAAATGCCGATGAAAAAAAAAAAAAGCAAAAGGGATTTAATTTAAATTTATTAATTGCGGACTATTATCCTCATCTTTCTTAGATGTTGCTTCACGACGTTTCGGTCAACTATTCCTCCGGTGGTAACCGCGACGGGATAAGAACTTCATAAATGCATTGTCAGCAATTACTGCTATTACTGTCGTCTGACCACGTTTTGGTCTCTGACCGGCTTTGGGTAGGATTGAAACCGCTATCTTCAGACAATTCTCACCTGGAACCGTAGAGATTCAACATCTCCATCCACTGCGCCACAGGGCCCGAAGGGCGATCAGGTTTGGATTTTTTGATCTTATAAATCCACATTTATTTATTATCTGATCATCCATGGTCTGGTCCGTACCGAATGGTATATATATTATTTAACTGGAATTCATTATTGAGATGAGTATTATTTAAAGCTAGCCTTGATCGGGGTAATATAGACAATTGGACAGATCATTATGAATATAGACTATTGAAGAGATCATGATGAATTTTCGAATATATATTCTAAAAACATACTGTGCAGATTGTTTTTTTATTTAAGTTTTTATTTATTTTATTGTTTTTATACACTGATTATAATACACTTTTGAATATACATTCTTAGCAACCCGATGAATAATACATTTTCTAAAAAGTTTCTATCAAGTGCGGTCCTAATCCCCACCCCCTCCCAACCCTTAATCTCCTTTACTTATGCATATATACTATGAATTTTGGAATACATATTCTAATAATCACAGTTAGTAACATAGACTTATTGTTATTTCATTAAATGTTAAGAACTAGGAATAAAGCTTTATAAAATGTTTATATATATTTATTTTACGAACTGATCATTACAAATATTTGGAATATGTATGCTAGGTGAGTAACATGGGCACAGTACATTTTTGTAAACTTCACCATCCTTAATTTTTTTAAAATTATAGATACAGAATATCAATATAGCACAACGCTTGTTTTTGTAGCTCTTCAACATATGCGTAGGAATACAATAGGAGAATTTACTTTTGGACCAGCGCTCGTATATGGAATTGAAATCGATATCAAAAGTTATTTCTAAATACACATACACATACGTAACGCTACATCGATAGAAACATATTGCATATATATATATATATATATATATATATATATATATATATATATATATATATAGCATATGTACACACACGCACGCACACACACACACACACACACACACACACATATATATATATATATATACGAGGTTCGTCCATCACTTGCGATCATGCAATTGTTCTGTGGTTTCGGATATATATATATATATTGAATAAAATAGGCGAAGGTTTCTCAAGAGCTCTTTCGGCTATCATCTCATCAGGAGAAAATCGATAGTGTACAAAATAATGTTATGTCGAAAATAAAGAGTTCTAATGGGGAACTTATTGAATATGCCAAAAGTACGGGGACACTAAAATAAATTTATTAACGTTTAAACACGATTAAAATATTGGAACAACGAGGGGGAAAAACAGGAGAAAAGATTCAAAGTTCCCCAAAGAGAAACAATGCGTTTGATGTTTCCTTTTGCTGGCACAAAGAAGGTTGACGGACTGCAATATAGACAGACTCCAAAATCTTTAAATGGTTTCTGGAGTCCTCTCTATGTAGCACCTCGAACCGTTCAATTTTATATCTATCGGCACAGCACGGCAGAAGATATGGGTGCGAACCCATTAATGGAAGTAAACATATTTTCAATTTTTTGAAAACTGTTCTTACAGAAATTGAAAATAGAGTTCTGTCTAGGGGTTTAGATTTTTGTATTCCCCAACGAGTATAAATAAAGAGAGAACACTTTCTGTCTTTGAAGTTTTGTTCTCCCAACTTAGACATAATGTTCCAATTTCCCTGGAAAAAAATTCTGAGATGAAATCCAGTTTAGTTGCCTTAGACACCGATACAGTAACACACCTGTCGATCATAGCGACTTTGTCTGGAACATAACGCAATTTAAATCTATGGAAGCGTTAAAGTCCAATACTGATATTTATATAAGCAAACCAGACAAAGGTGAAGGAGTGGTGATTTTAGACAAATCGGACTACGTTGAGAAAATGGCAGTTATTCTCAATGATGTTTCGCAATTCTGTAAACTCGGCCCTGTCGAGTTGACGGATAATACTTGCAAGAACAAGGCTAAAATGCAAAGACGTCTACTTGCATTATTTAAAAAGAATGTTTTTTGCAATGATCAGACCCTCTGGGTCACAACGTCCCAGAATGTATGGTCTCCCCAAAATCCATAAGCAAGGTGTTCCACTGAGACCTATTTTATCAATGGTTGGTTCGGCACAACATTCTTTGGCTCAGTGGCTTGTGGAAATTCTGCAAACTGTGCGCGAGTTATATACCACGCACTGTATCCCAGATTCTTTTCGGTTCGTTGAGTGTGTACGTGGGTTGGATTCAAATACAGAGACATCTTTTATGTGCTCATTTGATGTCTCTAGTCTCTTTACCAACATACCATTGAATGAGACTATACGTATATGTACCGGCGCGCTCTATGATGGTCGCCTGACTGCTCCACGGTTTTCTAAAGAGATTCTTATTGAACTCATTTTAATGTGCAAAAAATCCGTGGAGTTTAGTTTTTGTGATATTATGTACTGTCAGGTTGACGGGGTTTCAATGGGGAGTCCGTTGGCCCCAACTTTAGCGGATATTTTGGTCGGGTACCATGAATCCGCTTAGTTCAATTCTATAACAAAACCCACTGCATATTTCAGATATGTTGACGACACTTTTGCTATTTTTCTATCGCAATGTGAAGCGTCGATATTTTTTCATAGGTTGAATTCTTTGCATGGGGCTCTTAAGTTCACTATGGAAAGTGAGAAGGACAATTCGCTTCCCTTCTTGGATGTTCTTGTTGAACGTTCAGGGGGGGGGGCTTTCTCACTACAATTTATAGAAAGCCGACATTTACTGGCCTATATGTGAACTGGTTGTCTTTTGTGCCAAAATCACGTAAGGTGTACTTTGGTACATAGATCCCTCATGATTTTTTCGCCTAACAGATTAGACGCCGAACTCGATAAGATCAGGGAAATATTCATCAATAATGGTTATCCTGTTGACCTTATTGATGACTGTATTTTCAAAAAGGTTGCGGATTTTAAATCCCCTAAAAAGTTTGGATCCTGGAAATGCCCGGTTTATTTAAAATTACCGTGGATTGAGGAAAAGAGTAACAGACTTTCCAAACAGATTCGCAGAAGTATTTACGACTGATTTTATTCTTTGTCCTTGCGTTTGGTATATACTACAAGACCTGCTTTTCCGACTTTTCGCAAGGATAGCTTGCCTTACACCAAAAATAGCAATATTGTATATCAATTCAAATGCCAGTGTGATGCTGGTTATGTTGGGCGAACATCCTTGCATCTTTTAACTCGTATAAACCAGCATGTTCCATCGAAGATCAGACAAGGGAGGATGGGGTCTGGTGATCTCCCTCGTTCTGCAGCCTTGGACTCTGCTATTGGCCAGCATTTGGTTGACAACCCGTGCTATGCCGATGGATATAAAATAGAATGGTTCAAGGTGCTACATAGAGCGGACTCCAGAAACTATTTAAAAATTTTGGAGTCTGTCTCTATTGTGGTGCGTCAACCTTCTTTGTGCCGGCAAAAGGAGACATCAAACGCATTGTTTCTCTTTGGGGAACTTTGAATCTTTTCTCCCGTTTTTCCCCCTCGTTGTGCCAATATTTTAATCGTGTTTAAACGTTAATAAGTTTATTTTAGTGTCCCCGTACTTTTGGCACATTCAATAAGTTCCCCATTAGAACTCTTTATTTTCGACATAATATTATTTTGTACGTTATCGATTTTCTCCTGCTGAGATGATAGCCAAAAGAGCTCTTGAGAAACTTCCGCCTATTTTATTCAAAACTGTATATAAATTCTGTACCTCCAAACATTTATGAAATAAAAATTGCAATTAAATTTACCAAAATGATCAAAGATGGTAAAACTAAAGTATATTATAAATATTAAAGAATTAATATTTATAACGTAATCGCAACCAGATGTAAAAGCTCGATAAAACCAAGTAGGAGATAGAGCTTATAATAAGAGCAAATAGTTAATAAAACATGTTAAAAACAATTTGAAAAAGAGTTAAAAACATATTTTATATGAAATTCCAATTACGCGATTTCCTTGGATTTTACTTGTGCGAATGGAAAATTAAATTAACTTTCTTGGACTTAAATTTTTGATTTTACCGTCATTGGATGCTTTTCCTTTCGCCTGGCTGTCCATTCATTGAAATCACCTTTTTCTTCACAATATTTTCTCTGCTTCACTTTTTGTTATCAAGATCTTTGACTTACTTGCAGTTTTATCAAATAATTTTGTATGCAAAATTCGATCCCGCATTTTGCTAATTCCTACCCTCTGATGAGAAGGAAAGTATTTCTTCGAAACTCTGAGGATTTAGGACTATCCACTTATTAAGTGTCTCCTTTTCAGATTAAATATGTTTTTAACTGTTTTTCAAAGTGTTTTTTAACATGTTTTATTAACTATTTGCTCTTATATATATATATATATATATATATATACGTTTTATTTTTTATTACCGTATCTTTCTGTTAAGTTACATTATTGTTTCAGCTACCCGGCCGTTTTATATATATATATATATATTGTGTATCGCTGCTTGCATATATTAACATGTGTATATATTGTTAAGTTTGCAGGTTGAAACAAGTAACGTAGACAGAAATACAAATGACGACTCAACAAACAAAGGTAGATCAAATAAGAAGCGTATTAGGAAAAGGTATATTTACAGAATATTTGCATCATGGTGTCAAATAAGAGAGTCTTTGCTGGAGAAACATATCTGCTCTCGGCGGCCTTCGGTGGCTTCTGGTGAACACACTCAGACTAACTGAGTCTTCCTATTTATGAGTAATTACTAGCCACATATGCAAATGAATGTGTGCCACCACAACACACACACACACATATATATATATATATATATTTACACTGTATATATATATATATATATATATATATATATATATATATATATATATTTACCAGTGGTGAAATAACCGGACTGTATGTCGATGACTACAAATATATTTTATATATATATATATATATATATATTAAGTAATGTGATTTATAATTTAAAAGTTTTAAAATTTTTTAAATTTAACAATCAAAATTTAATTAAATTAAAAATCAGTTTCATAAGAAGGAACAACAACAAAGTCAATTATCTGTACGATCGTTTCGGAAATCCGTGCTTTTTATTTGTGGTATACATGAAGTCACGTAGAATAATTATACATAGTTTTTTTGGTAAGCACGGTCTCCTCATCAGCAAATTTAGGAGGATTTCTATTGAATTGAAAAGACACCAAAAATAAACCTAGCATTAAAAGTAAGGCAGATGAATCTGAAAAATTGAAGTAAAAGGTTTGGATATAAAATTTATAAGAAAATTAATAAGAAAATTTGTATAGGTTAGAGATAGAAATGAGTAGAAAAAATATATATATTTTTGAATTTACATAATAAATTTGATTTAAAAATATATAGATATATAATTACCTTTTGGTTTTTCTTTTTTTGAAATCAGGAACTGTATTTAAAGTAGTCATTTAGATGTTTGCTATAGCTTTTTATTTTATTGAATGATGAATTTTAAAAGGGCGACGCTCGTGCAGTAAATTGCTTCCGTTAGCGTATTTTGATTTAGAGACGCTACAGTTAATATCTATAGAGAGAGAGTTTTTTTTTTTTTTTTTTTTTTTTTTTTTTTTTTTTGCAAGTTTTTAAGGGGAGATAATTGTCATGGCTTTATTTATTATTTGATTTACGAGTCTAAGGACGGTAATTGGTTTAACTTAATTTATTAAAAAAAAAAAAAAAAAAAAAAAAAAATCTATTTTTACTAATGAGTAATTTTTAATAATTTAAGGTGGTTTATATTTATTAAATTTAAACCAACGTTTATGATTACACGATAGAAGCTCGTGTCTTGAATTTACTAGTTTGGTTGTGCTTTTTATATCTTCATATTTTAAAATTTTTAGGGTTTCTTTTGTACATAATGTACAAAATTTATCTCCTGGTTTATATATATATATATATATTTACAATGTACATATATATATCGTAAATATTACTATATATATCTATATTGCACACACACACATATATATACACACAAAAACACACACACACACGCATATATATATATATATATATATATATATATATATATATATATATATATATATACACGCGGTTCGTCAATCACTTGCGATCATGCAATTGTTCTGTTGGTTCGGGTATATATATATATATATATATATATATATATATATATATATATATATATATATATATATTGTGTATCGCTGCTTGCGTATATTTGAATTACTTGTATATATATATATATATATCTACAATACAAATATATATATATATTTACAATACATATATATATCGTAAATATTTATATATTTATCTACATTGCATATATATATGTATATGTGTATGTATATATAAGCAAATAGTTAATAAAACATGTTAAAAACGCGCTGAAAAAGAGTTAAAAAGTTATTTAATTTGAAAAGGAAACGCTAAATAAGTGGATAGTCCTAAATCCTCAGAGTTTCGAAGAAATACTTTCCTTCTCATTAGAGGGTAGGAATTAGCAAAATGTGGGATCGGATTTTGCTTACAAATATATTTGATGAAACTGCAAGTAAGTTAAAGATCTTACTTGATAACAAAAAGTGAAGCAGAGGGAATATGGTGAAGAAAAAGGTGATTTCACGCGAATAGATAGACTGGTGAAAGGTAAAGAATCCAATGAGGGT
The DNA here is from genome assembly GCF_053919585.1 of Euprymna scolopes. Lineage (NCBI taxonomy): Eukaryota > Metazoa > Mollusca > Cephalopoda > Sepiida > Sepiolidae > Euprymna > Euprymna scolopes. The sequence continues at coordinate 80,513,032 of NC_136492.1, forward strand.
AAAATCCAAAAATGTAAATCCAAGAAAGTTAGTTAAATTTCCATTCGCACAAGTGAAATCCAAGGAGATCGCGTAATTGGAAGATGGTCCAAAATAATCCAAAAGCCCGAAATCCGTGGAATAATTCACAAATGGGTACAAGGAAAAAGGGAAAGAATTCCTATAATATTATTAAAAGAAAAATAAGATATGCGTTGGACTCGGCTGGCGAGACAAACTGTAATTAAGAAAAATTAGTGAAGAAGAAGAGGACAAAATGAAAATGATTGAATGGTGATTGAATTAAATATAAAATAGAAAAGTAAATGTCAAAATGACCAAGACAAGATGATGTTAAAAGGCGCCAACATATAGGGCAAAAAAGAGGTCAACTTAAATGTACAGCTTATTACTTAAGAAAATATCAGCAGGAGTTATTAAAAGACACCAAATGAAAAAAAAATTAAGGGGAGAGGATAGCCGGTATCTGCAAATTCCGGATAAAGCAAGTAAGTATGTAAGTAAATGCATATAGTAAAATATTAGTAAATATACATACAGGATATGAATGTGTAGGTAGATTGATATATTTGATAGATAGGAATATTTAAACACTAAAACGGAAATGGCAGATAAAAAACCCGGCTAAATAAAGAAGAAATAAAGCATTAAAATAAAGGATTATTAAGTTATAAAGTACTTAGAAAGTATGTAGAAAAAACGATAATGTCAAAGAAAAATTATATATATCTGAAAGGTAAAAGCAATAGCTATGTAATTTAAAAATTACCATAATTAAATTTGGACTTATTGTAAATGGACGCAAGCAGCGATCCACACACACACACACACACACACACACACACACACACACACACACACACACACACACACACACACACACACACACACATATATATATATATATATATATATATATATTAGAATCCACAGAACAGTTGCATGATCACGGATGTATATATATATATATATATATATATATATATATATATATATATACAAATAAATATATATATATTTAGTATTAAATATTCTTAAATGTTTTTTATTTATTTATATATTTTTAATTATTAAATACGTATATATATCATATATATATCATATATATATATCATATATATATTAATACATATATATACATATACATACATACATACATACATATATATATATATATATATATATATAATAATTTGTATACGTATACATGTAGCGTTCTATTATATTCATCCTACTTCTTTCTAATGTTATCATCAGAAGCCAAATTCTGCATATTCGGGTCACATTGCATTCTCACCATTATGAAATCGGAATGAAATGACGTTTTTCCCGGAACAAGTATAATTTAGAAGGTTTCACCAGTATGGATAAAGCACAGGCAATATAAAATTCAGATTCTCGAAAATAATAGGAAACGCACTTCGGCAAAATAATATTGGTTAAAAAGCACACAAATATATTCGGAAAACGCGGGCAATTTTATTTGCGGTGTTTACAAATATCAGACGTCCTTTTTTATTAGATGATGTTGGTCTTAAAATGTGCGGTCACTGGGGGGACTTTCGAGGCGGTTACTGGCCGCTTTTACAACATTAAATTTATGATTAACGCCCTGTAAACCCTTTCATTCAAGGAAGAGATAAAATAAAATATGTATGATATACTTCTATGAGCTTAATTACAACGCAATATTTTGTAAAATAAACAAACACTTAATTTACTTATTGCAGACGATTATCCTCTTCATCTTTTAGTTGTTGTTTCACAACGTTTCGGCCAACTATTCCTCTGGCCTTCGTCAGGTGGTAACCGCGACGGAATAGGAACTCCGAATCTCCTAACTGCGTCCTCAGAAATTACTGCCTTCCATAGTTGTTGTCGCCTTACCACGTTTTCGCCAAGTAAGCCTCACGTTAGGAGATTCGGAGTTTTTATCCCGTCGCGGTTGGCAGAAACGTCGGGAACAACAACTAAACAGATGAGGATAATCGTCGGCAATAAAATAAATTAATAAATATTACTCATCTCAATAATGAATTCCAATTAAATAATATATAAACATTTGCTTGTTTGCATGTTTATGTTACAAAATATTGCGTTGTAGTTGTATCACATATTTTATTTTAAAATTTAAACAACCATTATATCATGGAGAACACAATCCTGACCTTAAGAACAAATATATTTTATAACAGATTTCAACAAGATGAGAGAAAAATCAAGTTGAACATTAAAACAGATAGGCTTTTGTTGTTGTATCCTCTTTCCATAGTGTTCTACACAAGATCAAATGTGTGTTTTGTTGAATGAACTGGTTTCGAAGTTGACACACCCAAGTGAACCACTTAGCCACCCTCAACCCACGATATAATGTATCAATTTACCATTCATGGATTGCGTGTATAACACTAACGAAAGTGTTGATATATTAGCAGATACAGTTTAATAACGGATATGTAACATTTACAACAGAATAGGGAAAATACCTGTTCCGTCTTTGACCTTGTTTGATTGATCCTCGAAAAAGCTGCAATAAAGATTCATCTCAATGAATTAACAAATCTCGGGTTTGTATTTTTAGCAACTTTATTCACCGATGTTTCCCCATTGGCAATCTGCAACTCTGATCATAGACTAACGCATTCTGATCTATTCTACTGGGAGCCATGATCTGCATGGACCGTCTTTCTCTCTTTCCCAACTCAGACTGCACTACTCTCTCACTCAAAATGACTCAAAATGAAATACATATTTTTCAAGATCTACCACGTCACTTTAAGTGACCTCTACGTAAGACTACGTCAGACTCTAGAGGTCAACGTATTTCTAAATTAATGTTTAGAATATTATGTTCTATTAAAACATCTTTCCATAGATCATTTTATCTGTAAATATTTATTTCGCTATTCTAACATTCTATTTTTACAAATATTATAACGATCATAACGGTCATCGACTAGCACATCTTTCGGCCGTGTCCTACCAATATCTAATAATAGTGACAAGTAGTAAGATTGCTCATCTAAAAACTAGAATAGGTTCAAGGTTCACAAAACCCACACTATAATTATCAGCAATGACGTGTGCTTTAAAAAATAAAGTGCTAGGTAAAATTCAGTTGTAAATGATACTCATCTGAGCAAAGTAACCCACGTTTCGAAATTCAGTGCAGATTCACGAGCTCGACAGAAAGTGCCCCAAATTTAGAAAAGATACACCTGGAGAAGATCGGAGGTTATATCGATCGAAACGTTGCTCGAATAACACTCAAGATTACAACAGCAGTTCAAAGAATACAAATAAGCAATCACTATATACAACATTCATAAAGATCTATTTCATATGTATCACAAACGATTTTGCTTCTTCAAACAGCGGCAAATAATGCACTTGTGAAGTCAGTCTGATGTCAAGAGAACAAACCAGTGCCTTCCAAGTGAGGCTTTTGCAATTTAATCTTCAGGATGTCAAAAATTAGCGCCAAAGGACGAGTTGTATCACGTTAAGTATTCTTAAACGTTGTTACTAGTTCAAACTTAAGGATTTTAATTGTATCTATATATTAATATTGTAATACCTTTAACATATCTACGTATGTGTGTCACGGTTTCCAGATTTGATCGGGAGATCATATTTATTAAAAAAGAGGACAAAAGGTTCTAAGTATGTTGTCACATTTTATCCTCTTTTTTAATGAATAGGATCTCCCCATCATCGAAGCCGCAATAAGGCGACCTTTAACTATGTTTGGTGCAAAAAATGTCATTTTTTTTACGTGTATATATATATATATATATATATATATATATATATATATATATGACAAAAAACGACATTATTCTTGCACAAAATAAATACTAATGGTGACAGAAAAATCTGACGAGCCAGAACTTATATGGATTGATGAGGCGTGTGTTAAACCGCCTGGGCCCACTGCATAAAAAAGGACAACACATACGGTTACTGGGACACAGTGCCTAAGAATATCGAGGTGGGCAGTGTATGGACGTTTTCTTGACATTAGGTTGATTGAGGATGGTCCATAAAACGTTGGAGAGAATAAGCAACAGAAAGTCGAACAAAAAACACAACCAAGATCTCACGGAGAGCTACGCCCATCAAGAAGGTTTGATGACTACGTAACGTGAGTAATACAAGAAATCATTGGTTGAAACCTGTTCTCTCTGCAGCCCGAAGTGTCTGGTGTAAATAAAAAGAACAAAAAACATAGCTGCTGCTTCTCTTTATATGCTGGCGATTTTGTTACAAAAGAGATACTTCCTGTTGAACTAAAAAAGAGCATGAGTTTTCAGAGACTGAATGGATTTTTTAAGTTGGATGTTGTAGTAGCAAGTCTTGACAGCAGTGGGTTGCATTTAACCCCGAAAAGTGTTAGTTAAAAATGCGGCATGGTTAACACTTTAGCATTTGACCACAGTTTATTTTTGACGTGGAAACATACAGAGTTTTGTTTTATTTTCTATATTCAGAAGCATAAGGAGTTTTATTTTTTCTATATGTAAAAATATGTTTTTTTTTCTATATATACAAACATATGGAGCTTTGTGTTTAGATGAAATAGTTAGTTGGAAATGCGTTATGGTTAACACTTTAGTATTTGACCACAGTTTATTTTTGAGGTAGAAACATACAGAGACTGTTATATTTTCTATTCGTAGAAACGTAAAGAGTTTTATTTTTTCTATATGTAAAAACATGCAGTTTTCTATACATACAAACATACGGAAGTTCTGTGTTTAAATATGCTGAACACAACAATAACCTTAGGTATTATTCTCTCAATTTATCAGCCAATGAAAACTTCGACCATTTTTCAGATGTATCTTGTAAAACCCAGGAATCTGTCGAACTCGAGACTGTACGAGATCTTTTATTTAATCCACGGAGGTAAGATGGTATCGTTTCGTCAGCCATGATCCACATAAATCTTAAGTAATTAAAAATTGTGTTTTTAGTATCGCCCGCACTCAAGATCGAAACCTCAATTCGGTCATAGCTGATAGCACAATTGCTGTTACTCCCGTAGATTTAACAAAGTGTTCCGTTCTGAATTCCGTCTTTTTTTCCCGCGATTAACAAAAACATTCGAGAGTTCAACAAAATACACCTGAAGAAGGTCAGGGGTTACATCAATCGATACGCTGTGAGAATAAAACTCAAGATAAAAACATCGATCTGATTGCTCACAATAAAACGAGTTATCAATCCTCATCTAAAAAAGGTAGAAAGATGCGGAGTTTTATGATTATTACAATATATATTTCATAAATCTTGTAAAGCTATAAGTTATACAAAGTTCGTAGAAAGGATATCTTACCATATATTATCATAGTAAAAAAAAAAGAACAGAAACATTAAACTACACAGACGTTCATATGAATATTCGTTTTCTTAAAAATGCCGGATTCGAGGCAATGTATTCATACGCGGATCTATTTGTGTAATCGGATTGTAATCATTGTCGTGTAAACTTGTATTGTTCGTTCGTGGTCAGAATTCTGGCACAATAATATAATAATCATTTGTGCATTTGGATAATAATTGGAGAAAAATAGTGATAGAAAATGAAGGTAGACATATGGAGAGAAATAGAATCGATATATTAACACCATATCGTGTATTATTTACATCTTTTTTTCTTCCGGGTGACTGTCGTTTAATTATTATGACCTATTGTAATAAATAGTTTTACCAAGAATTCTTTTTAAATTTTGGTTTCGGTTTCGATTATATCTGAAAAAACCCCCCTCAAGTTATGTATATATATATATATATATATATATATATATATATATATATATATATATATAAATTCTTCACAAGTTTGGGTTTATATATATATATATATTTTTTTTTATTCTAAACAACAACTTTATAACAGATACGAATCGATTGAAAAATGACTCAACAATAATATATACGCAATCCGTATGAATTTAAATATAAGCGTATTTTATGGCCGTGCTACACCGGGGATCCCTGATAGCTTACATAAATACTGTTGCAGTTTTAACAAAAGAGCTACAATAATATCAGGGAGTCTCCATTTCTCCATTTACGCTGAACATCCACAGAATGCCAACATCAATATACTACATATGAAAGACTCAGCTGTGGAACTTCCACAGGTCCCACCAATAGGGAAGAAGAGAATAGTGAGACATGAGGGAAAATTCAATGAAGTGGAGAAAATAAAAGATGAAGTCAACGGACATGATTGAAGAAGAAGGCGCAAATAATAAATTAATTAAGGAATGTGAATAGAGTGGGAAAAGAGAATGAGATGTTGGAAAGTAATAGGAAGAAAAAGAGGAAGAAGAACAAAAACTTGGACACAAATAGATGACGAGAAGAAGAAAGCGATGATGATGAAGATGTAAAAGAAGAAAATAATGTAGACGAATTACTATAAGAAAGAAACTGATTCTTAAACTTTGTCTTTTTTATCAGCACTTTTTTGCTCATATGTTAGATCTTTTAGACTTTCTGCTTCTCGTAAAGTCCGTTCTCTTTATCGCTCTAAACATTTTCTCATATCTGAAGCACTTCTCAATATCTACAAGTCTTCTATCACACGATATAAGGAGTAATGTCGTCATATTTGTGTTTCCTTGCCCCCTGGTAGGATGCAGAAGCCAATTTAATTGGGGCCAACCTTTCTTTTTCCATGTAAACTATACAGACGATGCTAGTTTCAGTATTTTCTATAAACCGATGTAACCTCCGACCTTTTTCAGATGTATGCTGTCGAACCCAGGAATCTTTCACTCGAGCTCGGAACTCTATACGGAAAAATCTTTATTTAATCCACGAAAGTAGGGTGGGCTCGTTTCATCAGCCTTGAGTAGCCATATGTATATGGAATGTATTCTTCAGTATTATTTCATCCATTTTCCGCTCCACTGTTCCAACTCGTTTGATTCGTTGGTCTATCAGTCTTCACTAATTAACTGTTTTGATACATCATTTTAATACAGCTTCATATTCCAATAGTTTTTTTTTCTTCCAAATCACATCCTTACATTATTTGTAGACATTTAATGCTGACGACACTATGGTAGCACAGAAAAGACCGTAAACGAGCAAGTTCTCTCTGCTTCTATCTCCTCTGATCTTGAGCACATGGTACAATAGGGAAAAGTGTTGCTTGTTAGTTTTAATGCACCTAAAACACAGCTTCAATCTTTACATCATCAACGCTCTGATGCCCATCTGGTATCAATTGAAACGAATGACTCTCGTTTTGGGGAGGATTCATGTTTTGACAAGCTTATGGGCTTAACCTTTACTTCCAATCTGAAATGAAACACGTACATCAAATCCATTGGCAAGGTCGCTGGAAAAATGGTGGGATCCTTCTACCGCTCTAGTACATATCTCACTCCTGATGCAATTCTTTACCTATCAAAACCAGGTACGGCCAATGATGGAGTACTGTTGTCACATCTGGGCAGGATCTGCTAGAAGCAGCTTATCCTGCCTTGACAGAGTTCACAATAGACTTCGTAGCTTAGCGAAGGATGCCCTTTTCACTTCCCTGCAACCTCTTTCCCACAGAAGAGGTGTTGCGAGTTTGTCTCTGCTTTATCGTTATTTTCATGGCAAGTGCTCATCTGAGCTTCAATCTATGGTCGCCCCATCGCAAAACGTTCACGAAAAACACTCGTCTAGCTAAAACCACTATCAATAATTTCCCACACTCTTCATATATGCCTAAACCTAAATCCATGAACAAAACTTCTTTCTTAGAACTGCACGCCTGTGGAACTCTCTTCCGTTTGCCTGCTTTCCAGCTGACTACAATCTGATTGTCTTCAAGTCCAACGTAAACAAGTTCTAGATAAATCGTCCCCCTAAGTAATCCAATTTACAAAATTTCCACTACTTATGTCTACTACACTATAATCACATTTACTAATGCAGGGGTTTTCAAACTGTGGTCCGTAGACCACAGGGGGTCCGCAAGGACAAGACAGGGTGTCTGTGGCCGGACAGCAAAGATTCTTTATGAGTACTTTGATTTTATATATGTTTTTTAATCGAAATTGTTCTTCTTATAATCTGTAAATGTATGTATCTAAAATTTTAATTTTGTAGTTAAAGGGAAGCTCTTTCCTTTGATGGAACACCATCAGCACCGCCAATTAAAAAATTTGCCTGATGGTTTTAATTTAATCAATTTTTAATAATAAATTAATAAATGTGATAAACTAAATCTATTTTAAACATTTGTTGTTTTTTTTATTCTAGTAATTACTTATCTATTACAATCCAACTAACGCACTAAAAATTAAAAATAGTTTTTTTTAACAAAATTTGTTTCTTTTATTATCGTGATTGATACATATTTTATGTATTTTTTGTAGAAACATTAAACATTTAAAAATAAGGTTATTGATAGTTTTTAATTAAAAGTACGGCGTTACAATTTGTAATATTAAAATACTTGTTACTTATTATTTATAACATCTTATTTTAACCAACTTCATAATTAAAACAAATGAAAAATCTGTTGTTCTTTCGTAATGATTTTATTTGTTGGCCGACGGAAGAACTTTCTTTAAATAAATAAGTTTAAGTTTATTTCTGCTACTTAATGCATATGCCTTTTTTATTTTAAATATTTTTTGGTTACTTTCTTTATTCTTTTTATGTTCTGTACCATAGACTTAATTACTGTCGTGTGAGTTTTTAAATTTTTAATGTCAAAAGGGTTTGAAATAATAAACGTTTTGTTTTGGGATTTTGTTCTAACTAGTAGAAATACGTTTAACCTCTTTAATACAACAAAATTCCTTTTTCAGTTGAACATTTAATGAATTTATTTATAGTGCATATGGAGCAACAATGAAAAAAGGAAGCAAGTTACTTGATCGGCACAAATCCTACATTCCAAATTTTTCATTTTAAATGTATTTTTTTCTTTTTCTTTTGATTTTGAACATTTATAAAAATGTAAAGAGTTGTTATTTGTTATTGCTGTTGAAATACATTCGACGTTGTGTTCCTCCGTAGTTTTTTTTACACAAAATTAAATCTCCTGTGTAGTACAGAACAGGATTACAACGGGGCTTGAGCATTGATTGCGTGTCAGGAATTCTTAATGTTTGAATAACTGATTTTTACTTATCTATGTTCCTAAATGACGAAGCTTGCATTATTTATACGAAAAATATTTTATCAAATTTTGCTTTTTCAGGATGCAAACTTTACCCACGAATAAATTTTTTAAACAGAAAGTTCATGATGAAATCAACTCAGAATATGATACAAAGACAGAAGAGATTGTTCCGGAAAACAAATTAAAAACATATGATGCGGATTATATTCGATTTGGATTCATTGAACATGTGTCTAATGCTAACAGACCACAGTGTTTACTTTATCATAAGTTGTTGTCAAATGAAGCCTTGAAACCAGCTAAATTGCAGCGACATTTAACAACACTACATCCTCAATTTGCCACAAAACCAAAATATGTTTTGAAAGAAAAAGGAATGATTATTTAAAGAACTTTTGCAATGTCAATAACATCAAATCATAAGCTATTACGCGCATCTTATTAAATGGCACTGATAGTGACTCGTGCTAAGAAGGCCCATAATATTGCTGAAGAACTTTATTACCCTGTGCAATAGACATGTGTGAGGGAGTTTTGGATTAAAAATATGCTGCGAAATTGAAAGCTGTGCCATTGTCAGATAACACAGTTGCGCGAAGAATAGAAGATATGTCAGAAGACATAAAAACTCAGTTAATTGACAGTGAAAACATGCATTTTTGCATTACAACTTGATGAAAGCACAGATATTACCAATGGATCTCAACTTATGGTGTATGTGCGATATTGTTGGGAAAGTGAAATGCTTGAAGATTTTCTGTTTTGCCATCCTATGCCCACTAGAACAACTGGTGAGGAAGTTTTTAAAGTATTGGACTTTTTGCTTTCTCAATCAGGCTTGTTATGGAGCCAGTGTATTGACATATGTACAGATGGGGCGGCGTCAATGACCGGTATTCACTCAGGTGTTATGGGGCACGTTAAAAAAGTAGCACCTAATATCACTGCAAAACATTGCATGATTCATCGAAAAGCTCTGGTTGTCAAAATAATGGATACTTCTTTGAAGTTTTGTCATCTTGTATTAAAGTGATAAATTTCATTGAAAACAGACCACTGTTTAGTCGTTTCTTTGCGATACTCTGTAGTGAGATGGGGGCTGGACATTCAAATCTATTGTTTCATACAGATGTAAGGTAGCTATCATGAGGTAAAGTAATTCAGTGTTTATTTAATTAATTAGAGAAGAACTGTTGATGTTTCTTTGTGTTCATGATGCTGAACTGGCTTCGATAATGGCCGATAAAATTTGCTAAGTTTCTTATCTGACAGATATATTAAACAAACTTAATAAACTGAATTTATCTCTACAAGAAAGAAATTCAAATATTTTATTTAGTCATGACAAAATTACAAGAAAAAACTGAATATATGGACTAAAAAAGTTTAGTAAGAAAACTTTAGATATGTTCCCTACACTGGACGAATATTTCAGCAACAATGAATCAGTTAATGTAGATTTGATAATTTTAGATGTTAAACGACATTTGATATCACTAGCCGAACATTTTGACAAATATTTCTCGGATGATATTCCAGATAATATTGAAAATTTGACTGGATCCGAAATTCGTTTAATGCTGAAATAGCTGATAGCATGCTCACAGGAAATGAACTGGAAGAACTGGCTGAAATTTCACACGACAGAAATTTAAAAATCAGTTTTATGCAGCAACAAGTTTCGAAATTCTGGCTCACTGTAGCCTCCGAATATCCATTGTAATCTCGAAAGGCAGTTAAGATTTTGTTACCGTTTGCAGCAACATACTTATGCGAAGCAGGATTTCGGCACAGACCAATCTGAAAAACAAATACAGATCCAGACTTGCTCCAGAAAGTGACTTACGCGTATGTTTGTCAGTAATATCGCCAAGAATTGACAGTTTGTGCAAAGCCAAGCGAGCACAGCCTTCTCACTAAGTGGGTATTGAAAAATCCTACGTGTGTGTAATTGACAATAAAACTAATTGTTAAATACTATTGCTGTTTTCATTTAATATTAATATTTTAAACATTATGGACTTTTCTCGCCCCTAGCTGTTAATATTGTTGTCATTAGAATAAAAATCACAGACGATCGATCTTCGGCCTACGGCTGATTAAAAACCGTTGAGAAATACAGATTACGCCCAGTCGTTATCATACCACTGTTATCAGAAGAAAGGCGACACCAAGCAATCGGACATTTTACTGCCGGAGCGTCAATTTCATAATCGTTTATAAGGAGGTCCCTAAGGTAAAGCCTGAAATATAAAGGGGTCCGCAAGTCAAGAAGTTTGAAAAACCCTGGACTAATGTAAACCCATTAACCCTTATCATCGAGTAGCCTCCGGGCCTTGATAAGTGGTGAGTCCTGTGTAAAAAAAACTGCAGGCTTCTGTAATTCTCTTTCTGCTGACAGTTTCCTTTCTACCTAGAGCTCTGTTCTTTTCACAACTAAGGCCAATAGATGTCCCCTGTCTTGCAATAATCATCTTTCGTTCATGTTAACTTCTTACATTTAATGGCTTCACGCATTGTCTGGAGCAATTTCCATAAAATAAGGAAAAAACAAAACAGTAAAATAGACTAGAATAGAACAACAGCAATCATGACAATCTCGAATATAAACTGCAGTTGTTTATGGGCATGCCTGTCTGTGTGTCCATCTATATTTAAAACTACGCAAGACACACTCACAAAGTTGATATATTCTGATGGACCATTGCCTCGGACAAAACACAGGCATATTATTTAATATTCGCTTTTAGGCCAACAGCAACATATTTTGTCAGAAGAGGTCGACATTTAGACCAATTTTTTAATGTCATTAAGCAGTAGTTTGTCATAGTCAACGAATTTCCCAGTTGCTACAGACAGTTATACAGGAGGCAAGAGAAAGAGATAGAAGAGGAAGATAGAAAAGTGAGCGTAAGCGTATAAGAAACTAGAAGACGGGGAGAGATAAGTGAGAGTAAGAGAATATAAGAGAGATAGAAAGATAGAAGAAGATATAGCAAGGAAATGTTGAGAGCTATGTAGATGAGAAAAATAGAGAATTAACGAAGGCAGGAGAGAGATGATAGGAAATTGTGGGTAAAGAAGAAAGGGTGAGGTATGTGATGAAAAGCCAGAATCAAAAAGCAAGAGAGACTAGAGAGAGAGAGAGAGAGAGAGAGAGAGAGAGAGAGAGAGAGAGAGAGAGAGAGAGAGAGAGAAATAAATACAGTGTCCGAATGGAGTTTGAAATGTAAGATATGTACACTTTTTAAATGTTCTACTTTGTTTCCCATAGTGAAGTGCAGTGATAGTGAAAGCACTTGATGGGACTCTACTCAAGGTTGTCGAAAACTTCAAATACATTGGAGCATGGTCAGAGATTTTGAAGTGAGAAAAGCACTGTCATGGAGTGCATGTCACACATTTAGGAAGATATGGTTATCCACTCTCTCAGAAAAGTTGAAAGTAGGGCTCTTTATTTCCACAGTAGAAACAGTCCTTCTCTATGGTGCTGAGACAAATGCGCTGAATAAGAGACTGGATGGCTGTTACACACGGATGCTCAGGATGGCCCTCCATACATCATAGAGAAGCCACTCAACAAACCAACAGCTTTATGGTGACCTACCGCCAGTACTACTGAAAGTACAGCAGAGAAGGATTAGAGTAGCTGGTCACATGATGAGACACAGCGAAAAGGAAGGCAGCAAACTAGTGCTCTGGATACCAAGAGATGGACACCCGAAAAGTGGTGAAAGAAGAATGATCTGCACTGACAACCTGTTACGAGATTGGAAAGTGTTCGAGACCTGCAATCTGTCATGTGAAATCGAGAGAATTGGAGAAGTCGTATAGATTTGGTGGTGAAGCGTCCTGAAAGACGGCGGAGATGAGATAATGATACTTTCCCGTAATCTCGGGAAACGCGCGTAGTCATGCCAGTAAAAATATAAATCACGCCGATTGCGACCAATTTATTGATTAGCTATAAAGTATAGTCAAACAAGCAACCGTCCGTTTATTTTTAGTTTATATTTACACCTGTTGCATAACGTTATAAATATGCATAACATGTTTTAGCCAATTTGTCCTATAAAAATCATGAAAATTTTAATAGGAGAAATCATAAATTAGAAATTTTATACAGTTGGTCTTGCGAAGTCATACATCTCAGAAGTAACATTAACGGAGGGAGGATGGAAAAAAGTATTAAAGTATGCTGAAAAAATAATTAAAAAATAAAAAACTTAAAATATTACTAAGTTTTCTTCTCAATTAAAGTGCATTAAGAGGCATGTAGAACATTGAAAAGTAGTTTATTAGATTAATTTTGTAATAAGACACATTTGATATTAATTGCTATTAAAACCCTTCGAAATACCTAATCAAAAAGTGAGTCAGAATCAAATGTTAAATTGTCAGTGTAAACATTGAACACACACACACACACACACACACACACACACACACACACACACACACACACACACACACACACACACACACACACACACACAAACGAAAACAACAACACATATATTGTTAATTAACGGACTTCACAATCAGTGCTGCTCATTATCGCAAAAAATAAAACTAATTAAATACTTACAAGTGATAAAACTATCACGTATTTCATATAAGAATTTAATATCTTAGTGGTAGTATACATGGCGAGAGTCTTTTTGATATTAGTTTCGAATCGTACCATAGTCGGCATCGCTAATGAATCGCTGTAACGGCAAAACGCATGTCTATGCGTATTTTCCAGATTAATATATACTTTATACATACATAATTTATATATATATACACCCCCCCCCACACACACACACATATATATATATATATATATATATATATATATATATATATATATATATTTACCAGTGATGAAAAACCGGACTACAGTGCTCAATGTGTAGCCAGAGCAGTATATAAGAAATTTATTAGTGTGAGTCCAGAATGAGTTTACATATTGTTTCAACTAGAGGAAGATCCTCAAAGAGAGGAAATATCCAACTAGCATCGTCAGAATTCATAGATGGACTAAGTTATTAAATCAAATAAGAATGGAAAAATCGTAGATGAAACAAGCAGTTTTGCCAACTAAACAAACGCCCTGCACAAAAAATTCAATTAACTAACACAAATCAAGCAAACCGCGGCGAAATCTGACTGTGGAATGAACCTACTTCGTCTCGACACCGACCAGCTATAACCCAAGACGTTGTCTCATGTAGGAATTTTCAACTCGCCCGGACGATGAAATCCAGCAATGCTAAGCTAGCGAGCAATTAATAATAGAATTTTCAGAATGTGAGAGATTATATAATTATTTCTAAAGATAATCAACTATCTATCTCTCAATCTATCTATTTATATATAGTAATTTATAAAATATATATGGCGATTAAGCTACACTGAATATTCGGCGTTTCATCCACTCTAGGATTCGTCAGGCTTATGCGCGAATTCTGTGGTTGTTTATTGTTTTTATATGGTCCTCTTCTGTTGAGGGTTTTAGTTAGCCAATCAGCTTTCTAGTATCCACCGCGCCCCTTCCTATCAGCCAATGGGCATGCATTTTATCGGACAAAGGATCTTTTTTAAAACTAGTTTAGTGGTTTAAGGCAGACATTTCTTTCTTTTTTTTATATATATAAATATACATATGTGTACATACATATATGCACATATATATACATATATATATATACATACATATATGTGTGATCGTTTATGTATATTCATGTTTATTTAATTTATTTATTTGTTTATTTTCTCTTGTTTTTGTTAGTTTTAAAACTATTTTGTATCGCTATCCTAGAGTAAATTTTATTTTGTGAACACAGTTATTTGCTATTTCTCTTCTACAGTTTAATAAATTTTGGGGTTCTTTAAATACTAGAAAGCTGATTGGCTAACTAAAACCCTGAAAATTCTATTACTAATTGCTCGCTAGCTTAACATTGCTGGATTTCATCGTCCGGGCGAGTTGAAAATTCCTACATGAGACAACGTCTTGGGTTATAGCTGGTTGGTGTCGAGACGAAGTAGGTTCATCCCACAGTCAGATTTCGCCGCGGTTTGCTTGATTTGTGTTAAATCGTCATATATATTTTATAAATTACTAACTAGCTCTGCCTACGTATTGAACACTTTTTAAGTAAATACTTAAAGTTTACGCATAGATCTATACTTTCGTATATTAATTTTATGTGAGTAAATGAATTAGTTATATTTATATATATATAGAGAGAGAGAGAGAGAGAGAGCGCGATAGATAGATAGATAGATATATAGATATAGATAGATAGATAGATAGATATGCATGCGTACATGCACGATATAAATCGGGAATACAACCGCAAAGAGATTTTTAACACCAATTATATTTATGATGCTTATTTATTGGTAACATTCATGGAATCTCATATTTAGAAGAAGAAATATGTGGAAGAAAATAATGAAAAGGAGATAAGAAGATGAAAGCTCACAACTGCAGCTACAGAAATTTGACCACCTGACCAATATTGCCCTGATTGAAGAATACCTCCATAACATTACAGGATATTAGATCCATCACTGAGAATGTGTCTATGTGTGTGTACACGTTTCTATGTACGTTTGTGTTATTGTTCGTGCGAATTTCTCAGCCAGATGATTTAGCACTGTCAAAATTGCTTGTGTCTGATTTTCAATCACTTATGATTTTCTGACGTGTCTCAAAATACACTTCTATTTTTCATCATTAAATTTAAATAGACGATCTTATTGAAATGTAATTCATCACTTGCATTGTTTTAACGGTTGCTTGTGTTCACATGTAATTTGAGAAAACGTTATTTTACACGTTTTTCCTTTTTCCTTTTTAACTTGTTTTGGAATAAAATAGCCGACAACTTTACTTCATTTAATCAGGTCGCAATTAGAAAGTTAATGGTTTTCACATGCTCAATTTCTACCTTCATCATTCATTCAAAAATATTGTTGAATTAAGTTGAACTGAAGTGTATGATCGATGGTTTTGTATTTACTTGAATTTAATACGAGCAGTAACACACGCACGCATATACATAGGGCATTAAAATATACTATTTTAAACTGTATAATAAACCACAGTTTTTAGTTAACTTTGAATGCTCGCATCCAGTTAACATAAAACTTGGAAGCTTATATGTCAATCTACATATAAAGAGTTCGAATGCAAAACGTGATAGACGCCATTATCAAAGTTATCAATACAAAACGTTTTTATTTTAATACTCGATCACATCCCAAAACGATAGTTTACATAGTACTATACTAATATAATTTCTTGTGGCTTTAAATTGAAATAAACTTTCAGTGGAAATCTACATACAGGAGGCTCGGGTTTCGAATCCCGGGTTCAGATAGGTCTAACCGATGAGCCCAAATGAAGGCGAAACTCGAGTCTTGGACTTTCGGTTTGTTGCCTGCCATGGCTCTTGTAGGCTGGAACGTGGTTTGGCTGTGGAAATAATGATATAATCTCCCACATTCTGAAAATTATATATATATATATATATATATATATATATATATATATATATATATATATATATATATATATATATATATATATATATGCGTGCGTGTGTGTGTATATCTGGTTGACAAGAAAGTTCTTGCGGATTTTATATATTTAATTCAGAAGGAAAGATGATACTTCGTAACTTTATACCGGCATTTCCAACCACTTGAGATGGATAGAAAGATTTAAAACCTTGATAAATGGGCGCATCACGAATTGAACGACAATCAAAAGAAATGCCATTATGAAGTGTAATCTTTTCTTCTTTTATGCAACAAGAACGACTCCTTTCTCAGTTGTGATTTGCGATCAAATGTGGGTTCTTTATGACAACCGTCGACTCTCAGTTTAATGGTTAAACACCAACGAATTCCATGACATTTCCTGAAACAAAAGTTGCACAAAAGAAGGTTATGTTAATTGTTTAGTGGTTTGCGTTCGGTCTTATCCATTGCAGTTTTATGAGTGCAGGCGAAACTAGCACGTCGGTGAAGTACTGTCAATAAATGGACAGAATGCATCAGAAAATTCGACAACACCCAGGATTAGTCAAGAGAAAAGCCCGATTCACGTCAACCACAATGCCCGACCGCCCATTACTAAACCGAATCTGTAGAAGTTTGGGATACAAACTTCTATCTCATCTGCCATATCGACAACTTTCTGCGCGAGAAATGCTTCGAAAACCTAATCGATATTAAACAACGCTTTCAACAACTTCGTGGCTACTAGAAAGCAAGATTTTTACGTTACTGGCATGAACACACTTGTTTTGCGTTGGCAAAAGTTCGTTAATTCTGATGGTGCTTATTTCGGTCAATACATTTTTGAGTGATCCAAGATATGTTCATCTAAATTTAAAAGTTAACCGCTTGGACTTTCTTGTCAACCTGATATTTAAGTAGTTACATGATTTCATAAGTATCTTAATCCACGTCTATTAAAAGCTTAATTCCTCCTGACCCAGGGAAAACGTTAGCCCGTGAAGCCAAGGTTGGCTTTGTTGACTGGGTTAGATTTCTGCGACTAGCGTAATTACCACTTCCTACATCGATGATTGCATCAACATGAATCACTGGTGTCCGTAGGTATGAACAATTATTAATATTTATTAACAAAGTATTGTACATATACACTCATTTAAGAAAAGTAAAGTTCAGCTCTATTTACTGAATTGAGAATAAAGTGGCCAATAAGCATACGCGTATCGTTCCAAACATTCCTGATTGTTCGAATACTTTAATAGCTGCTGATAATGACAACATTAGATGGTTTTATAAGTATCTAAATTCAAGTTAAAGGTTAATTTCCGGTGGCCAAGGGGAAGAACGCTAGCTCGCAAAGCCAAGTTTGACTGGTTTCGATTTTTCTGTTCCGAGTGGAATTATTCAAATATGAAAATAAAAAAATTACTCCCAATAACTAAAATTCACAATGGACGTTTTCTTAGATACTTCCAAATTAGTAACATGGTCAAACTTTAAAATCTTTCACTTTTTTAAAATTTACTTATAATTTTGTTTTTTCATGGTGATAGGGCACGCAACCGAATATCAGACAATCACCAACAATTTCGGTCACTCCAACCGAGAGATCTTTTTAAGATTCGAACCGTGCAGTTGTTTGCATTTCTTTTGCATTTGGTTCACCGGGTAGATTCAACAGGTAGTTTTTGAAATTAGTTTCTTGAGTTCGATTGCTCCTATAATTACTGGAATAAAGGAAAATTCCAGTTTCTTTTCATATTTTTCATATTCTTTTCTTGGTATTTCGTTATATCCCCCTCTTAGCTCCGTTGTGGTATGACTTATCGAGACGAATACTTCCAAGTCAGTTAGTGATTTCAAAGTATTACTAATTTGTTTTTTAGCCGAAATATTTATCTTTATTGTTTTGCATTTACTTGCGTAGGATCACTTGCTCCTGTAAGAACATGGGTTGGATGTTTTCTTCCAAGTAAAAGATTCTCGCTGATAATTTGTGTAATCTCCAGAGGTATGTGAAAGCCGACAAAGATCAACAAAGCCGGAGAAAAACACGAACGTTTAGTAAACAAAGATCAATGAAAAGAGATTATAGCCTCCCTAAAAGTTCAAGTAAATGACATCTCCTGGCATCATAAATAGATTTAATATCTTTCTTGGATTAAACGCGTCTACTCTGTTCAAAAGATAACGACTTATGTTTGGAAGATGTACATAGCTTAATCGTTAACGACGTGGACTGGAAAATAGACAAGATCGCTACTTTTAAAGTAATTAGTAGTCGACCATAGTCAAGGGCGACTGGAAAGTTCCGTTTAATTAGATACAGCATCGGAATGCAAGGAGGCTTGACTCCACTTCAGGATTGATCCAATTTATCTTGATCTTTATAATAATGCTGGTTTCTTAGCAAGAAGTATCAAATTAGATTTTTTTGAGATTTTAGTATAGTTCGACCGAGGTTCGAACCTAAGTGTACAAGATTATACGCGAAATTCTCACCATTATGTCAAATGGACGCAACTTGTGGTGGCCAAAAGTACATTTAAAAATAATGAAATATCAGAAAATTTATTTGGAAAAAAAAAGCACCAACAATATAATAAATCCGTCATTGATATCATATGTATCTTTGTGTGGTATGTCTTATTTTTTTCTTCTTTTTATTTCATTTTACTTCAAACGAAGTTGTTAGAAATAAAAGAGTCTTCTTGAAGCGATCTATCACTTACTTTCTATATCCGATATATATATATATATATATATATATATATATATATATATATATATATATATAATCAGTTTTTTTGGGGAAAAAGAAATCCAGAAGAGTGCTCAATTATAAGGAAAATAAGAAAATAAGAGCGTATGAGTATTAGCTGACGAGAGTTTGATATGGGTATCTAAAACGGTCCTAATTATCGGGGTTGAAACCGAGGAAACAAATGACTTGTCTCATCTAAAAACTTTCTGTAAACAAATATCTATCTATCTATCTATCTATCTATCTATCTATATATATATATATATATATATATATATATATATATATGAGTGTGTGTGTGTATATATATATATATAAAGTCATGTGTGTGTATATATATATATATACACACACACATATATATATATATATATATATATATATATCCATATATATATACTAGCAGCTCTGCCCAGCTTTGCTCGGACCCTATGTACTGTGGATAAGGTTATATATATATATATATATATATATATATATATATATATATATATATATTCAAAAGTGTGAATATGTAAAGTCATGCCTTTCTGTATAATAGTCTCAACTACCATAGAGAAAAGACAGACCTACATTTTCACTTATATATATATATATATATATATATATATATATATATATATATATATATAAAGATCGATTGGATGTAATAAATAGTAATGATTTAAAAAGTATATAAAAAGACTTATGCGCTACCACCGAGAATCGAAACCAAAACGTCCAGCTCACGATTTATTTTGCCTCTGCCGTAAATGACTGGGCCATGAAAACATGTTTACTGCAAGGTTAAAAATTAAAACATGAATCAATAGCTACTACGTTATGTATTCGTAATGCAGGCGTTCGACCTTCACCTGGCAAATTGCATTCTTTTAATTTTCACACTTTTGCACCGATTTTCTGGGCTAAAACCCAAATAAAAAGTTTTGCATGAATTCAAATACCTTATATATAAAGCTTCATGTATGTAGACCAAAACCTCTAGGAGTTTGGTAAGCAAAATTTCTTAAACAAAAATATATACGTACTAGCATTTCAGCCCGGCGTTGCCCAAGTATTTGGCTGTGTCTGTTGAGCAAAAAAAAAAAAAAGTGGTCATAGGAAGGCAGGAAAAGAACAGGGGAAAACCTGACGTCTTTGCTGTTACGACCACCGCACAACCGGGAACTGACGTTAATTTAAATTAAGGTTTGACAATCGAAAGGAGAGGATGATTTTCAAAAATATCGGCGAAAAAGCGACCCCCCTATGGAAAAGTGCCCAGTTGAAGGTGAAAATATTAATGTTTGTAGCCAATTTTTCGGTATTTGTCGTCTTTAAGGTCGAGCTTCAAAATGATACTGATTTTGTGAAAATCCGTCGCCTCTGTCGAAAGTTTTAGGCACACATGCAAACATACATACATACATACATGATGATTGCACCGTCTTGTCAGACGAGTGCCACTCCCTCAGACACTTAAAGTCCATGAGCCCAAAAACGACTTTTTTTTAGTCCTACCGGTGAATTCACGCTCAAGCAGGCATGACACTGAAGATGGTCATTGAGATAAATTACTACATGCTTTCAGCATTTCAAGCCTCCACGCGTCAAAACTTTTGCATCGCCACAGGACCACTTGAGGGAGTATCTATACACAGATGATGTTACAGAGTCTTAGCTTTGTACGACAGCTAAGTCTCTCTCTCGGTTCAAAATGTTGAGATCCAGCAACAAGCAAGAGCAAGATAGCCAACAATAAGTTAAACTGAAGACCAGCTTTATGCGGGTACTGGTCTCCCGCTTTATGTTTTTTTTTTTAAATCAGAGATTTGCTTCTCCTAGAAACGTTGCCTTCACCAAGCTTACAGGAGTCCTCTCCACTCCAACACACACACACACACATACACAAACACACACGGTGCTAGTTGGCCGTTGACCCCGAAAAAGGATTCATTCGCTCTTTGGAAGGTCTTATTTTTAATCCTTTAGGGAGACTATTCACCCTCCTCACCAAACAAGTCTGGTGGGGGAACCAGTTTAGTCGCCGGTAACCCGACCATGAGGCAGGTAGTACTGAGTTACATTGTACCAGTAGCATATGACATGACCTGACAAACATACATACATACATACATACATTTATATATTGGTAACTTAAAATTTTCGACCCTAACTAATCCAAAAGCTTATCCTATCTTTGAATACCCTTTTATGTAAAATTTTAAATGTTTAGACCAGAAATTGTCTGAGTAATTTGGTAGAGACCGCAGAGGTCAGCTTTTTAAAACTTTTACCCCTATTATGACCACTTACCATTTATTGTTTTGGGCTCAAATCAAGTTATTAAGTTAGATCCATGTCCAAGGAACCTATATCTAAAATTTCAAGCGTTTAGACCCAAAATTCCCGGAGGAGTTTAGTAGAGTTCTCAAAGGTCAAATCGTTGACGTCTTTGACCCCTTAACAACCAAATTTCTGGACGAAAACCGATTACAAAGAACAATTTACTAACCCATTCTCAAGGAGAGAAAACAAAGCCTGTGAGTGTGAACCTCCTACAACTGTACAAGACCAGCATCATACCGTAAATCAATAGAGGTAAGTTCTCTACACTGTTGATTTTGGAGCCTTGGGAAGAATTCGAGGAAAACTGAACAAATGTAAAGTATGCTATGTGGCAACATAAAAGCGTTTTGCTTAAGCACCTGACATAATTCTGTAATATTATAAAGCCCGACGTAATTCGCATACTTGAAATCGGAGCATATATTATCGTCAAGATCAATGATAATATATTATGATAATTATCATGTGTAGGAATGAAGTCGGGTAATTTGAATTATTTGGATAATTCGAAGATGATAAGTACTTCGAATAATCAAGATGATAAATGAGTATAGTTGTTCGATAAATCCAAATAATCAAATTATAAATCGGTACATCCAGGAAACACTTTAGTGTATTGTTTTTAAATAAAATATTTTATATATATATATATATATATATATATATATATATATATATATATATATATATATATATATGAAATAAAATGGAGGTGGAAGGACCTGGATACTCAACGTGTCGCCCGATTTATGCGGGCTTCTTCAAGAGGGATGGTAATTGACGAGGTCATTAGTTTAAAGACAGAGCCCTCAGCCTTGGTTTAAAATTTGCAACGGGAATCTATCCAAAGATAACAACCAACACAATCGCTCGAAACTATAAACACGAAGATACCGACTTCATGAAAGGTTTCATCCAGGGTATAATATTCACGACCACCGCCCAAACCAGGGATATCACCCTACCAAAACGATACATAAATGCATTATCACATATAGCTAACGACCATATTATCATCGTCTAACCTGCTGACAAAGGTGGGGAGATTGTAATAATGGAAACAACTGAATACAAAGCGAAAAATATTTCAACTATTACAAGATAAACACGCATATGAAAAAACTACCTCCGAAATAATACATAAAGAAATTGACAAATTTAACAAATCTTACAAGAAATTAATACATAATGATAAAATATGGACTACCTATATAGAATATCATCCTAAAATCCCGACCTTATATGGTTTACCCAAAACACATAAAAATAATAATCCAATACGCCCAATCATCTCTGGCATTGGCAGTGCCACCCATAAGATAGCAAGAGCGATCACAAAACTCCTAACGTAATTATTGGGCACAATTAGCAATTCCCATATAAGAAACTCTGGCGACCTTCTTAATAAGATAAAAAACATAGATATGAAAAATAAAACCATGAATAGTCTCGATATAGAATCTTTATACACCAATATCCCTACCAAGAAATGCCTCAACCTTCTTTCAAAACACCTAAACAAAATAAAAATTACCTTTGCCGATAGATAATATAACTAAAATTATAAGTATATGCATTGACATGACATATTTCACATTCGATGGACTCTGCTGCAAACAAAAATTTGGACTGCCCATGGGTAACCCTCTAAGTGGGGTTTTGGCATGTCTATTTTTAGAATTCATAGAAACCGGACCCATGAAATATAGATTGCCCAAGGGCACCTCCTACTATAGATATATTGATGATATTTTAATTTTTCTCCCTATATCTTCCAAAATAGAGAATATCACTGATAAATTAAACAAGATCGAACCCACTATTAACTATACGTATGAAAGAGAAAATAACAACTCCATACCTTTTCTGGACATCAATATCATAAATAACAATGATCATCTAAGTTTTAAAGTCCATCGGAAAGTCACGAATAAAAATGATTACATACACTTTTACTCTCATCACGATGATAAAGTAAAAAGAGGTATTCTAATAGGATTTTTCTTAGGGCCCTGAGAATATGCAGTGAAGAATACATCGTGGAAGAATTTGAGTATATCGAACGTAAATTCATGAACTTGCAATACCCTCAACATTTTTTGGCAAATACAAAAAGAAAAGCACTAAAAATTTACCATAACCGAAACCGAGACCATTCCCTAAATAGCCAGACATACAACAGACAATTAACATTACCAACTAATAAAAACAACGACACAATCTATAAGAACCTAAATAAGACAGGCATTCAAATAACAAAACTAAACTCTTTAACAATTAGGGATCTAACACGTAAAATTATAACTAATACCAACATTAACACCAAAGCCGGAATATATTCCATACCCTGGCTTGATTGTGGAAGTATATACGTAGGAGAAACTCAACGTAATTTAAATAAAAGAATATATGAACACAAAAGAGATGTAAAAAACAACAATACACTCCACGCCATATTTTGTCACATCATGGAGAACGACCACCATTTTGATTTTAACAAAGAAACTTTCCTTAAACACATACAGAACAAATCCACATGAAGTTTAATTGAGTCAGCTATAATCTCCCATTCCAGCAATATAATTAAGCAAAGAAAAGATTTTTTCCACGTTGCTCCCTTTCTGTCGAAAATAATTATTAAAGAGAACAACTTAGACACCGGTTAAACGCGATAAAAAAAAAAATTCGTAATTTCACTTAATTTTATTATTTTTATTTTACTTATTTACTGTATTTTATTTTATCATTATCTATTTTTAGACTCCATTTTATCACCTCCTATTCTTATTTTTAGACACCATCTTTTAAGTTACTACGCTATTTTATCCCAATTCAATTATTTCTAATTAAAAAAAAAAATTCTTTCGTAATCTCGTGTCATTCTATATATTTAATCTATCACCGCTATATTTCCAAATACAATTTTTTTTTTAATCTCTACGATATTTTAACTTTTAGACGTAATCGACTACACTAGTTTACTCTAATTTATTTTTCTTCTCATAAAATGTATATATATGTATATATGATACCTAATTTACATAAGGAAAACACGTTGCTCTCCCCCATCATTATATATAGCCCCAATCCTCCGACTCTCTTGTCAATAACCATCCCTCTTGAAGAAGCCCGCATAAATCGGGCGAAATGTTGAGTATCCAGGTCCTTCCACCTCCATTTTATTTCATATCGTCGGATTTAATCCAGCTCAACAATCATATATATATATATATATATATATATATATATATATATATATATATATATATATATATATATATATATATATATATATAAATATAGGAACGCATAGAGACATGTATGTGTGTATATATGCATATATATATATATATAAAGAGAGATAGATAGATAGATAGATTGATAGATAGATATGATATATATATAGATATGATATATATATATCATATCTATCTATATATATATCATATCTATCTATCATCTCTCTCTCTCTCTCTCTATATATATATATATATATATATATATATATATATATATATATGACTGTGTGTGAGAATGCGAATGTACGAATATATGCACATAGATGTGTGTGAATGCACATTGCCGTGAACACCTGGGGGCATTGTATATGCATGAGTATATATATATATATATATATATATATATATATATATATATATATATACATACATATCTCTATACGTTCCTATGCCTCCATATCCTAATCCCTCTGCATATAAGTAGCTCCACATGCACTTGTGTCCCGATACCTGTATCACCACACATCTCCAGCTTCACCACACGTCCATGTTTCACACGTTTCATATGTGTGCTCCTGCACACCCACAGGTACTCATGCATATACAATGCGCCCTAAGTATTCACGACAACATGCATTCACGCACATCTATGTGCATATATTCGTACATTCGCATTCTCACACACAGACTCATTTACGGATATGCTTATGCCCCCAATGTCTGATTTTCTGGAGGCGCCGAAGGGTTACGCCACAAATGCTACTACTAATGAAAATAGTTTTCTGAAACCTAATGTCAGAGCCTTAAACAGACGAAAAAGACTGAAGCCACAACGGAAAAATCCTGAATAGTACCCAAGTGCACATTCATAATTCTTTTGCTGCAGTACTTGAGATAGCCGAAATTTGAAGAGGCCTATCATAGTCTATATAAACTGAAATAATAATGCTATATTCTACATGTGTATATTCTGAGTTTTTTTTTACATAGACATCACTACTTATCAAGGCCAAGATGCCACTCTAGGATAAGGGTTAAAGAGTATACAGTAGAAATTGGACAATATAGTAATTGTTAGTAATGGAAATTCGGTAAATTTGTTAACTTATATGGAACGGCTCTTCAAAAACATGTTTACGTTAGACTTGAAGACAACCATATTGTAGTCAGTTGGAAAGCAGGAAAACGGGAGTCAATTCCATAGGCGTTCAGATCTAAGAAAGAAGATTTGTTCATGGAATCTACGTTTAGGTATAGGCACAGATAAAGAGTGGGGGAAATTGTTGATAGTGTTTTCTGCTAGTCGGGTGTTTCTTATGAAAGTTTGGCGAGGGGGACCATAGATAGGACCTCGGTCGAGCACTTGTCATGAAAATAACGATAAAGCAGAGACAAACTCGCAACATCTCTTTTGTGAGAAAGAGGTTGCAGGGAAGAGAAAAAGACACCCCCTACGAGGCGGCGAAGTCTATTTTGAACGCTATTAAGGCAGGATAAGTTCTTTCTAGCAGCTCCTGCCCAGATGTGGCAACAGTACTCCACTCTTGGTCGTACCTGGCTCTTATATGCATCCCCAGTCGAAGTGCTGGCATCTCATCGACTATGTGATTGTCAGGGACCTAGATCGCAAAGATGTCGACATAACCAAGGTCATGACCAGGCGGACGAATCCTGGACTGACCACCGCCTCATCCGCTCTGCCATGAACATCAAGCTGAGGCGGAGGATGAGGACACAAAGGAAATAGCTTCGCCCCTAATTCCACATTGGCAGTTTGGGAGACACAAACAGAGTCCAACAATTTCAAAACACCCTGCATGAGAGGCTCCCTGAAGAATATCCAGAGGGCGTGGAGGAATACAGGAAAGGCCTTTAGACCATACTTCATGAGACCAGCAAAATGACCATTGGCTATAAGATCAGGAAACATCAAGACTGGTTCGATGACAACGACATCGAAATGCAACATCTTATTGACGCCAAGAGAAAAGCCTTCTGTACGTGGCAAAATGACATCAACTGTATGGCCAAAAGGCAGGCCCACACCAAGGCAAAGGTCGTCCAGTCTAGAGTAAGAGAGCTGAAGAACAAATGGTGGATGGAGAAAGCCCTGGAAATCCAGAGGATCGCTGACTCAGGAGACACGAGGGGCTTCTTTATTGCCACTAAAGCTGTGCATGGGCCTAACTATCGAGGTCTAAACCCTCTCAGATCCAAGGACGGAAAACTTTGCTGAAGGACAGTGTGGGCATTAGTTGCAGATGGCAAGAACATATTCATGAGCTCCTAAATCGAAACATCACAGTTCAGCTGGAAGCTATCAACCAGATCACTCAGCGTCCTACCATGGAACTCCTGGGTTACCCCCCAACGGAAAGGGAGGTCCAGAATGCCATAAGAAAACTGAGCAACAACAAAGCCTCTGGTCCAGATGGACTTCCTGGAGAAATCCTCAAGTAAGGCGGAACAAAACTCTATTGCCACATCCATAGCCTTCTGAGTAAAGTATGGGATAAGGAGGAAATACCGGCAGAACTCAGGGATGCCTTGGTCATCACAATCTTCAAGACTGGAGATAAAGCAAACTGTGGCAACTATAGAGGTATCTCACTCCTGTCCACAACAGGCAAACTACCAACACGTATATTGGCCGACCGGTTGCTGCCGATGTCAGAAAAACATACTACCAGGGTAGCAGTGTGGCTTTTGTCCTCCCAGAGGAACCTCTGATATGATTTTTACAGCTCGTCAACTGCAGGAGAAATGTCGAGAGCAACACATTCCACTGCACATGGCGTTCATTGACCTCACAAAGGCTTAGACTCTGTGAACAGAACTTCCCTCTAGTATGTCCTCTCTAAGATTTGATGTCCAAACAAGTACTTAAAAATCTTGAGACTTCTTCATGATGACATGACGGAAGTTGTGAATGGCAATGGTGACTTGGAAGCATCTCCATTCAAAGCTGACACTGGTATCAAGCAGGGATGCATCATTGCTCCAAGCTTATTCGCCATCGTTCACCTCACTAGCCAGAACCTACTCGAAGGAATCAAACTCATGTACAGGATGGACGGCGGGCTCTTTAACATCAGTAGGTTTAGGGCAAAAAGCAAAGTCTTCACGTCCATCATGGAGCTTCAATAAACAGATGACAATGCGCTGGTTGCTCACTCAGAAGCGGACTTCCAGAGCATCTTGGATGCCTTTGGGAGAGCCTACCGGCTCCTGGGACTTAACCTTAACATTAAAATGACTCAGATCCTGCATCAACCAGCTCCTGGAATACATCCACAGCCGTCCACAATCTCTGTGGAAGGCAACACCTTAGAAAATCTGGATCAATTTGCTTACTTTGGCAGTCTTCTCTCCACAAGATTTATCATCGACGCAGAGATTCATCACCGCATCAGATGCGCCTGTGCAGCCTTTCCAGGCTACAGAAACTAGTGTTTTAGAATCGGGACATACAAAGCAGGGTCAAACTGCTTGTCTATAAAGTAGTTGTCTTGCCCACTCTTTTCTATGGGCCCGACAGATAGACCACCTTCAGCAGACATCTGAAGGCCCTGGAACAGTATCACCAGCGTTGTCTCCGCAAGATCCGAACGTAAGCGTCCTTAAGGAGGCCAACATACGTACCATCACAACCATCGTCCGACACCAGCTGCAATGGACAGGTCATATTATGCGCATGCATGACAATCGTCTTCCAAAGCAAATGCTCTGCAGTCAACTAAAAGAGGGAAAGCGGTCGAAGGAGGACAGCAAAAGAGATATAAGGACATCATAAAGACCCACTTGAGAAAGTGTCACTTCATCCTCGCCAGTTGGGTGGATGCTGTTCTTCAGAAGAGCATGTGGGGCAAGATGGTCCACGAAAGCACGGTTAACTCAGAAAAGGACATAAACAGAGCTGTAGAAAAGACGAGGAAGCAGAGAAAGGAGAGATCAACTACAAACACAGCTCCTTCTACTACCCAGACGACCACCCACACATGCCCCTACACCCATCTGAGGACACATAACGATAAGATATATATATATATATATATATATATATATATATATATATATATATTATCGGCAATCATTCGTGACATGTATGATTGTTCTCCATCGGTGAGATTAGGTCTGGTCATAAGCTTGTTTACACACAAATTAACAGTGAGCGTCGCTTAATCGCTTTTAAATACGCATCGGGTGAAAATATATTTACAAAGTGCTCAACTCAAAGGCTTTAAGTGTCATTCACATACAGTACTGTTTCGTTGTATCACAACTCATCAATGCGGCTAGACAAACACCTTTCCCCAGCCGTATGTTGAACCTACAACCGTTGCATTGACAGTCGGCAACTCTCACAATTCGGCTACGGATCAGTGCCGTAAATATTTCTCCTAGAGTGTGTATTAAATTCACACCCTCCCGTCGCACAGTGCTCGAACCATCAGCTTGTTTACAAACAATTTAATAGTTGGCTTCGCTTAATCGCCTTTAAATACGCGTCGTGTGAAAATATACTTACAAAGTGCTCAACCCAAAGAGGGGGGCTTTAATTGTCATCCACATACAGTACTGTTTCGTTGTATCACAACTCATCAGTGCGGCTAGACAAACACCTTTCCCCAGCCGTGGATTGAACCTACAACCGTCGCATTGACAGTCGGCAGCTAATGTATATATATATATATATATATATATATATATATATATATATATATATATATATATATATAATCTTAAATGTATCAAATTAACATGTTAACATGAATGGTGATGTTTTGCGCTTACGTCATGCCAAATCAATTTGAAAAATACCGTGATCATCTCGGTTTCAATCATCTCGGTTTCAATCATCTCGGTTTCAATGTGTATTAATATGCATACCGACGTACCGAATAATAATAAACTTTAGATGATCCGGGATTCCTTGAAACGATATAGATTGTTAGAGATACGCCTCTTTTAGTTATTTACTATATTTACTCACAGGTAAAGTTTATTATATATATATATATATATATATATATATATATATATATATATATATATATATATATATATATGTGTGTGTGTGTGTGTGTGTATAGTTCATTATATATAATTATATATATATATATATTTATATATACATAATTATATATATATATATATTAGGAGGTATATTTGGTAAAATCAGGGAGAAGTGCACAATACGTTAGTAGAGCTAAATGTTTTTATTATTTCAACTTCCGGAGTTTTTACTTAGATCATTACGAGCTGTTTCAATAGAGAATACAATAGATTATCCTGCCAATCTCGTCAGACAATCTAAGCCAATTTATTTTGGCTTAGTTTGTCTGACGAGATCGTCAGGATAATGTATTGTCCTATCTATTGAAACGACTTGGAGTTAATCAAGTAAATATCCCGAGGTTAAAATAATAAAAACAATCTCTCTCTCTCTCTCTCTCTCTCTCTCTCTCTCTCTCTATATATATATATATATATATATATATATATATACATTACAATTTTATGGCATCAGTTATAATCCTAAATGTAATAAATCAACATGAATCTTAATGTCTAGCGCTTACATCATGTCAAACAATTTGAAAAAATATAATTAGTATTTACGTTCTATCTCAGTCTCAATGCCAAATAACACGCATACCTATTAACACGTATACCTGACCGGACAATAATGAACTTTAGACGATCGGCTCTACCTTGAAACTGCACAGAATTTTTAAGATACGTCTTTTTTATTTATTATATTTACTAACAGGTAAATTTTATCGTATGATCTCGTTCAGTATTAGGAGGTACACTCCCCAAGATTTTATGTTTTCTCTTTGAAGTGTCAATCTCCTGGGCAATGGCGACGACGCTGCTCAGGCTATTTTTGTGAGATCAAAGTGCAACTTTTCATGTGCATTGCTTTTACTTTCTCCCATCTTCCGCCTTTATGTCACATCTTCTCTCTGATGTGAAGGATGTAAATACCCACTTTCAAACGACGTGATCGATTTAATATGCAATCATTCAAGCTGAGCAACGAGCAACATATTGAATAGACGTCAAGAGCTTGATATATCGGCGTTGTTGCTTGTGTAGGCTCAATATTTGACATCGACATTAAAGACAACTTTATCTCAAATAGAAAGCACTAACTTTAGACCACTTTTACACGACAGCTTTCAAAAGCATACATATGCAAAAACAATTTATGAATCTATGATGCATATCAATTGATAAGACGATTAATCAGAATCGGAAAAAAATCAGAACTTTTTAAGGTATTGGAATCGGTATGATGTTTGGAACAAATTATACTTATATTTTTATGCCCAAAACAATTTTAAAAAAAATTTTTCTTCTTTGTCTTTATTTAATATGTAATTTTCTATTGCTGATACAAATACTAAAATAATAAATGTTATATTAAACTATCAGTAAAAAAAAAATATTAGTCCTCGCGCGAAGGCGCAGAACACAAAAGGTTTTAAATAATAATAATAATAATAATAATAATAATAATAATAATAATAATAATAATAATAATAATAATAACAAAGTCTTTCGCTAGCGAGGACTACTATTGAGCGTAACCAGTTATACACCCCTTTTGAAAGTTTCATCTCTTATTTTCTCGTTATCTACTGAATATTTTTAATGAGACCTATATGAAATATGTTCCTTATCAAATTGTAAAGATTTTCTATTCTGAAAGAAGTTTTAAAAAATTTAATTTAAAAACGTTATTTTAAAGTTTTTGCTAAAAATATTCAGATTTTCTTATTATTCAGACATGTATGACAAAGAGGGAGTTGCAAAAAAGAGTTGTGGTGTGAGGAGAATTACGAACTGAGACAGAGAGAATATTCAGACCTGTAATAATACAAAGAGGGGGTTTCCAAAATGAGTTGTGGTTTGAGGAGAAATACAATCTGAAATGGAGAGTTTTTATAAATACATACAAAAGCACATACATCTTTTTTTTTAAATCCAAATTAATAAATTAAATAAAATATAATCTTAAAAAGATACGATACAAGTTAGAAAAGCATTTCATCCAAGGCATGAAAATTGTTAAACAAAATGTTTTTACTATCGGCTTTAAAAATAAAGGTACAAGATTCAATTTGAAATTTATTTATCTTCAAAGTGCACTTTTATACATTTTACAAAGTAAGGTATTAAATTTTTATACCTTACTTTGTAAAATTTATAAAAGTACACTTTGAAGCTAAATAAGTTTCAAATTGAATCTTGTAACTTTATTTTTAAAGCCGATAGTAAAAACATTTTGTTTAACAATTTTCATGCCTTGGATGAAATGCTTTTCTAATACATCTCTCCGCAAGTTTAGTTTTTACATTTGCGGAAATACATGCACATATTATATAGAATTTTTCGGTAATCCGAAAAGAAAAATACAACAAAACCAGACACTTCATGGCTTGAAATTTATAGTTTCAAAAAGAAACGGGGTCATTTATATTATCGGAATCAGAAATTTAAAACAGAATCGATAACTTTATCGGAATTCGAAAAACATATTGGAATCATTCCATCACTAATATAAATACATTTATTTGATTTTTGGTTCAATTGTAGTAGAGAGCCGGTTAAACTATCTCTCTCATTTCGCTTCTTTTGGAAAAATTGTTGCTTATGTATGCTGGTCTTGAATTGTAGTAATTATATAGAAATAAGATTATTATTCACTTTTTAACATCTGTGAATGATCTGAGATTTTATTGTGATTTTCAACCGGCTCTGATGAGACTATTGCAGAAGAATATTAATGATACTTTAATAAACTGAACTAAAATGTAATAAGTCAATCTTGGTGATACGATTAAGTAATAGCATAATTTTACCAAGAATTCTTCACATTTTGGTTTCGGTTTCGATTATAGCTGAACGAACTCAAGTTATATATGTATATATATATATATATATATATATATATATATATATATATATATATTTATAAGTTTTGATTCGATTTCGATTCCAGCTGATGCGCCAAAGTAATATGGATATACAGTAGCGTCCAAAACTAAGGGACATAATTTTAAAACCTAATATTTGTTAGAAATAACAACGGTGAAAAGCTGAAATTTTGACAACTGGTAGTCGTCAACATCCATAATAACATAATAAAATGTGAATCATTTGCAAAGGATATAAAAAGAATTATAACAATTATTTATTTTCAAAATAGGGACTTCCAAAAGTAAGGGACACAATTGAGAAATGAATGTGTAGATGTCGTCTAATGTTACTTTATCCTCGCCCTTGACTTGCCAGAGAAAAGTCGATGGTGGTGCAACATTATTTTACTGTTTTGAAATACTGTATCTAAAATGTTAACAAAAGGCCCATTCAGTTTTGTCAGACTATGGATAAATGAAGAGTGCATGCGCGTGAAATGTTTGTGGCAAGAGTTGCACAATCTCCAACCACACCTCTTTTGAATCGGCACTATTTTAATTCTAGTCGTCCGTATATAAGTTAAGGACGAAAAAATGCTGAAATAAGCGGAGTGCACATATAGCGCCTAGTATTCTCAAATTGTCACCGATCATGGTACTGGCCAGTCTTATCCTTGCTTAACTTCGGTGATCCGTCGAGAACCGGTGTGTCAACGTGATTAAATACACTATTTAAATAACATGAATTTATAGTTCTTCACACAACACTATTCACAGAAAATAAGCGCATTTGGGTTTAAATGATCCTTGAAAAATTTAAAGGATTCGCTGTGCCTACACTTTCCGACTTTTTTCTTCGAATTGTGTTGATACTCACGCTTAGGGTTAGTACTGAGGTTAATGAAGAAGATACGATTTTTTTTTACTAAAAAAATGTGTCATCCCTTGCACTATTATTCGCAGCGACATTTAGCATGCTTATAATGGCATTATAAAATAATATATTTCAGAGAGAATGCCTTTTAATTATCTCTGGAATATGAGGATTTACGAGAAGTTTAACAATGTCATTATAAACGTGTAACATGCCGCTGCGAATATATTTCATTAACTCTATTTTCTCTGTTCTATTTGACTATGAAGTATTTTATTCCTGCTTAAGAAAGATCAAGTCTTGTCAAAAACTAAACTCCGCTTGATTACTAGTTGCCTGAAGCCTACCACCCTAAAAAACCTGCACCTTTTCACTTACCTTGCTTTGTCGGATGTGAGATGGGGAGTTGTCAACTCAGTAAAGATCATAAAAACTATGAGTGATGAACGCCATTCCCTCTATGGATGAGAACTAACGATTCAACGACTAAAGTCAAGAAGAAGCTTCCTTAGTTATGTAGAACCCATAACATCTCTCAGGAGTAGATCAAATTACAGATGTGAACCAGTCAGCTAGAGAATGCACTTCTCCTATTGACATGGACATCTTCCCGTCTAAGAATTTCCCTCCCGGTTTAGAAGCACCCTGGCTGTAGCGAAACCATGTGAAAACGTGGAATGGGGCGATCAAAAATTACTATGCCCAGATGGAGCTAGAGAATTTTCCACGTATTTCGTGTAGGCCAAGGAGCATTTCCTCTTGTAGTCTGTAGTTTAAATTCTCGATCTTCTGTTACATCTTTCCGTGGTTAGAAAGAAGTACATATAAAATAGCAATGAAATAATTGCTTTACCAAAAACTATATAAGGTATTAAACTTTTTCCAGTATTAAACTCAAATCATAACTACGAAAATTAATCAAAGTAGCGTTTAATTCCTAAATGATTTCACATATGCACGTTAAAAAGAAAAAAAAAACAGTACAAAAACTAATTAAACGTTAGCGGCTTTCTATAGAACAAAGCAAAATAAGACGTCATACATACATCGTCTTACATAGACAACGAAACATCTGCAAAACGATTCTTATCAATAATATTAATTGAACTAAAAAAAAATCTGTATTCTGACTGCTGTTCTCATCATAAGTGTTATTTTTGCAAAATGTCGATAAATGTAACCTCCAACGTTCTTCAAGTTGAACTCAGAAATCTTTGTCAAACTCAGAAATTTTCACGGAAGTTCGAATGGAAATCTTCCTCCAATCTACGAAAGCCATAAATTAGTAGAAGTTCTTGTATTTTAAAGTCTGAACATTAGAAAATTATAACTTTTAAACTGATTTTTACCAAGTACTTTATGCACTACGCCACGAGTCGGTGCAGACAATCCTAGTATAAATTTTAGGAGCTATTTTGGTTTTTAGATGTACAATCTTACTAATAAAAATTACATATCATTATTACATAATACACACACACACACACACACACACACACACACACACACACACACACATATATATATATATATATATATATATATATATATATATATATATATATGAAGATTCCCGAAAGGATGAAACACTAGTGTCTGTAGGTATTTAATTATTATAGTAGAAAATAATTATGACAGCCCCTTTAAGAAATTCGTTTTTTATCGTTGAGCACTTTCAGTTGAATTAAAAGTCGGTCAATTTAGCTCTTATGCGTAGATCATCGTATAACGATTAGATCACTGTCTGACTGACGTAAATGAACACTTAAAATTAAGATGTTTAAAATTCAACGTTATTTCAAGCGGTTAATGGTAGCCGAATGGATTAGGTCACCGCTAATCGAGCCAGAGATGTCTCGTGATACGGGGTTCGAATCGTTCGAAAGGTAGTAATCGTGACACCCTGCACTGAAGATTCCCGAAAGAATGAAGCACTAGTGTCTGTAGGTATTTAATTATTATAGTAGAATATATATATATATGTATATTTTCTACTATAATAATTAAATATATATATTATTATTATTATAAAAAAAGTTAAGTCTTATACTCCAGGCTCTAAGTCATGTCGCCTCTGCACAACCGAAGATATAACTATAATTACTTCCCCTCTAAGTAACAATATAATAAATTCTAAAAATGAACTGATTTCTTTCTGTAAACATAAGTCCAAATTTAATTATGGCAATTTTGAAATTACATAGTTATTACTTTTATCCTTTGTATAGATATAAATTATTTTTTCTTTAACTTTATCGTTTTGTCGACATAATTCTTAATACTTTATAATTTAATAATCCTTTATTTTAATTCTTTATCTCTTCTTTGCATGGCCGGTTTTTATCTGCATTTTCTGTTTTATTCTTTAAACTTTCCTATCTATCTAATATATCAATATACCCACACTTTCATATCTTGTATGTATATTTACTTAAATTTTACTATATGAATTTACTTATTTTTTTATTTATTTTTTTTATTTATTTATTCATTTTATTTATTTATTTATATATTTTTTCCTTAAATTGCAGATACCGGCCATCTTCTCCCCTTAAATAATTTTTATTTTTTAATTTTATTCTTATTTTAATTTAATTTATATTATATATTATATTTTATATTTTATTTTTTATTATATTTCATTTTTTATTTATTTATTTATTTTCTATTTATTTATTTATTATATATTTATTTATTTATTTTTATTTTCCTTTTAATGTCGTTTAACAATTCTTGCTGACACATTTTTTTTTATAAGTGACCTGCACATTTCAGTTGACCTATATTATTATGCCCTATATATATTTTCGCACCTTTAACAATTCCTGTCTGGGTCAGTTTGACTTTTATTTCCCTTTATTTTATATTTAACTTTATCATTTTTTTTTTCCTTTCTCTTCCAAGATTTTTTTTATTTATAGTTATGTCTTGGAAGTAGAGTGAAAAGCACAACTTATTTTTCTTTTATTAATATTATTTTTTCCTTGTACACACATTTTTTGTGAATTATTCCATGGATTTCAGCGTTTGGATTATTATGGACCATCTTCTTCCAATTACGGGATTTTTTTTGGATTTTACTTGTACAAATGGAAATTCTTTTAACTTTCTTGAAGTTTTACATTTAGATTTTACCGTCACTGGATTTTTTTTCTTCCACCAGACTATCCATTAATGTGCAATCACCTTTTTCTTTACCATAACCTTCTCCTTGATACAATCTCTCACAACAACAGAAGAGTTTTTCTAGAGGATTGTATCAAGGAGAAGGTTATACTAACATGCATACCCAAACACTTTAAATTTTCGGACCACATTTTCCCGAAGCACATTGAAAATTACCTATCATCATCTACAACCTTTTTAAAAAACCAAAGCTCTCACCTCTTTCGAGAAGCTAGAATATTAATTACCAATCTTCAACAGAAACACAAAATCCTACCCAGCTCAATCAAAAATATGAACAAATCTATCAAAAAAATATAACATTCACCACTCCCTTAAACTGAAAAATAAACTTCTCAACTAATCAAGAATAGCAAATGGAAGACCCTCGGACGGCCAGACCTAATTCAAAACCTCACCTCAAAACCTTTCTCAGATATCGAAACTGAATCCCTCAGTTTTGGCTTAAAATTCGCCACCGGCACACATCCAAACACCACTACTAATATAACTCTAAAAAACTACAGGCATGACGATTCCGATTTTACTGAAGGTTTCATACAAGGAATCACTTCAATAACGACTACCCAACCTCAGGAATCAACATTAACGAAAAGATACACAGATACTTTAAAACATCTAGCAAAAAATAAAGAAATTATAATCTCACAGGCAGACAAAGGCGGCGGCATAGTGATTATGGACAGAAATACATACGTAGAAAAAATGCACACACTACTATCCGACACAGATACATATGCTCCCACAAACTTAAATTCCATACAAAAAGATATTGAAACCTTCAACAAATCCCTAAAAAAACTTATAAGAAATGATAAAAAATGGGCATCTTATATCGAATATCACCCAATTATCCCCACATTATATGGCCTCCCCAAAACTCATAAACAAAATATCCCCATGCGACCCATAATTTCGAACATCGGAAGTGTCACACAGAAGGTAGCACGAGCCATCTCCCAAATTTTAACTCCACTAATGGGCACCATTAGTACTGCTCATTGTAAAAATTCTGGAGACCTACTAAATAGAATAAAAAACATCAATATACAAAATAAAACAATGCACAGTTTGGACATAGTCTCTCTATACACCAATGTCCCAATTAAAAAATGTCTTACGTTACTTCTAAAACATCTAAACAAAATTAAAATTAGTCTACCTTTCTCCCCGAAAACATTAATAGAAATAATTAAACTTATCACAAACATTACCCACTTCCAATTTAATAACTATTTTTATAAACAAAAATTCGGACTCCCCATGGGAAACCCCCTCAGTGGGGTACTCGCTTGCTTATTCTTAGAATTCTTAGAAACTAGCTCTTTTAAATTTAGAATACCTGCTAACACAACTTATTTTCGATACATTGACGATATCCTCATTTTTCTCCCCGCAAATACACACATAGAAGAATTAAAAAATAAATTCAACTCAGTCGAACCCTCCATAAAATTCACATATGAATCCGAACGTAACAACTCCCTACCCTTTCTTGATGTACTTATCATAAGATCTGAAAACGATCTTATGTTTAAAGTACATCGAAAATGTACACACAAAAATGATTATATACACTATTATTCGCACCACAGTGATAAAATAAAAACGGACATGATCATCGGTTTTTTCTTACGTGCCATTAGAATCTGCAGCCCTCAATATCTCGAAAATGAAATCACACATATCACCGAATCACTAAAACTTTTATATTTTTTTATATGAGTGTCACCACTTATCAAGGCCCAGAGGCCACTCGAGGATAAGGGTTAATAGGTATACATTAGTCATTGTGATTTTAGCATAGTAAACAGTGGGAATTTTGTAACTTGGATTACTTAAGGGGACGATTCAATTAGAACTTGTTCACATTGGACTTTTTCTTTTTTTTTTTACATAGGTATCAACACATTATCAAGGCCAAGAGGCCACTCAAAGATAAGGGTTAAAGAGTTTACAGTAGAGATTGGACAATATAATAATCATTAGTAATGAAAATTTGTAAAATTTGATAACTTATATGGAACGGCTCATCAAGAACTTATTTACGTTAGACTTGAACAC
Organism: Euprymna scolopes; assembly: GCF_053919585.1. Classification (NCBI taxonomy): domain Eukaryota; kingdom Metazoa; phylum Mollusca; class Cephalopoda; order Sepiida; family Sepiolidae; genus Euprymna; species Euprymna scolopes. The sequence goes on from NC_136492.1 coordinate 80,552,075, forward strand.
AACCATATTGTAGTCAGCCGGAAAGCAGGAAAACGGAAGACAATTCCACAGGCGTGCAGTTCTAATAAAAAAGCTTTGTTCATGGAATCTACGTTTAGGTTTAGGCACAGATAAAGAGTGGGGGGAATTATTGATAGTGTTTACAGCTAGACGAGTGTTTCTTGTGAAAGTTTTGCGAGGGGGGACCATAGATTGAAGCTCAGTCGAACACTTTCCATGAAAATAACGATACATCAGAGACAAACTCGCAACATCTCTTTTGTGAGATAGAGGTTGCAAGGAAGAGAAAAGGACATCTCCTACGAGGCTACGAAGTCTATTTTGAACTCTATCAAGGTAGGACAAGTCCTTTCTAGCAGCTCCTGCCCAGATGTGGCAACAGTATCCCATCCTTGGACGTACCTGACTCTTATATAGATAGAGAATTGCATCAGCAGTGAGATATCTACTGGATCGATAGAAAGATCCCACCATTTTTCCAGCGGCCTTGGCAACAGATTTGATATGTGTTCCATTTAAGATCAGGAGTAATGGTAAAGCCCAGAAGCTTGTCAAAACTTGAGGCCTCCTGAAGACGAGAGCCATTCATTTCAATTGATGCCAGATGGGGATCAGAATGTTGATGATGTAAAGAGAGAAGCTTGGTTTTAGATGCATTAAAAGTAACCAGCCACTCCTTTCCCCATTGTACTACATGCTCAAGATCAGAGGAGAGAGAATTGGAGAGAACTTGGTCGTTTACTGTCTTAGATGTGCTACCATAAATGGTAGTGTCGTCAGCATAAATGTCTACAAATGATGTAAGGATGTGATTTGGAAGATCATTAATGTAGATCAAGAAAAGAGTTGGGCCCAGGATGGACCCCTGAGGGACACCAGCATTAATACTGTGGGCTTCTGATTTTTGCCCCTCAACTACTACTCTTATGAACCTATCAGAAAGAAATGATTTAATAATTGAGAAGACATTTCCAGCTATACCATAGCTAGAGATCTTATGAAGTAAACCTTTATGCCATACCCTATCAAAGGCCTTAGATATGTCAAGAGCAATTGCCCTAGAAAGGTTGCCTCCGTCGAGAGATTTGATAATCCTATGAGATATAACTGTAAGCACATCTGCTGTAGATCTAGCAGAACGGAAACCATATTGAGTGTCACTAAGAAGGTTATTTTTGTTGAGATGGTTGATTACTTCTGTATTTAACACAGATTCCAGCAACTTACTCATGACGCACAGGAGACTTATTGGCCTGTACTGAGAGGGGGATGAGCGATTACCTGAATTCTTAAATACAGGGCATACTGATGAGATTTTTCAAGGAGATGGGAAACTATTCTCCTTAAGACAACGTTTAAACAGTTTTGTAAGTATGGGCGCTAGTTCAGGTTGAAGTTTTTTGAGTACTATAATTGGAATACCGTCCGGGCCAGTTGCTTTACTGGAATCAAGGTTTTTGATTAGCTTGGCAACATCACGTACAGATATACGTATATCACATAGTGTGTTTTCAGATACAGGAGGAAATATTTGGGGTTGGCGGCCTTGATCGCAAAAGGTAGAATTGGCTGCAAAGTTCTTGACAAAGAGTTTGGCTTTGTCTGATGCTGACGAGATTACCTCAGGTCCATTGATGATAGTTGGGATGGAGCACACGCTTCTGTTCAGAATTCCGTTTGCTATTTGCCAAAACTGGTGGGAACCAAGCCGCTGCTCAGCTACTTTGGACTTAACAGATTGAACATACAACCATCTTGCGCTCTTTATTACTTCCTTACAATGGTTGCTGGCAGTCCTGAAAGCGGCTTTAGTTTCCATACATCTATTACGTTGGAAACAGTGGAAAAAGTGATTTCTGTGCGCAATGGCAGCAGCACATTCTGGAGAGAACCATGGCTGGCTGTTAGGTTTTTGCTGAAACTTTTTCGAGGGTATGAACCGGTCAATACCTACAATTAACCATTCCGTCAGGTCTGATACTATAGACGACACATCCTTTTTAAATATAGAATGTAGAGGTAGATCAGTTATAAATGTACGGAAGCTATCCCAGTCAGCCTTAGTGTATCGATATACTGTACGATGGAGAGGTACGTCTGGGGACTTATTACATTTCATTTTTATCTTAATTGATACAACAGAGTGGTCGGAAGATCCAAGAGGCGACAGAACAGAAACTGAACATAGTTCAGGGCAAGTTGTGAGAAAAAGGTCTAGAAGGCTCGCATACTGGCCGTCATTGTCGGGCACACGGGTGGGTTCCTGAACAATCTGAGTGAGGTCATAGGCAATGGAGAAATTATGACAGAACCTCCCCTCATCATCGGTCTTGTTTGAGTGGGTCAACCATTCGATGTTGTGAACATTGAAGTCTCCACATACGTGAATGTTAGCTGAAGGATAAGCAGATAGGACTTGGTCAATTTTCTCAGATATGCTTTTAAAGATAGTAACTCCGCTGTTGTGGGGGCGATAGAGAGTAAATAAAAATGCCGTAGTGTCAGCTAAAGCAACCCGGAAGCTCATATAGGGTAAGTTAGGATCTTCCCTGGAGATGTCCCTCCCACATGGAAAGCTATCTTTAATATAGGCACATATTCCATGGCCATGGCGATCTTGGGGGTCAGATTTAGAAGTTAAGTTAGAGTATCCTTTAATTGCGAACTCTTCTGGGAAATAGCCTTCCAATGCCAGTTTCACTTAATAATAAAAGGTCTGGTTTAGTCTCCTGTAATTGGGTTTCAACCTCTGGAAGGTTAGAACGTAGACCCCTGATGTTGAACTTTTACAATACCCAACTCACCTTATCTCTAAAACAAAGAAAAAAGCCATCAAAATATACTAAAACATAGACAAAGAAAAGCAGAACACACCAGATACACCACTACTAAATAGACATCTTCTTATACCTACCCACACTAACAACGACACAATTTGCAATACTCTTAATAATCTAGGCATACAAACAGTACAAACCACTTCCTTAACTATAAAGCGAACTTTAAAAACTAGCAAGCATTCCGCTGAAACCTCCACATCCAAAGCCGGTATTTACTCCATCCCATGTAATGACTGCAAAAAATCATACATAGGTGAGACACAGCGAAATTTGGAAATCAGACTAAGCGAACATAAAAGGGACATAAGAAATACCAACCCCTTAAATGCACTCTTTTCCCACTGTGTCGAACATGGCCACTCTTTCGGCTTTGGACGTGCAAAAATCTTAAAATCCATCCCAGATAGAGCAAAACGGAGACTTATTGAATCTGCTTTAATTTCAAACATTAACACCATCAAACAAAGAAAAGGATTTTATAATGTAGCCCCAATCATAGGTAATATAATAATAAATGAACAAAACATTAATTTAGATCCTGGTTGATGATGATAAAAAAAAATGCATATATGTATATAACCCGACCCCCCTCCACACACTTGATATAAATTCTCTTTTCATCATGAAATTTTTTTTCTCTCCAGAACAGAAAGAGAACTAAACTTCTCCTCTTTCGCATGTGATATGACCGTCTTTCCTATACATCCTCGCCTAGAAATCCTGATGATGTCTCCTGAAATGGGGACGAAACGTTGATTTTATTTTTGTTTTTACTCTTTTAGGTTTTTCCTTTTTATTCATATATATATATATATATATATATATATATATATATATATATATATATATATATATATAAAGAAGGCTTCCTTCAGTCTTGACAGCCTATGGATACCCACGGTAAGGGTGCTTGTGCGTCAATTGTTTGTGGCAAGAGTTGCGCAATCTTCAAACACACCTCTCCTGAGTCAACATTGTTGAATACCAGTGGCAAACGGAGGTTTAGGACGACTGGAAACAATGCCGAGATAAGCGGAAAGCACATACAGCGCCTAGAATTCCCAAATCGTCACCCATCTGGTATTAGCCAGGCACAATGTTGCTTAACTTCGGTGATCTGACGGGAACCGGTGTGTCAACGTGATTATGCCGTGTGTGTGTGTGTGTGTGTGTGTGTGTGTGTGTGTGTGTGTATATATATATATATATATATATATATATATATATATATATATATATATATATATATATATATATATATATATATATTAAAATACTTTCTCTTAGTAGTATTTTGTACGTTTCATAGGCCTCCTTTAATCAGGAATAGTTTTACTTTTAATCTTTTTATCGATTATTTTGTTCGATCTAATTTACATTGCATTAAAAGCACAAACAGATCAAAACACCTGAGCACATTAATTATCTGTTCCTGGTCAATTGATGATAAAACCTCTAATGAATAATTAGAGGGTAGTCATAAGCAATAAGTGCAAACCTTTTAGATCACAAGTGCAACACCTCTTATCGGTCGAAAATACGTATGCGAAGAATATCAATTCAATTTCCTATATGAATTTAACATTTCACACATGGTTCAGTGCGGGTTTTTACTAACACCCGCAAGTAAAAAAAAAAAAAAAAAAAAAACAACAAAAAAAAACATGTCTTGTCACTACACGTAAAATGACTATTTGTTAAAATATTTTCTAAAATCTGTTTAAATGTATCAACAAAAAGTAAATTCTCATTTTTATTTCCTGTAAACGAGTATAGTTTAAAATTACTTAATATTTTTTAAGAAAGTTGAAATTATGGGCCTAACGTTAAGCATATTATACCATCTTCCTCCGAAGGATGAAGTTCTATGAGAGTATTAAATTCACAAGCGGTCTTCAGTCGCATGTATATCTTTGTTTAGGGAGAAGACTATATTAGGTTTTTATGTCTCTCGCAGGGAGGTGTGAATGTCCTTTTATACAGCGTCTGCAATTCCCAAATTGGTCACCTATTTGATACTGAACAGGCCTGATGTTGCTTAACTTCGGTGATTTAACGAGAACCAATGTGTCAATGTGATTATGCATTTAAAAATTTTCCCTCGACATCACAGCAAATAAATTCTAGACTATTGTTAAAATGGTTTTTTCCTAGTTAATCGAGGTATGTTTGTAGTCCAGTTCAAGGAGTAGTTTTGCGTTTGTAAGGTGGCTAGTTTTTTGATAATCGCCTAAGATGCCCGTACAGGGGAATGCCGACGGTGTTGGATAGGCATGTTTGTAGACCAGAGTGTTTATCTTTTAGGGCGTTGGCTTATCAAATCTCACTTTCCAACCTTTGTGTCATATCATTCCCCGATGTCCGATCCTCGCTGAATCATACTAAAAATTAAAAAAATCGTACTTACTGATTCCTTATATTATAAGGTGAGGATTATTGATAGGGTGATTCAAATATTTTACTTGATTCCGATACAATTACTGATTTCGATTTTAAAGTTATCTAAAACTAGGAAAATGGTATTCTTTTAATGGTGGTGGATTTAACGGGTAACTTTCATCTACGTTTAAATGTGAATATAATTCACATTAATTTGGAAAAATGGTTTTCCCCTTTATGCATAATATCCGAAATTTGAGTAAAATCATCGCGATAAATATATTTTTCTACTAGTGCCAGCAACAATAACTCAAGTTTTAAATAAAAAAATAATAATTAAAATATTCTTTTTCAGAAACGGAAATTAGGCTAAAAATTTCTTAATGCGAGTAATGATAAAAGAGAAGTAGAATAACTTTAGAAAATAAATGGCGTCATCAGTTACGTTTCGATATTGTAATCAAAAAAGGAACCTTTGAGTCGTCATTGGCTATTCTCGGCTACTTTACATTTTTAAAATACGAATATATTATAGATCTCTTTATTGATTTTTATTCGTTTGATTTTAGGATAAAAAAGTTACACACAATTTATGCTTTTTTAAAATATTTTTTGATGAGTGTTAATAATTTTTTATTTGTATTATTAGGACTACTAATCAAATCTGCTGGAAAGTTGCCCAACTTCTATGACATAACGAGAATCGATGTTTCATTGTGGTGTAGCCGTAATGCAAGCATAATCTAAGACTTTCGCAATGGCGAAAAATAAGACCATCTTCCTTCAGCGAAACTCAGACCTAAGTAGAAATATTGCCATGCATATGAATTACGCTTGAGAAACATATGGCTTTCTAAATTTGATAAAGACGACCGAATGTATTCCATTCTAAACTGAATTGCTTGGCTATTGTGTCCCTGTAATCGATAAAAAATGTAATATTTAAATGCGTACAGGAACTTGGCGTATATTTATTGCTACTTACATAGACTATTGTTAAAGTATCGATTTAGATAATTCTTTGCTGCTCAACTCATGTGAATCTGCGCGTCAGTAATTCCAACCAATTTATTCATGTCGTATTTCTAGTTTTCAATTCATCTGAAAGATAACTCAATGGAATTATTATGTTTATGTTGTATTTAACGAATGGCGGGTTAGTTTTCTCACAAGGATAAATCCGGGAAGCATCCTTTATTCCGTATTCTGATTTGTGCTCATTATGGGACACAAGGCTTTAGTTATTCATTGCAAATGCGGGAATGATACTTTCCAAAGAAGAAAAAATATCTCTAAAATATATGTGAAAAAATACTAAGGTTGATTTTAGAAACCAACACAAAGTACTATGTAACTAAACATGTTTTGAGCGGTTACATCAACCACTACTCTCTCTCTCTATTGGATAGGGCCCAACAAAACGTTTCTCAGTCTAATAGATCTCGCACTGTCATCTAACCGGAAACTCCGGTCCAATCGCCACAGTGTAGTATCCCTGTTTTTGTTTTAGAAGTACTTTAAGTGAATATGCTCCGACAAATTCGTAGCACTACTGCATTTTTGATAAAACATTCCCGAATATCCAAACAAGTAGCAAATTCCCATACCTTCATTGTAGAAGTCTCCTGATATGGAAGAGTCTTTTATTTGAATAGCTTCTCCACTTCAAACTAATAGACTTTGAAATTCATTTTTGCTTCCACTACTGTATAATGAGGCAGTAGTTTATATGCAATGTAAATATATATCTTGTTGCTCATAGCCCTTCTTAAAGTTTCATTTAAGCATTTTTCTAATTCACAGTAACCCTTTACATCTCAGTGGATACGTGCCTTATTTGTAATGGCTTTAAATAAGTTATGTTTACAATGATATAAAGACTTTCACACCAAGCTAGTATTCTTTCAGAACCAACGTTCTGATCCTTATTTATCCACAGTTGAATCGAAACTCTCTCTCCTGGAGGAAGCATCTCCTTTCGATAAATGTGATTAAATGCCTTAAAAGTTGGTACAAACCTGTTCTCTCAACAGATTGTAGCGTCCAGTGCAAAAAACAGAAAAGAAAAATGGCTGCTGCTTTTCTTTCTATGCTGACGATCTTGACACCTCATATGCAAATGAGATGCATCCGGTTTAATGAAAAAAGCCTGATTTTTTCAGAGACTAACTTGATTTGTGTTTGGATGTTAGAACAAGTTTTGTCAGCAGTGTGTTGAGTTTTGGAGTTGCGATTTATTACACCAGCGTGTCGAGTTTCAGACTTGCGAGTTTTGACAGCAAAGTGTCGAGTTTTAGAGTAGAGCGTTTTGACAGTAGTGTGTCGATGTTACTTCCGGAAATTGTTAGTTGAAAGTGCAGCATAGTTAACAATCCACCAAGGAAATGGGAGAATATTTAACACTTAATTATGGAACCATAAATAACTTCAAGAATTATTTTCAGTTCATATCTGAAATGGCGTACATCAAATCAATTGCTTAGATCGTTATAAAAATGGTTAGATCCATCTATCATTTTAGTAATAGAGCTGATATTTATTCAATGTAGCAGACTTCAGCCCCAGTTACCGCCTCCAGCCTCAACCATCGCCTTGGTAGGGTCCGAGACTGGCAGCATGCCTTTTCTATAAGCGCCGGCGGGAGCTCGGCGAATACTCGGCAGATGGCGCTCATCAAACTAACTTTAGTGTTGTAGGAGGTCATGTTGATGATATTCTCGACGTATGACTAAACGAAGTATCCAGTGGGTTAAAATCAGGGGAAGGAGGTGGGCCATTGAGAGAAGCGTACAAAGTCGTAGCACTCCTTCTGAAGCTAAGCTTGAGTCTCTTTGGACTTGTGGGCCGGCTTTGAGTCCTTCTGCCAAACCCAGGATGTGCCAGCGGCCACTTGATTTTACCAGGAGATCGCCACACTCTTCAGTAAATCCAGGTACACTTTAGTGTTTACTTTCAAGTTAACTTCGAAGATGTGAGGTAGCATGATGTGTCTCTTACTTGAAACCACACAAAAGACCATAACTGTGGCTGGAAACTTTATTTTCATTACCTTGTGCACGTCTTGTTATTCGTAACATGGCAATTCAGCGATTTATTTTGAGCGTACAGGCAATAGTTCTGTTGTCATAACTTGGATCAATAGAGAGCATGAGTTGTACTGCGGTGCATCTCCAATCTCGCTAGTTTAACATTGTGTCACTTTAAGACATGATAGAAGACTTATATCATTCTTGGGATTTGTACACAACTGGCTAGCTAGTAGGTACTCTGAAACAAAAAGAAAACCCGTTTTAATCAAACGGAAATGGAATAATGTCGTTTTTTTTCTAGAGCGACAATTTTATCGTTCCATCCTGTGAATAAAGATAACTTTGGAATTTGGTAAACAATGGTTTGGTTGAATTCGAATATCTTATTACAATAGTGTGTGAATATCGATTGATTTGACAAACGAACATTTATGTTTACTTAAGAAATTCGTGAAAAATAGACAAATTTGCTGAAAAATCAACTATATGTAAATATATATATATAGAGAGAAATAACTTGGATCTATTGAACTTACGGAGGGTGGGCCGAAAGTGACATAAAGTAAATCGTAAGCTAAACGTTTTACTTTCGATTCTCGGTGGTGGTGCATGGGTCTTCTTTTTTTAACGTTTTAAATCATTGCTATATATTAGATTCCATATAACATAATAATAATTACGAAATCTTAACCAATCAAAATATCATATTTAAGCGCAATTTACGACCGGGCAATGCCGGGCTGTCTGATATATATATATATATATATATATATATATATATATATATATGTATATATATATGTGTGTGTGTATATATATATATATATATACATATATATATATATATATAAAATAAGAATTACAATTGTTTACCAAGATAATCCAAGATGGCAAATCTAAGGTATATTATAAATATTAAAGAGTTAATATTCATAAAGGAATCTAAACCAGATGTAAAAGCTCAATAAAATCAAATAGGCCACTTAATAGAACTTATAATAACAAGTAGTTAATGAATCATGCTAAAAACACTTTTAAAAAGAGTTAAAAACATATTTATTTTTAAAAAGGAAGCACAAAATAAGTGGATAGCCATTAATCCGTCGAGTTTCAGAGAAGTACTTTTCTTCTCGTCAGAGGGTAGGGATTAGTAAACTGCGGGATCGGATTTTGCTTGCAAAAGTATTTAATAAAACTACAAGTAAATCATAGATCTTACTTCGTAAAAAATAGTGAAGCAGAGGGAATAGAGGAAGAAAAAAAGTGATTTCACGTGAATGGATGGTCTGGTAGAGGGTCAAATATCCAATAACGGTAAAATCCCCAAAAAGTTGATTAAATTCCATTTCCACAACTAAAATCGCGTAAATGGAAAATGGTTCAAAGTAATCCAAAAGACAGAATTCCATGGAAAATCAAGGTATACAAACTACATATTAATATATACATATATAAATTTATTAATTTATCCAATAAGGGTATACATTTTTTAGGGGTGGTTAGTAAGTGAGGACTGTTTATGCCATGGCGTTTCGAAGCCTAATACTTCTCATCAGAAAAGAGAGAAGATGCGAGGTTACATCATAGGGATGAAAAGTCTAGTAATAGTTTAATTAGGAGCGAAATAGGAGGTTGTTAAGGTTGTTTGGGAGACTAAAGGTGGGTTCTATGATATAGAAAGAATGTAGTTTGCATTATGTAATGGATGTATGTATATAGTATATTTGCCATAATAAGGTCTAATGTATTTGGATAGTGTGTGTGTTTAGATTCTCAACGGGATATTGGGTAGGTTGGTTGTAAAAAAATTGCTCAATTAAACTTATGTGCATATGTGTTGTAGGTGTGGAGGGGGTTTACATTAAACAGTGGTGTTTTATGCTATATTTGCATATTTTTAGAGCGGGTGTCTTAGATAAGAACAGTGCTTAAACGAAATGCACGCCATTATGAATGGTAGTGAGTGGATTAAAGGGGGTTGAATTATAGGAGGTGTAAGGTTTTAGTGTACATAAAATTTTTAAATTTTAGTGTGCTTAAAAATTTAGTTTAAACAGTGTAAGCTAAATGATAAACACAAGGTGAAGTAGTGAAGTAACAGTGGCAAAGGGGTAGGTGCGTGTAGATACATAGCATTTATAGAGCAATAATATATAGTATTATATAATAATAATAATAATAATAATAATAATAATAATAATAATAATAATAATAATAGTTTTAGGGATACGTTCTGATTAAATATATGAGAGTAAAAATATATGAAAAAAAAGAGGATAACAGAAAATAAACTATGGGGAAAAGGTCGATGCAGAACTATAGGCGTGTAAAAATAAATGAAAGGAATGAGAATGTATAAAAAAGATATAAAATAAAATGAAGACATCTATGGAGGAAATTTCTTTAAGGCAAAGGGTAAGAGTGTAATGTTAAGCCTTTAAAATGAATTTTTGTATTGAATGCAAAACAAATAGCGCAATACTTTTAGACAGACCAAAAGAACTGAGCACAAGTCCTTTTGTAGGGAGATGAATTCTTCGTCCAATTTAAATATTGGTTCAGAAAAACGTGTTATTTTTTGTTATGCAGTGTTTTGATAATTGACTTTGGAGGATAATATAGTGAATAACACATTACTTCTCTCTTTATGAGTACAAGAGAATTTTGAACCATTTTCGAATTGCAGGGTGTCGTTTCTTCCTTTCGTATTTATTCGGTCAGAAGTGGAAAATATTTTTCCTTGAGAGATGATGGAGGCGTTTGCCGTCTTACCATTGCTTATGCGAGAAACGATCCGATAATATATGTAGTTCTTTGTAGGAGTAATGTTTGAATGTAAATATGTCGTCGCCAACGATAAGCGCAGTGGAGACATAAATACAGACCGAAGTTAGTCGACGTAAGACAAGATACCTTGTGGTCACAGAAAGAAAGAAGGAGATCAAAATCCGTTGAGGAGATGAGTAGGAGTTCGGTGAAGAGAGTGCGTTCGAGGTTAGTTGAAGCGTGGAGTATCGTGGTGAAGTTTGAGGTCTGTTTTTGTTGGAGGGGTAGCTGTTGACATTTTTTTTCATCGGAAATAGCATTAGTGAGAGGGCTAAACTGCTTTGGTAGAGGTCGTCCAACGATACCTTAAGTTAATTCAGAATGTTTTAAGTTAGGATTGGCCAAATGCTAATTAACGTTTACATTTCTAAGTGTTTAAGTTTAGAGGAGATATGTATTATAGGGTTAAAATTTTGGGGCAGGGTTGATTTCTATAGAGGGTTGGGTAACATTATGCTATTTCCAGTTATTAGGTTAAACTTAGGGGTGGGAGCGGTGGTTACTTGTACATTTCACTTTTAGCTATTAGAGAAGAATAAATAGTTATGAGTAAAAGTTGTCCGAGGGGTGCGTGTTGGTGAGAGATTTAATGTGTGATGCTGAGTATATAGAGCGGATATATAAAGACGTTACGTTAGTGATGCATATCTACATGCGTTTGAGAATAAATTTGCTGCTGAATAGGTTCAGGTGATTTGTAAAGGAGTGGTCTGGGAATGCATTGGTGATATTTCCATTCTGTTTTGTTTAACAGGAAAGTACTAAATTTCCAATGCTGGGTGGTATGTTTCATATGCGAGAAGTGTTAATCAACTGTTTATAGTATTGAGGAGATTAGTAATTAGGGTTTATATCAAAGGGTTGATCTAAGAGATTACAAGTGCTAGATCTGGTTAGGGATGGTTTATCGACAGAGTTAAGGGTACCTTCGTATTTAAAATTTCTTTTGTGCCTGCAACTAGATATTATTTCTGCTTTCGAATTGACAATATTTATTTATTTTTCCGGTGCTGTTATAACTGATGTGGCCTCTGCGTTGCAAAGGAGGCAGTATTTTGAACCTGGGCTGCACTATTTAGATTTTCTTTATATATTTTTTTTATTTTAAAATGTATTTGAGAAATGTATGTTATTTTCTTTCAGTTTTTTTACCAAGTAAGAAAGGGTAGTTTTAATTGTAGTTGTTTCGCTGGAGAACGATTCTAAGTGTTTGGATATTCTAGTTTTATTGGAAAAGATGAGAGTCCTATGCATGTATGTGTTTTTGGGTTGGAGTGCGATATAACTGGGGCCTTCCGCCTATAGGAGGGATTTACTGAGTTTAGTTGCTCCGAAGATTGTTCTATATATGAATCAGACATGTCATGCGGGATGATTCGTTATTTATTTAGTTATGTGTATTATTGTGAGTGGTTATAGTTGTTTAGATTTGGTTGGTACTTCGGTTGCCTGCTGTGATGGGAGGTAATTCTGTCACTGTACATGAGTATATGACATTTGATTGCATACAGTCATTCTCCGATGGAAAATTTTCTCGGGTATTCCAGTTACACTTAAGGTATTTTGTGTTAGGGGGTGTTGTTAATAATTTGCTGCGCAGATTTTATTTTTTATTATTAGAGTTTATAATTTTTGGTGCTATGTTAGGCATAGTGGAGAAAGAGATTTTGATGGAGTATTTATTTAGGATCGTATTTTATTGGTGAGGGTGCTTAAATGAGTTTTCTATTATATAAGGAATACTTTAGGGAATTGATTTAACTCTTATTGCATGGTGGGTCGAACCAAATGTTGTTCTTTCTTCTAATTCTCTTTTTGGGAGGTGTATAAATAGAC